>NW_018408784.1:250731-331131 GCF_002113885.1 Mizuhopecten yessoensis | reverse complement strand
GGTAGGGGGACTAGGGGGTATAACACTTGGTAGGGGGACTAGGGGGTATAACACTTGGTAGGGGGACTAGGGGGTATAACACTTGGTAGGGGGACTAGGGCGTATAACACTGGGTAGGGGGACTTGGGGGTATAACAAGCATTGCTTTTGTTTTGTTTTTCTGTTCAAACATTTGGTGGATTCCCTTGCGTACCAGGGTATAGGAAGCTATGTGGCTGTATACATGTATATATTTTGGTTTGTTTACCTCGGTTGCCTTGGTTACTCACCTGCTGTCGTAAGCCACGCAGTACCCCAATGACATCTCCGTTTTCGTTGTACACCTCAATATCATCACCGATGCTGTTGGCCGGGTAGAACGCCACCACTCCATGAGCCTTCAGACTTCTGTTTACCGAGATCTTCTTCAGCATGGCCTGGGCCTCATTGTATACCTTCTTAGCTTCCCCTCCTACAGTAAATGTACAACATCACATCTGCTAAACGAGGAACAATATTTGAATGATCATCTTATTAGGTAAGTTCATAAATTTGTAAATCAAAAAGGAGAGGTGTACTTTTACCTGTAATGAAGCTGATCTTCAAACATATACACCAATCTGGTCACAATCCATTTATACTTTATAGGAAAATGATCCCAATACCAGTTTTGATGAGAGGCAAGACAATGTATTGTTTGTGAAAAAATCCTCAGTTTTAAAGGATTAAACACAATTTCTCAATGCATGTTTTTTTCCTGTTTTTTTTCTCCTTCTAATCTTTTAGCCTTGGCCCACTATAGACTGAAGACCAGTAAACATCTAACGTTAGACAATGTTTGAGACATGAATAATATGTGTTCATTAAACATGTCCGATTTGGGTCCAGTAACAGTGAACAGTGACCTATACCTTGGATCAATGAAGCGGTGGTCTGAATACTGACAGAAATATTTTTTTCATAATAAACTGAAACATGAATGCCGTAGATTGATGACACTGAAAAGTGATGGACAAATACCATTACAGACAGACAGACATGATTAATGTCCAGTGATGGACAGACACCATTACAGACAAACAGACATGATTTATGTCCATGGACAGATACCATTACAGACAGACACACATGATTAATGTCCAGTGATGGACAGACACCATTACAGACAAACAGACATGATTTATGTCCATGGACAGACACCATTACAGACAAACGGACATGATTAATGTCCAGTAAACAGTGTGTTTAACATATATACCACTTACCCACAGTTTTGTCCTTGAAGATTTTTGGATAACCTCTGTTTGGATATTTTCCCCGGAGCTGCCAGACATCAAAAAAGGGTTTCCAGTCGATGTAAGGGATGAGTCTTGATAGGTCATAGTTCTCAAACGTTTTAACTCCAATGAAAGACGGGGCGACTAAGGTGGACAGAAAAGTCAAAATAACATCATGTACATATAGTTAGTGTCTAAAATTGAGAGACTATCTATATTTCTACATTCATTTTTGACATAGAAGCAACATTACTCCTGTATACACTGTATAATACAAGAACATATTGCTTGAAAAGCAGATTCTGGAATCAATACTGAGAAGCCAATGTTAGCGTCTCATTATTCTGAATCTTATTCACAGTGATTTACTAAATATGACTATTATCATCTATAATAATTTCTGAGCTTTTGAAGTTCACATCTATAAAACCTAGATATACTCACCAGGTGCAGGCTCAACGTTCCAGTCGATCACCAACTTTTTTGCCCTGGCCTGCTCCAGACTGAGATACTTCCTCTCCTGTTATATAATAGACAATATCTCACATAAATCACTCATATACCTGTATTAAATGACAGTGTTACTCATTGCAGGCAAAAAGTATGTTAATGTTCTAGACACAAATTCATCTCAGGGTTTCCATTCTAATAATTTCATATATTTCGAGATTGATGTATACATATGATGCATAAAAATCCAATCACATTACTTTTTAAATTACAGCTTAACTATCTACAGAAAAGAACCTGTACACTCTTGAAACCTTTGAACAAAACTCTCATCTATATCCCACTACCGGGTATGTGTATTTTCTCCCATAATGTGTTCCAGTTCTACAGGTGTGACGGTACACTAACAAAGCAATGGCAGATTTAGATGGAGTCCTTCTATCAAATTTGTTGTATATTTGGTTTACACAGGTTTCACTGTATTAATTCTTTCACCCATTTGACACATTTGAACTCTTCCAATTCAAAGGTTGGAATAGTTCATTATGAAATTTCAGGGGTGAATGAGTTAACAGACCAACGTTTGGTTTTAAGATCAATTCTTTTCAAGAAATTATATAAGTTCGGTTCAGAACAATTTCCTGGCATTAACCAGGGGCTGTGGTAGACGAGTGGTCTGACCGTCTATGATCACTAGCCGTCTGCCACTGGGTCGCTGGTTCAAGGCCTACAGGGGAGGCAGACGTCAGGTACTGGCTACAGGTTGGTGGTTTTCTCCGGGTAATACCATTAGGAGGAAAAGCACAAACATAAACAAACTGTATTAACTGACCTTGAGCGAGTCATAATGTTCCTCCCTTATCTCCTCGTATTCCTCACTGATCTCCTCGCAATAATCCTCCTTGTTCACACCGTCCATCAGTGATGAACACTTGAAGCATATAAAGGGGTAAACTAATGTATAATATTGACACAATGTACTAAAACTTTCACAAAGTTTGAAAATAAGAGACAATTTCAATGACTTTTGAGACAATGTACATTCAAATCTCCTTCTGACAGTCGATGACATTTTTATCATGTTAATTTTTTTTTTTTTAAATCTTAGTAAAAACATACATAAATTAAATTCACGAACACCAAAAAACGGTACTGTCAATATATTGAAATTGATAATTACAAACTTTGACTACATCTTTCCATGTTCCAAGAAAAAGGCTATTTAGAGGGTTGTAAAAATGTTCTTTTTTTCCCCACAGATAAATGTATGGATGGCCAGTAATTGAGCCTGGAATAGGGAAAGTAAGAAAACACATAATGAAATAATATTTTAGGTTGTTGTAATGAAATTCAGTGAGGGCTGTTTCATCATTACTGCTATGGAATCAATTCTGGAAAATACCTGACAAACTCACCACAACAACACTCTTAGAAGCATCCAGTACATGGATGGTTGGAGATTTGTATCTAGGTGCGATCTTTACAGCTGTGTGGGTTCTGTGTGTAGAATTAAAACTTCAGTTAAATATTTTCTGATTCTGTGAATTGAAGTAACATGATGATGTATTTATTCCAACATGTAAATGTTTTATGTAGCGTTTTGGACCGTATATCTTATTCTTCATGATTGAAATACTATTAATTACTGTGAAATCGCAGGGCCAACATTTCGTGGTATCCTGACAAAACACCATTTTGTGGGTACGTGAATTAGCGGATTATGAGTACCCACCCAAACAGGGAATTGCCTTACATCAAATTTGTAATTACTTTGTGGACCTATGAGTTTGTGGATGAACATTACCCAGAAAATCAACGAAATTAATAAACCCACGA
Organism: Mizuhopecten yessoensis; assembly: GCF_002113885.1. Taxonomy (NCBI): domain Eukaryota; kingdom Metazoa; phylum Mollusca; class Bivalvia; order Pectinida; family Pectinidae; genus Mizuhopecten; species Mizuhopecten yessoensis. The sequence goes on along the minus strand of NW_018408784.1, from coordinate 327,589 downwards.
AATTTAGGAATTTCACAGCAAATCAAATACAGTCCATTTATTTTATCACGAGAGGTCACTAATTCACATGTTTGCAAATACATGTATTCATTAAACTTTCAACAATTACAAAAATCTGTTACAGTTACTTTCAAGAGTGAAGTCTTCATGGAAAAATGTATACAACAGAAAATTTACCAGGGAGTGATTTTTGATAAATTTCATACACGTCTTAAGCTGAATACTGGTTCTAATCAAATATCCCAAAATAAAAACTTATTGTAACTGGAATCTTAATAACTAAGTTGACAAACTTTGAAGTGGTGGCGCCACCTATCAACAAGGGAAGCTGCATGCCAATCCTTTCCATTTCTTTGGCTACATATATCATCTCGTCCAGGGAGGGCGTGATCAGACCCGACAGACCAATGACATCTGTGCAAGAACATCACAACATTAATTTATTGACAAAGTGTAATGTTTATAGATATGTATTAATGTACAAAGAGATAGATAGAAAAAAATACTTTGATTCAAAGTCATGACTCAAATTATCAACAGTTCAAAGTAACATGGGCTACATTCGTGTATCCCGGTTGAAACGGTACGTGTAGCGCAGAAATATTCCACGATGAACGAACACACTTGGACCGTCCTCTAACAGAGCTAAAAATGCACAGTTTTGGAGAATAAAATACAATGTATCAAGAATATTATGACCTTCTATCACGCGTCCACTGAATTACATAACGTATCTTCTTGTGGCTTGACATTGATTTAGAATGAAATAACGCAAAATGTCAATAGTCAGCATTTAAGTTTCGGTCATGTATGTCTGGACCCCTCAATCTACACGTGCTGAATTTTCCTGAGGTTAGCCTCAGTTCAGATCTGTGCCTGTCGTTTTCTTTACAGGTTCAATCGGTTCAACAGGATATGCGAATGTACCCAAAATTTTACTACTTCATTCTTCGAATGCCATTTTTCATTATTGACCAGATTATGTAGAGAAATGAGATAAAGACAAACTGAAGTTCATATGTTGTTTACAACCCTTTGGTCCATCATTTCTATCATTTATAAAAACATGACTTCAAAATAAACCAAGCTCCACTTTTCCATTTTTGTATACACAGATATATTTTTTAAAGCAACTGAATTTAGATTTTTTTTTTTTAATTGAATTCCTTGCAACTGTTTCTGTCTACAAAAATATTTAAATTTCATATCAAGACACAGTTTCGTGTGTTTTTATGGAAATTGGACTGAAGGACAAAATCACATACCTGCTCTCTCTTTCATTGCAGTTTCAAGGATTTTTTCACATGGTGTCATCACTCCTAGATCGATTACCCTACAAACGAGATAAATAGTTGTATTTGAAACACTATTATTGTTACCATATTCACTATCATTAGTGCCAATCCCCCTTTTTTCAGAAGGAATCAAAATTATATAAACCCCCTCCTCCCTCCCAGACCTGACCAGGCCCGGTCAATGATGTACAGTATACTAACACTGTTAAAGCAGAGATTGATGTCCAGTGATCATAGCTGGACTTCCTACACTGATAAAACATGATATACAAACCTCGAGTCACACTGGAATGTACTTAATGTCCTCCTGTTATACTGAAGGAATGGTTAAAGCTACACAACTTGTTCTATCATAGCTAACATTTTCTTATCTAAATAAGTGCCCCCATGTATTAAGCACCCTGGACACTAATTGTAATTAATACAGTATGATTTAGGCCTTTTCAATACTTTGACACATTCAGGTTTCAATAATTCACATTATAATAAGAACTACAATTAAATAAATATGTTTATAAACATGGGGCAAAGCCTAAAGTCTAGGATTGTTTCATGATCTTGGGGCCTGGTGGTAATTTTGTATTTAGAGAGTAAGTTGGGACCAATGGATCTGTTTGATTTAGAACGGTCAATTAACTTATCAGTTTTGAGTTAACAATATTTTATTATAACGCCATTTTGTATAAACTAAGTAGGATAAAAAAAAAAATATTCTAAGATAACTTGACCTACCTGTAATTGTTACAGCCGAGTACAACACCTACGATGTTTTTACCGATGTCATGGACGTCTCCCTTCACTGTTGCCAAGACAACTGTCCCCACATAGGCATCTGCCTGAATGTTAAGAAATACGTACAAATGACAACTTTTAAAAACTCATTCAACATTCTATCAAGAAGCTTGTACATCTATAAATAATGATAGCAATTATCTTTACTTCGGTTTTCATTGTGATAAATATTTGACATGATTTTTCATCCATGGGTCTGATATCAAAGTTTTACTTTCAATACAAACAATGTATGTATTAAACATGTCGCAATGTTTCAAGACCAACTGGTCCCTTTGTCAAGCTGTGACTCAAACGTTGCGACATGTTTAATATGTACATTGTTTGTGTAGAAAGTAAAAATTTGATATCACATATTTCCAAATTGATGAATCTTATTGGAGCTATCCATAGGTCTGGTTTTCTAGTCTGTCAATTTTTGTTTTTAAAACCATTCATTTATTTTTCATCTTTATTTACCATTTTCCTTAAAGTAAAAGTAGATACCCTGATTTATCAGACCAAAAATCAATACATATTTTAACATAGCAAAATCTGACTGATAATTTGCAAATTTCTGCTCATAAATCAACTAAAAATAAACACTTCCAGAGTACCGACCATGTTATCAATCTCTCCCGTTATAGCCAGTTTTGCCTGTCGCTCTTTCTCCATAAATGGGATGAGGTGAGCCACCGCCTTCTTCATGACACGAGCAGACTTGATGACCTGGGGCAGGAACATTTTCCCCGCCCCGAACAGGTCTCCCACCACACTCATACCCTGAAACACAAATAATTGTTCATTTTTTCTTCTTCTTTTTGGACTCTAAAATGATGTCTTATCACATTTAAACACTGAAACATATCTACTTGTACTTCTCAATTGCTTCTTCTATTGTGGGATTGTGTTCAACTTTAGAAATCTACTATATACATAACGAAGGCCGTCTTACTTCTGATTTTAATTTCATAACTGCAAAACTTTTTTTTTACTGAATCTTTTATATGTCTTACCTACTTTAACCTACTTTTCTCTAAAGAAAATCTATCATTGTTCAGAAGATGTAGGCCAGATTTCTGACAATTTTGTTTTGCAAATCCATGTCAATAATACCTTCATGAGTGGGCCCTCGATCACGTTGAGTGGCCTAGGGTACAGTTCTGTGTTTGTTCTCGCCTCCTCCGTATCACCCACTACAAACTTGTCTATACCCTGTCAGGATCAGGCAAAAACAGACTTAGAATTCATACATGGCTAGAACTGGGCACACAACATCATGTTTATTATTCTGCATAGGTAACAAGAAATTCAAATCTGGTATTCCACAAAATGATCTCTAAGGTTGATTCTTATACTATTAACTCATTCACCCCTGAAATTTCATAATGTACTATTCCAACCTTTGAATTGGACGAGTTCAAATGCGTCTGCAGGGGTGAATGAGTTAAGTACATGAATTCCTTTTTTCCCAGTTTAGTATTATATCAACATAATTTTGAAATGAAGAAATGTTACCTTTATGAGAGAGTAGGAGAGTCTCTCCTCCACTGGATTAGACCGCCACTCGTCACTGACCACACCCTTCTTAGCGTCCGCACTCATGCTCTGTAGAGTACAAGTTTATACCCAGGTAAGAGAACATGTGATTCAGAGCACACTTGTGATGCAAATTTAATAATATACATGATTTCCAGTGGAATAAACTTTTAAGGAATGTCAATCACCAGTTTTCATTTAATTTGTTCCAGGGCTTGTTGGAAATTTTAAAATAACTTATTAAATACGAACAAAATGCCTAAATACCTGAGCATATACAAGTAGTTTTTCGGTGCCTTCGGGGTCCTTGTTCCACAGAAGATTTTCACACATTTCCAGCAGTTCCTTGTTGATGTCATCGTACACAGGTAGACACCCAGCATTCACAATCCCCATGTCCATACCTTCCTGTGTACAGATTGTGATACGAAGTGAAACACAAACTCTAGGTATTCACCATTTCTATGTCTATACCTTCCTGTGAACAAATTGTAATACTAAATGAAACACAATCTCTAGGTATTCACCATTTCTATGTCTATACCTTCCTGTGTACAAATTGTAATACTAAATGAGAAACAAACTCTAGGTATTCACCATTTCTATGTCTATACCTTCCTGTGTACAAATTGTAATACTAAATGAAACACAAACTCTAGGTGTTCACCATTTCTATGTCTATACCTTCCTGTATACAAATTGTAATACTAAATGAGACACAAACTCTAGGTATTCACCATTTCTATGTCTATACCTTCCTGTACATCATACACACAGGGAGACATCAGATATTCAAAATCATGGTAATTTTGAAGTCAATCCTGTTCTAGAGGGTTTATATTTTGAAACCAATTCAAATGATATGAAATAGAGGAAAGAATACACCAGGAGTGACAAAAACAAACCAACATTTCAACACAATGTATCACCACTGTTACTTTGTATGTAGTTAAATATAACATGAAAGTATTAAACCTGAAGTAGCCAGAAGAAGATGTTTGAAGAGAACTACAAACCTTGATAGCGTGGTACAGGAACACACTGTGCATAGCCTCTCTCACTGTCTCCATACCACGGAAAGAGAAGGAAAAGTTGGACACCCCACCACTCACACGGGCCCCTCGTAAATGTTTCTGTAAAAGAATCATTTATCAAAGTTAACAAGTCATTCTCTATTAATCAATATAATATAATGTCCAACAGTAGATGATTTACATGGTGTTGAAGACGATTCTGTGTATATATATTGCTGTCTATTTTGTCATTGATACCTCACACCTGAGAATGTTAATTCGTTTTTATTTCTTGTTATTATTTCATACCATTTAATATTTTTCATTGTGCATAGACTTTTCTCTTCATTTTGTTCCATTGAGAATTTATCTCATGTTAATACCAGTAATTATTGGTAGTGTCTGCTCCATTGGTGACTAAATCATTTTCTGATAGGGAAGGATAATTGAAATGTCTGTCTGTGAGGCCAGTGGTACCCAATGACTTCAATGACCATCTGTAACTTACATTACATGGTCCACAGATCTCCCTTCATGACACCCAAAGAGACCAATTTCGAGCAAATTTTGAACATTCCCAGGTGTAGTCTCTTAACCCTTTCACCCCTATGTAACTTTAGTAGACTCTACCATGCATTGATCTGGACAAGTCCATTATGGTCTACAGTGGTGAAAGGGTTAATATGAATTTAATTGTTTCAATCTTTATGCATACATTATTCACACGACTTGTGAATGGAATTTCAATTGATTTTTTCTTTCTTTCTATATTCATCTTAAGTCTCAGACTCCTACCTTTATTTCTCGCGTGGCCTCTATGAAATCGATTCCGTAGGTGTTGTGTTCCTCAATGCCCGTAGCTATGGTGAGTATATTTGGATCAAAGATGATGTCATTACAGTTGAATTTGACCTTGTCGACTAAAACATCATATGACCTTTTACAAATCTCAAACTTCCGCTGACTATCTGTCGCCTGAAATGAAGAAAGATGAAAACTGATGAAGATATGCATTACTGTCATGTCTTCATCCACCAAATACTGTATACTGAAAAACCTTCACTGGGTGAAGTATTCACCTAGTAAAATCTGTCTTCAGACACTTTTTATTTCCACAGTGGAAAGCATATAGCACTACAAGACAAGAAGCTGCAGATTGTACACCGTCTAAACTGAACAAAAAGTTGGTTCTTAAAATGAAGACAATCGAAAAACTCGAACTCTCTACAAATGAGCTAAATTATGTGGTCTCGAGGGTATCTGGTTAACACAGAGATGTACTCATATTGGCTGTGATAATAAATTTGGGCTTGTAGCAGACAGGAAAAGACGCAAATATTTTATAATGAACAGTCACCAACAATGACTGAAACTTGTGTTTGACTTGAAGTGTAAATAGGCTAGCCTATTCAAATGTTTACCACGGTAGGTGAAATCATCACTTACATTTAACATGCATTCAGACATGGTTGTTTACAACCTCAATATCTTTGATCACATAAATCACCCTTTATCCATTTCACTTGCTATCACTAAAACAAATTCCAGTAGTATGTTAAGACAAAGGATAGGGCTTTCAAAATTTGTATTAGAATTCAGGAGATAATGCAATGAGAGACATATCCACACTATAGCAATAATTTCACAAGAAATCGGGTTGATGTATCATAATTCTATACAGGTTTAAAGGAACGTCACAATGTTTTGAAATGCATTACATAATGGCTATTTTTAATTGGAAAAAAATATCAGGATTGTGACGGGCTACACTGCACTCGGAAAGTACCTGTCCCTCCTCATCAAAGGCCATGATGACGACGGCAGCCCCGTAACGCTTGACCTTCTTTGCCTTATCGATGAAGTCCTGTTCACCCTCCTTTAGACTGATACTGTTGACTATACACTTGCCCTGGGCACACTTCAGCCCAGCCTCCACCACAGCAAAGTTGGACGAGTCTATACACAGAGGCACCTAAAAACAACAATCATTTTAAAAACAAAATAATTGATTTTTTCAAAGCTATTAAAGAAAGAAAGGCAACTTCTGTTAAGTTCATTTATAGCTTAAATTTTTATTCTCGAAAACACAAATGAATACGAATGATTACTATCATAAATTACACAAAGGTTTATAGGATAAGGTACTGTTTTTTTGTAATTTCTTAATTAATTAAAAATGGATTGTTGAATAGATTTTCTCCATAAGAAGTTACTCTATTACAAGACAAGAGATTTAACATCTGGCTAATTTACCCTTGAGATGTCAGGTTCTGATGCAACGAGGTTGACAAACTTTGTCATAGCAGAAGGCCCATCCAGCATACCCTCGTCCATGTTGATGTCCAAGATCTGGGCCCCACTCTCTACCTGCATCTTGGCTATAGACAGCGCCTCCTAGAATGTATAATGTACATCTGAAATTACAGATGGTCATACCTTCCCTGCACAGATACAAAAGCCTGGACTGAGAAAATATGGATAATAATATTTAGGAATGATAATTTTTCATGATAATTGTTATTTCACCTATATAAGAAGTTGAAGTAAAAACTGCAGAGTTTAAATATCCATAAATCATTGTGCATTCCACCATCATATTTGCATTCTAAGCCATTAACAAATTACATGAAACTGTTATACCAAATGATGGCATGAAATATCCTGTTTGAACAAGTTTATCTAGAGTATTTAATACAAATGCAAATACAGTGTTCTTATCATATTTGATAAAAAAAAAATCTTTATAAGAAAATTCTAAGATTTTTTTTAACTTAACAGCCATACTTCATAATCTCCATTTTTGATGAGCTTGGCAAACTTGCGTGACCCTGCCACATTGCATCTCTCTCCAATGTTGACGAAGTTGGTATAGGGCCCAATATAGGCTGGCTCCAGACCTGTGGAACAAGAAAGACGATCAGACCACAACACACTATTGATAAAGTTTAAAAACACATTGTTCACATCAACAGTTAATTTTCCTTTAATAGTTGAACATTTATATTACTCACCCGACAGCAACATGTATTCATCCCGGAGGCCCTCAGGAGGGACTCTGGGTTTGTACTGCCCTACTTCTTGTGCAATCACCCTGAAAACAAAATGACATGGTCATTACTTATTAAACTATTGAAATTACTGAAGAATTATACCGTTGTTAAAAAAGATACTTACAGGATTAATTTTTGTGTTTGTAATATGAAGAGCTTCTTTTCCCATCTCTGAAATAACAGATATTTTCACTGAATCCACTTTTTGCCTTATTATTTTGACCAGGAAAACACAGAAAATTTGAACCACACAAACATTGGTAGGTTTACTGTATATAGTGTTGTGCCAATTAAGGGCACGCCAATACTTCAAACACAAAAATGTTTTGTAAATTAGAAAAGTTATTTGAAAATTCAGATTTTCCCAGCACAGTGTAAACAACCTTGGTTATTCTGCAGCCAGGTTTTTGATCAAGCACTAGCTAATCCTCCTTACTGTATGTGTTTTGGGGTAGTTCCGCAGCAGCCACCAACTATGTTCAGTAGACCATCCTTGGCAAACTCCTGTAACAGAAACATTAACGCAGTCAGAAACTGTACAATTCACACAAACATTTTCAACTCTTTGAAATCTTCTTGCTTCAGATTTATAGTACCTGATAAACTAGCAATTTTCTAGGAGTATAAACTGGGATTTTGAATGGTAGAATGGTAGTACTAGACATACAACATAATATACATGGTACATGTAATACATACAGGATACATTTGTGTGTTTACAACAGAATTTTAGCCTTTTTAAATCTGAGCATTTATTTATTTAGATAAAATGAATGTATAATGAATAATGAAACCATTGTAATTTTAGTCCACATCAAATATTCTCCTTTCTCCAGTAGAATTCATAATAGCCCACTGATAAATTTGTCATGAACAGTGTTCTACTATTTGTTTTCTGATATGTTCACCTGCGATAAAGAACTAGTGAAAAGGCAAAAGTTTGCAACAGTGAAATAAATTTAAGCATTAAGCTACAAAGAACTTGTGTTTACATCACATGGCCTTGTAAATAAGAATTTTAAAAGGTGTATTAGAGTGATAAGAGGTCACATTGGCCAAAACATCTCGATTTGGCTGGCCCCGTCTGGTTACCATGGTTTCCTTACCTTCAGCTGACCTGCCATCATCTCTGGAGTTTCATCATAGTCACCAAATGTGTTAGGCAGACCTGAAAAAGTATGATTTGTGCATAACATCTTCCATTTTCAGCACCAATATTTTTGGATTGAAAATAAATTATTATATGCTCAAACACTAAACAGTAGAATTTGAACTTATGAAATGTTTCCAAATTTGGTAATTTAGAGTAAAACAAGAACACAAACTGATCAGCATTAGGGCCCTGCCATGTGCATGACCATAACCCCATGTTCTATTTTTAGTAACAGTGACCTTGACCTTAGATACATTTTTAAAAACCTTCATTTTTATTGCATGTCTATATAGCACAGCATTTTACCATGTCAAACAAACAGATCAGTCTCTTGTGTTCAGAGATAATCTCCAGAAACGAAAATGTGGAAGGAAGGACAAACGGATAAGCAGAAGCTATGATTTCTGAAATGCACCCACATGTCTGATGTTGTGCCCTACTTATACAAAACATTTTATTAGAACACTTTTATTTTCATTAGTTTTATGAAAAAAACAATGTTGATGGATAAATATGTACATGTAATGAACAAATACCCTTATAACGGAAACAAAAGCAACTGAAAACTAGAAATAACATCATAAAGCGACAAACCTGCATTTGGGTAACATATAACATAGGCCTCTGTGTTTTTGCTGACTGCCTCTATGAATGGTCTCATCTCCAGGGCACCCAGAGCACAGTTGAGGCCCAGACACATGGGATTGGCCTGGGACACACTGATGATGAACGCCTCTGTTGTCTGTCCTGACAGTGTACGACCACTCTTGTCCACGATTGTACCCGAGACCTGAACATAATGTAAGTAGTGGAGGCCTTGAACAATAAATACTTCCAACAAGATTGATGATACAATTTTCCTTTTAAAATCTCCCCAAAATGCAGAACCTTCTGTAGATTGCATGACTGGATTAAAGGCCTGCAATAGTCCTATAGATCCGGCCAGTAAGGGCTATTCCAGGTATAAACCAACGGAAGAGGAGACTGACAGGGAGGTCCTTATCATTGATGCATGTATATATACTGGTGATAGGGTATGAAATAAAAGTAAAGAGGGCCACAGGGAAAATCTTGATGTACTGTTTGTTCCCACTTTACCTGTAAAATTAACCTAAGTCTGGTGTTAATTTTGCCTTTCACAAGTAATTACTATATTGTGTACAGCTACGCTAAGTACTGTTATTTGCTGTCGTGATAAAAACCTCATTCAAATTACCTTTCATAACTTTTACAGTTCATTAAAATAGTCTTACTTTTAAAACAGTAAAGCAGGTTATAACTTTAGCTTGGTGACACTGATTGAAATGCTTGTTACGTCGACATCAAATAATACATCTTTCAAGTCACATTGTTCTCTATCACGATTCCACAGCATACAAATAAAGAGAGGTTCTACATTTTGATGACATACTTACAAAAATTGGACAACTTCTATTCTCTTTTTCAAACAATTCTTCAATAGCAAATAATGCTGCCTGAAAATGAATTTCACAAGGAGATGTACAACTCATCCAAAATCATTATTACATTAAACATCAGTTCGAATCAGAATTTCAATTACAAAATATACTGCAAACTGCATATCTTTCTTATTTTCCAATTAGCTTTTCCCCACACAATTGGCTCTGGAACGATTTGAATATGTGATTAGCAAAATATTTCTGGTTTTAAAAAACATATTTTAAACCATGTTTTAATTGATAACTTTTGAATAAAGAAAATTTATGCAAATTATTAATAGATCCTCTCTCTGACAAATATAAGTGGTATATACATACTACTATTTACTCATTCACCCCTGAAATTTCATAATGAACTATTCCATCCTTTGAACTGGAAGAGTTCAAATCTGTAATCAGGGGTGAATGAGTTATCAAATGAGCACCTTAGAATTAGCTGTGTCAAATATTGTTTCCACCAGCAAAACATCAGCTCCTCCTTCCAACAAACCACGGGCCTGTTCTGTGTAGGCTGAAACTAGCTCATCAAAAGCTGTAAAATATTCAATAAAAAATTACCATAAGATGCAAGAAGGGAATCTTCATATATAACGAAAAACCATTAACTGTTAAACATGATGTTAATATGTGAATGAGCTAGTTGGCGTATTTAAGAGTATGGATTCATTATTGGTGAAATATTCTCAGTAAAAATCAAATAAAAACAGAGAACACAAAAAAATGTTAAGTATTAATTTTTTAATGTAACAATTTTTAAATGCTTTGAGGCTTTAATTTAAAAGTGCATTTATTGCAATTCTATTATTGTAGTGTTTTTTTTTGTGTTATACAAATGCAAAAAGGAAAAAACAGGAATTAAAAAAAAGGCCAATGTGTGGTGAAATATCTCCCACATTATTATGCTATACATTTGATACATAAAATTTCAATTATTAAACCATTTAAACCACAGTAACTCTCTTACTGGTTTTTATCTTTTTGATCAAGTTTTTTTTTAAGACTGTTTAGACACAAGGTGCATGTTGATTCAAAACACTCCATATGCCGAGAGTCAAACCAGCGCTTACCAGCACACATTGGTTAAAACATATGATGCTCTATACCTCACTGCTGACTGGTGCAGGACGTCATTAAACCACTAATGACAACCAAATACTTGTGTTTGGGTCAAAAAATAAGTAATGGTACATACTGACGTTACGGAACTCCGGCCTTTCCACGGAGGGAGATATAGACAATGTCCGGTTTGTTGGTCCCATGGCTCCAGCCACATACCTGGCCACACCTGGACAGGTCAGATGATCAGTTTATTAAGTTTTATCCAATCAGATTCAATTTATTAATAGCTATGAAAGGTTTAAATATTTCTAATCTCAAAGTGAATATCTTAAATTTCTGAATATAAATATTGTGGATATTACCGCATATTTCACATTTCTGACCAAGAAACCTTCATAAGAAGCAATCATTTCGACAGTTCCAGGATTACTGTTTGTAATGCATTGATACAGATACTTCAATATCAGAAATGTCAGGGAATACTAAGTATTATTACAATGTCAGTATATGTATTGAACCACATTTTATTATTGTTTATATATATGTCTGTCAGCCAGTGTGAATGCATGGCATTTACATGATCATTTACCATGAAGACCAATGGAATGTAACAAACTTGCATTTATGTCAGAATGAACATTGGTGACAATGCCATTCAATTTTTATTTGTACAAATTGTCAATTTTGATTATGGAATGATAATTCAATATTGAAATCAATATCTCTATTCAACAATTCAAATGTTTACCTGTATTATTAGCAACATCTCCACATGCCCTTTTGGCAATCTTGGCTGCTTCAAAGTTGAGGCGAAATGTCTGCAAATAAATCCAAATACTTCAATTATACTTCAAATCAACTTCACAAATATAACTAATAAGACTACGATTTCCTACAAAAAAAACCACCATTGTTTTGTTACTATCTAAAACACATATATTAATGTTTAAAGTACTTTTCTAAATAAACTAGAAAACATGCTTATAGTCTGAGACGTGCAATGAAGTACAATCTGTATATTAAAATGATGGTTCTGACAATTGTAAAACAAAATGCATCTAGGATCTAGATGTATTAACTAACATAGGTTACAAAGAACTGTCACTGTAAACAGGTAACATACTGACCAGATCCTCTGTGCCGTAGTCTGCCTGGGCAATCCTTGTGCCGCTGAATGTGTTGGTCTCCACAAAATCGGCCCCTGCCTCTAAATAATCCTATAAATAAACAAATGTTTCCTTCACTTCATACTTTATCCCTCCTGCTAATTTTCATATCTTTTCTTCATCAGCTGGATAACCAAACTACTCGGTAGTGAAACGGACGTAAAACACTCAAACAAACAAAACAAATGTTGAATATTACTGAAATATTTCACCTTTTTTTATTACACCTGTATAAGCTATAAATCTAATAGGTAGCATTGATCAGTATTTTTCGCTTCAGAAGTTCATGGCCTTGTGTTCATACATATGTAACAGATAAACAGTTTGCGGGAATACTCATGGCATCAAAATGACCTGTCTGTGGGGTTCTGAATTATGATCACCTCTCCTTTCAAATTGAAATAAAAATTAAAAAAAAAATAACTGACTTACAATAAATGCACTATAAAATATCTACTGGTTTGCAAACATTTTCAAAACAAACTTATGAAACATGTATGTTGTAATATCTCACTTTATGGATCTGGTAAATTATATCTGGTTTTGTAAGACACAGGATGTCATTGTTTCCTTTCAAACTTTTTGGGTGGTCTTTGAACTCTGAACCTCGGAAATCTTCTTCTTCAAAGCGGTGTTGCTGAATCATGGTTCCCATCCCACCATCAAATATCATGATTCTTTCCCTCATTGTCTGTCTCAGTTGTTCATCCAATGAAACTGAAAAATGAAAGTTTATATGAGCATTATTCATTGAAGAGTTAATTAATTATTATTAAAGTTACTATGCCGCAATCTGTCCGGAAACCTGCTGTTACAATTGAAGTCATAAAATCACATAAATATTTTAAGGTTATATTAGTATGAAAAGATTTTAAATTCAAATGATGTATATTTATGTCAAGTATAAGCATATGAATCCTAGCTATTCCTGTCTGTTACTTATCTCACCAGGTACAGGGTTGAAGCCATGTTTACATTATTATCATGCATAAGCGAATGGACAAGATGTATTAAGAGCATAATCCAATGAATGACGACCGTGTTCAACTGGGTCAGAGGTAATGTTGACATTATAAATGTGCAATCATCTTAATTGATAAAAAAATATTACATTACTTGGTATGCTGAACAACTTTACAATTCACTTATAAAGTAGTATTAAAAAGTAGTAAAAGGAGAAGATATTTCTTCATTTAAAGGGGCCTATTAAGGCATGCGTGACATTATTAAAAAAAAAAAAAAATTTTTTTTTTTTTTTATATCTTTTACACATTTAAATTCACATCCTGAGTGTGCATGGTATAATATCAGAAAGTTAATAACTTTGCTATGTAAGAAAAATTAGAAATGCCAGTTTTTTCCTGATTGTCAGAAAGATTAGCGAAGGTTAGCAGCATGGTACCTTTAATTTAATTTTATCATTTTATGGTACCTTTAATTTAATCTTAAATAAAGGTTGATTTTAATAATAATTCCAATTGAAAACTACTTACCTCTTTAACACTAACAAACATATTTATTTCATAACATTCATAGTGACTTGCCATAGAAAAACAGAGCCCTCTAAGCATCAGTTGTTACATCGTGAAAACAGAAAGTAGAAAGTTCTAAAAATAGATCTATAGTTTCAGTATAAAAAAAACCTTAGAGATTCAGAACACACGATATTTTGTTTGTTTTTCCTTCTATTTAACAAGGATGACTTCCATAATTTTTCTATTTTTATTTCAGTATGACGAGTTCATTGAATTTCACAAAATTATTTTCAAAAGCGTGGAAGGCCAGACCATAATGATGTTTTGTGACTTGTTTACATGCACGTGAAAGATAAATTTTTACAAATCAATAAAAAAATATACCAAGCAACAAACCATTGGGTGTAACAACTTGTTCTGATAACATCGGAGGCATTTTGCTGTTTCGGGACCCCTTGCCGATGCTTTGTGCTTGTTTTCAATTTCCTAAAATTCCATCACTTGTTCCTTCGATGTTCACACTTCACGGCCTACCGACCAAATGCCGATTTTACAGGAAATACCCACAATCCACTACGTTCTTTCGGAACATTTTTCTTGTTGTATAGAACGAGATGGAAAGCTACAAATAATTCCGAAACATAAGTTGCGCATGCGTGGAATTACAGGAAATTACGTTGTTTGCTTCGTGGAGGTACTTGTGTATTTGCGGTGTTGTTTAGTGACTTTATTAGACAGATGAGAATTGGGAAGTCAACTATTTCTTAATATTTTAGTGTATTTACCATAACATACATAAGGACATTAAGTCAAACCAGGTAAATATCTTGAATCTTGATTTGGAAACGAAACCGACTATCCAAGGCGTGTCGACTCAACCTGCTGTCAGACCAAAATACAGTGAAAATCGTGACTTGTTCGACCATTTATCAGACTTCATAAAGGTGTCACAGTGTCATCGATCACACGTTTATTTTTTGTTTCTGTTTTTATGCCTGTTACATAATTAAATCTAAATTAAAACAATACGCATACTACTATTTTGTCTAAAACATTTTGACACAGCTACAAAATCTCATATGCAGTTCCACACTGAGGATAAAACTATTGTCATGATGCTTGACTTACAAATGATACATGAAGTTTCCTTATGTGACTCATTTTTAGTCATTATGATATAATTAGTCTGCATTGTCACATTTTCCATACATGTTTTAGGCTGAGAACTGTCATAAATATCTGGTGCTCAAGCCAAAATTGATTGAACAGGTTGAAATTCTAATTTGCTAAACAAATCACATATCAACTATTTAGTGACTGGTTTTTTTTGAGGAGACAAAATACATTAAATTATATAAACAATGTGCCAGATTCAAATGTTAATCCAAGTGCAAACAAATGTTTAGAAATACTGAAATAACTTTTGTAACATACCGAAATTGGTAATTACAAAATGACAACTAGAATACCAAGACATTAATTCCCCTATATTTTGTTTGTTTTCCTAGGCATAGTGAATGTAACCATTATAGAAACAACATGTAACTAGTTATTAGCTTGATACAGTAAATACTATCATGCTGCAATTGTTATTCAGGTCAGGATAGACATTTTGAATACATATAATGATCATGTTTCTTTACCGTAATTTGTTGAATACATGTAATGATCATGTTTCTTTACCGTAATTTGTTGAATACATGTAATGATCCATGTTTCTTTACCGCATTTGTTTTGAAAACATGTCTAATAAAAGAACAAGCAGAGAACTGATTTTACATGATAGGTACTGCATATATTAATGAGGGAAAAATTACTGTTACTTTATCTCTCCTAAATAATTAATCAAGTAACTCAAATGCTGGCCTCAGTGTGTCATACTGCCATCATTAATAAGTTATTCACTAATCTAGAACCATTTGTTAACCCTTTTGTGCTTGAAATATTACACTAAATTTATAACTGTGCTAATCACAGTTGCTGTATATAGTTTATTGTGTAGAAACAACAGATTATGTTCATCCTTTGACTTATGTGTCACCAGTACTTTATTTTTATTTAAACCAAATATGAATTTGAATGCCCGAGTTAAAAAGATGGTGAAGCGTTTGCAATGTTGTCTAAATTAATTGTATCAAATGTTTGAAGAGAAAAGAAGATTAGTAAAATGTGGTTTAATTATTTTATATGTGATGTACATGTATGTACAATATTTTCCCTTCTTTTTGCAGATATATTAATTTTGAGGTGATGTAAGGTGATAGATTCCAAATGATCGCTAGACGTAGGAGAGTTAACTCTGGATCTGAAAATCAGCAGGAACAAAATCACACAAACCAGCGCAGTGGGACCACTTTTGTAAGCGGGAGCCAGTCATCGGCCCCAGCAGCACATCTAGACGCAGAAATGTCATGTCGAGACCGATCCTCGGAGTTTATGTCCGCAGTCAAACTCCTGCAATCACGACAGGTATAGTGAACTTTGTAAGGTTATTATGGAGAAAATTGGAAGAAATAAGTTAAAATTGGACGAACAACAATTTTGTATGCTCTTGAATTTGGAAATTTTGGTGCATGTTTCAAGTTTTTGTCTATGTGTGAGAGGTCTAATTCCATCTATGACCCACTGACATTAGTTACAGCTGACTAGTAACCAGTTGAATGTCAATGAGTCGGGCGGGCGGACATCTGTGTAATTGTGTTTCCCCATCCAATGAAAAGAGACTTAGTTAAGTACTGAAATGAAGTCACTGTGATTTTGACCTCAAGATCACGAGTCAATTAAACGTAAAGTTTCCACCAATTTCTTGACTGGTTAAACTGTTAAATATATCTTAATTGAAATCCTTAAGTATACATGCATCACCCCAAGGAGAAGTGCACTATATACAATCATTAACTCAAGCTCAAAGGTTAAATAAGTGCGAAATTTTAAGTCAAATATCGTCTTGGTTATAAGTTTTCAACAATTGAAGATAATTTCATGAACCTTGAACAATAGCTGCATAACTCACAAACGGTCTGCAGTGCCTAATAGGTGTATATACTGTAGGTCACTGGGATATTTCACCTCTTGGTAAAGGTCAAATAAGTGCAAAGCATATTGGCTGATAAGTGGAGATATACCGGGTACACATATGATTATCTAGCTAAATGGTGTTTATCAATTAGGATAGGGGTCAACATTAAAATGTTTCTTAATTATCTATCTCATTGGCCGAAGTAAGAAAAAGTTTGTTTTAAAATTGACGTTGCAATTACTTGTGGTATGAATAATGTGAAAAGTATTTTAACCTGGCAGTATGATATTAATACAGTATACAATGTACTTAAGTATTTTAACCTGGCAGTATGATATAAATACAGTGTTTTAAAGTATTTTAACCTGGCAATATGGTATAATACAGTATTTTAACCTGGCAGTATGATATAAATACAGTATTCTAAAGTATTTTAACCTGGCACTATAATATAAATACAGTATTTCAACCTGGCAGTATGATATAAATATAGTATTTTAACCTGGCAGTATGATATGAATACAGTATACAATGTACTACAGTATTTTAACCTGGCAGTATGATATAAATACAGTGTTTTAAAGTATTTTAACCTGGCAGTATGGTAGTAATACAGTATGTTAACCTGGCAGTATGATATAAATACAGTATTCTAAAGTATTGTAACCTGGCACTATAATATAAATACAGTATTTTAACCTGGCAGTATGATATAAATAGAGTATTTTAACCTGGCAGTATGATATAAATACAATATTTTAACCTGGCACTATAATATAAATACAGTATTTTAACCTGGCAGTATGAGATAAATACAGTATTTTAACCTGGTAGTATGATATAAATACAATATTTTAACCAGGCACTATAATATAAATACAGTATTTCAACCTGGCAGTATGATACGAATACAGTATTTGAACCTGGCAGTATGATACGAATACAGTATTTGAACCTGGCAGTATGATACGAATACAGTATTTGAACCTGGCAGTATGATACGAATACAGTATTTGAACCTGGCAGTATGATATGAATACAGGATTTTAACCTGGCAGTATGGTATAAATACAATATTTTAACCAGGCACTATAATATAAATACAGTATTTCAACCTGGCAGTATGATATGAATACAGTATTTTAACCTGGCAGTATGATATGAATACAGAACATTTACTCGTGGATACACTGGATTATTTAATGCATGATAATGAAAAAATAATTGCAATCTTTGTCATTTACTATTTAATTTACATGAATAAGACATTACAGGAAATACTTTTAGACAGATTTCTGCTAGGATAGGAATGTTGTTTACATTTTTGACCATCAGTGTTTTGGCTTCAAATTTAAAAGACAGACAGGTCTAGATCTTGATGAGGCCCAGTGTTAGACAAAACAAGTGTTTCTTTTTCTGTTGAATTAGTACTCAAACTGCATGCTGTATTACAAGCATACACATAACATGTTAGTGCATGTGCGCTACAATAAGTGTAACACACAATTTCTTTGCACATAACATAATATTAATGCACACCATAGCTATAGCCATTTGTTTGATTAATTTGCCTTTGACATTCGCAGGGAAATGGAGTCAATCATCAGAAACAAAACCACGCTCTCAGGCAGAGAAGTGAATTCACACAAAAGGCCAAGTAAGTTTCTTTTATAAGTCATATTCTGATAAAAAGAGTCATTTTCCTGTAATATTATCCTTGAAATCCTATTATGATACATTTTGTTTTATCCATGTTACTGATTTTGCTGATATCTATTTTCAGAGGTGTGGGAAGAGACTTGTCCAATACATTTTCAAAACTTGAAAAACTCACAATTTGTAAGTGTCCATTTTTTCACCTTGAGTAAAAACATAGGATATATATGTAATGAGAATTAAAGTGAAGAAATCATTTGGAATGTTTAAAACCTGGTGCTTGATAGAGTAAGAATTCTACATTTGATAACTAATAATCAAATGTCTGATTCATGAATGTGAAATCTTGCCCAAATGGAAGTTACCTATATCTAGTTTCTCTGATAAAGTTTAGTTTTAATACTAAACATTAAAGAAATTGTTGCAGAAAGCAGAACTGCCACTACAAAAGCTTTGATCTCGCCTAAGGAGTCCTTTCATAGGTTTTAATGGAATTCGTTTTCGAAATATATACTTTTTTTTATTGATTGCAAATATTTCATTTTCTGTTTTAGTGGCAAAGAGAAAGTCATTATTTGACGACAAGCCTATTGAGATACAGGAGTTGACGTACATCATTAAACAGGACATCACCAGTTTAAACAAACAGATTGCCATGCTCATGGGTCTGGTCAAATCACAGAGCTCACAGAACGGCCGCCATTTACAAAGTCATTCCAACACTGTGGTAGTGTCACTACAGGTAGGTCATCAGCAATGACTGAGGTTTTTGTAAAATGGGGTTTTTAGTCTCATCAAAAAAAAAGCAAAAATGTGTTATTATTGGTATTCAGCTTTCTTGAATTATTGTAGCCCATCTCCAACAAAGTTAGGTGTGTGTGTGGGGGGTATATGGGAATAAGGGTGTCCATATATTAAGGGGCAGATGTCTTTGTCACACCATAGCTCATTTTCTCCATGAAACTTGAAACACCTTTATTAGTAACTTTGTAATGTATTTTAGTTTTAGATTTTGAAGATTTTGTTGGGAGTTATGCCCCTTTTGTTATAACTCTTTGTAAATTTTGTCTGGAGCAACAATACCTTTCTGACTGATAATTTATGAAATTTACTTCACTTATTTGGGTAGTTGTATGGTGGTGCCTACTTGTGATTTTGACTCTTTCTATTGGATATGTGTCCATTCTCTGATCATGTGGAAGCTGGGGTATTAGTTAGCCGGTAGGGAATATTTCTAGCTGAAATAATCTATAAGTGTGTGTCTTGATGTCACATTGTCTCATTTTCATTTGTGTTGAGAATTAACTCATATAAATGGATTTAAATCACAATCAGCCCCTGCCATCTGGATATATGTTGTTTGTTCTGGCTATCATTGTGTAAAAGATTGCTAAGATGTGTAGTTTGGTTCTTGTGAATTATCAGTCTTGAATGACGTCTTTCTTCACTTAAACTTGTAGTTGTAATTAAGTAATGTTTAATCCTGTTTACAACTGTGTTGGTACTGCGTTCAGCTTATGATTGGTAAATAATTAATAACTTGTATTAATTTTAGTAAAGTAGAATTTTAACCTTGGTATGTTACTTTTACAAGAGTTTTATTACCAAGACACATGATGTCAATATTTCTTGTCTTCCTTTTCAGTCCAAACTGGCTTCAATGTCTACTGACTTCAAACAGGTACTAGATGTACGAACAGAGGTACGTATTGTCATGAATATTGTCTGTGATCTGTTTGGATAACATTAGTTTCTAGTTGTAACTGAATATATGTAGATAACTGAAAATGTTCAACTCACACAGAAAAAGCAAACCATTGTCGAAGAGTATAAAAATCTCACCAGTCCATGTCCTTTCTCATCCTCTAGACTCATTGGAGCTTTCATGTTGCATCTATCCATCTTGTTGATCTACATGTATTGTACTGCGATGCAATGTTTACCATAATTTCATAGAACTAATGACGTTGTAGATGATTTTACCTGACTGTTTGATATCAGAGACAATTTATTAAATAAAAATCTTGACATAGGTTACCAAAATATTTTATTTAATCCTAACTATAATAAGAAAAATGAAGAAAGCAAAATATATTTATTGACTAACAATTATTATGAAGAGTTCTCAGTACATATATTAAACCTTTTATCTAGTTACAAAGTTTAGTCTGATTTTACAAGGTTAACTTTTCATTTACAGAACCTGAAACATCAGAGGTCAAGACGAGAACAGTTCTCACAATCTGTTGGAGCCACACCAGTGGCATCATCAGGGTTTGGTGACCGAAGTAAGTTAAACATGTGGATTGTCTCCCTTGTATTAAAAGAAGTGATGTTTATTTTGTTATATTCTGTTTGTGCTGTACACTCAGTAGGAATTAGTTTTTAGAGTCGAGTTTTCGAGACTCATTTAGTGTTGGATGAGGGAACTACTTTTTAAGCATTACGTTGCTGAACATTTTCAACTTTAATCCACAAATAGACAACAACACAAGTAAAAAATCTGTTGGACATTTTTCATACTTTCCATTAAAACCTGTTTTCTGGATGGAAAATCTGTTGGACATTTTTAATAAATTAAGGATTTTTCAGGGAGCCATCAGTACTTTTTCTTTTATGAGACCGCTGAAAACCTAGATCCTTGCTACTGCAATTATTTTTCTTTTTCTACTTGACGTACACATCAAATCGATAGTTTTTGGTTCGCTATACCGTAACTTATTTATTTGATGCACATGGTGATAAAAAAAAGTAATGCAATCACACTTTATTGAGACATAGTCGCACCGCGTAATGATACGCACAGACAGTCCACTTGTAGCTAAGAATAGAGTTCTTTTACTTTCGTTTTCGATATCACCTTGACTTGGAACAGAATATGGTTGGGCCTCTATAGTTTGCAGAAAGCAACGTTTCTGTTGTCATTGGTAATTTAAGATATCTGTTTTGCTCTGGATAACATTTTGCAAGACAGTCCAAGTATTTTAAAATTTCCTCTAGTTCCAAGAATCATTTTCTTCCCTGTACTTAACATTTCTATCTATGTGTTTGTATTATCCCCTGCTTTCACCGAAACAGGTTATATTAAATTAAGCTCAGCCAAGTTCGATGACGACTTTCAGCAGACCCCATTTGGCGAAGTTATTGCCCCTTGAATAACGAAAAAAAGTAATTATCTGCTGGGTTTCGTTTCTGTGCAATAACTACAACAAATGTTAACCGATTTTCTTCAAACTTGGTCACAGGGTTAAATGCCTTAAGGTCTCAGCCAAGTAGGATGTCCCCTTGAATAACAAAAAACGTCATTAACTGTCGTTTCTGTTCATTAACTCTCGCCAATATTATCCGATTGTCTTCAAACTTAGTAACAGGGTTCAACACATTAAGGGCTTGGCTAAGTTTGACAACCACTTTTAACGGACTCCAATTGGCAGAGTTATGGCCTCTTGATTAAGGAAAAACGTCATTATCTGCAGTTTCCACTTTATAACTCTAGCAAATATAAGCCAAATTCCTTCAAACTAGATAACAATGTTTGTGTTCCTCTGTCTTTCCTACCATCTGGGGCACTCCTTGGTTTTCGTGTGATAATTGCTGTAGATATTGTTAACATGTTTCAACCAAATACCTTATGCACATCCAACTCCTGCTAAGTTTGCCAACTGATGTGATTTGTGCATATTTACGGATAATCAATGAGGTATAAGGCTTTTTTTCTTTTCTTCAAGTTTCAAGCTAAACATTATGTCTCAACAGCACGATACTCACATGTTTAAACCTAACCTCAATAATGTTAACCTACAATATGTCCTGCAAGCGGAGGATATAAATTCCACGAATTTTCTTGTTTGTCTTAAATATCATTTACCTGAAAAACCTTCAAAAACATTTGCCCAGTGTGTAACTCTCCATATATTCCAAAACCTCTTAAACATTGCTTTATCCATCTTCTTCATTTACTACCAAATATCTTTGTACATTCTGTAATACCAAACTTCCACTAGATATTATATGATTTTAGTGTATATGATATATATATATGCCATATATTCCATATGTAGTTTTGTGTTGTTTTATAACTGACTTGATTGGGTTATAGGTCAGTCAGTCCTGCTTCAAGACGAGGCTAACCACATGAATGGGTTAGCCCAGGGTGGAGATTTCGTTCTCAACATGGACGGACAGACAGTGGAAAAGTCTAAATATCACCAGCAAATGCAGATCATTGAAGAGCAGGTACGATTAAAATACCAATTAGTGACAAGTTTCTGCCAAATGTGAATCATACAAAAAAATACTCTTCTCTATGAAATATGTGCTTTGCTTGTGCTTTTAGAACCAAAATGATAATGGTCAAGGTCTCACCTCATTTAAAAGTTGTTACCCCTAATTTTATAATTTCACAAGTGCAGTAACTTTCTAATATTTTGTTCAAAAAAGAGGGATGTATCTTACGGTTGTGGTTTGCTTTGTTTACAGGATAATTATATACAAAGTCGAGCGGAAACGATGCAAAATATTGAGTCGACAATTGTGGAATTGGGATCTATATTTCAACAATTCGCACACATGGTAAAAGAGCAAGAAGAAACAGTACGAAGGTAAATCTTTTTTTCACTGTTGAGAATTACTTTAGGATCTGTAAAATATTTCAACTGATTTTGTTTTCAAAACATTACAAACTTCATGTTTAAAGTAAGCCTGTGTACAACATGGCACAGTTCATCATAATTTCTTGGCATTCTTTTTATTCCAGAATTGATTCAAATGTGGAGGAAACGCAAATGAACGTGGAGGGAGCACACAGTGAAATTCTGAAATATTTCCAGTCAGTGACTTCTAATCGGTGGTTGATGATAAAAATCTTCGGTGTGGTCGTCGTATTCTTTATATTCTTTGTGGTGTTTATGGCGTAATCGGGACTACAGAGAAAACAGAAATGTCAGATCAATAGAAACAGTTCAGAAACTACTTCAGGGCTGTGGTCTTTCAAATGTAATGGTAAAGATTGCAGTACCACACAACAGTATTTGACCTGTAAGAATTGATTTTATCATGATCAGTTCAAAACACATACATTGTACACTCTTCATAGGTGATCTAACATTGTTGTACATAGCTACTAATTGATCAAATATGAAAGTACCAAAAAGAAGAAGGGAAGTTGTAAATTATTTTTTTTATCACAAATTTCATTGAATGCTTTAAAGTTCCCGTGTCAGAAATAGAATATAATTCAAAAAACAGATCTGCTTTGAAGGGAGATTAATCTTGGATGTTTCAAACAGAAGACGCTATCAAGACAGGAAGCAAGATGGAGATGAGATTTTTAAAGCATGATTGGTATGCCAATATGTTGCTATAGATTTATTTATTGAAAGTGACGTGGCTCGCATACAAAGAGGTGTGCAAGGAACATACAACTAGACGAATGCAGAGTTTGCAGTACACATAGCGGAACTTAGTGACAAATTGTGTACAAACATATTGTGCCAACACAAGACATGCTGGTCACTGTCCAGTGAGAGTGACACTCTGTCCAGTGGTGTGATGACCATTGGTCTTGTACAGGTACTTGCTGACCCCTGTGATCAATGTCCAGTGGTGTGATGACCATTGGTCTTGTACAGTTGTTGACCACTGTGATCAATATCAAGGATGCCTTTAGTTCTGTATGATGTACATGGTATCCAACTATTGTTTTCAAATTGACAGATTGTTCCCGGAACAACAAAGAATGTAATCTTTGAAATTTGGAAATACAATGTCAAAAAGATGTGCAATCAATAATTCCATGTGTTGTGGTTGTTTTTTAATGAATTATTTAATATTCTTCATTTAATTGCCATAATTCTAAGTATTTCATTAAACAAGAAAGCATTTGTTACATATTAATTTTGGAAGTGCATGTTACAAAAACTGGTTTAACAATAGCAAACAATATAATTGGGTACATAATATTTGTCACACTGCAAAAGAAAATGTACGAAATTCCAAGGGTTAATCACTCTGATTGGTTTAAGCATGGGTAAAGTAAGATAACTCCCCGAGTTGTCTGGTAACTTTCATGCCATTAATTAGAAATAATTACAGGTAAGACTAATTCTAGTCCCATCTTGGAAACAGTTGATATCCCCACCCCTTGACCAGTCGAATACAGATATGCTACAAGGATCAGCCATGGGTTCTACCGTCTGATAGTTTGCCATGATTGCTTAGATATCAAGGTGAGTGATAAAGGTCCTCTGGGCCTCTTGTTTGTGTAGCAAGACACTAGGTATATAGTTTATTACAGTTTCCATGGGCGTGCTGTTTTTCTGGATTTCGTAATACCCTTGTCATTCTGGATGCACATTTCGTTTTGTTCTGCTTTATTACCGAAAAAAATGATATCATGGCTGTGTGTAAATGCGTGCTTTTTTTAGCGTTTGTTAATTGATGTGGAAATACCCAAACCCAAACATTTATTTATATATATGAAGATTTCAGAACCATTTACAACATGAAAATGTCCTAAGGGTTAATTTCAAATAGCATTTCCACACAGGAGAATTTCAACTTTTATACTTAGTTAAAAGGAGGGGGGGGGGGGACGTTTTTGCTCATTAAAGGATGCAACATAAAACATTAATCTTTCCTGAACATGAATTTTAAAGGTCATTCAAAGGCCTTTTTTTGCCTACGAAAATCGTTGTATAAAGAGGATAGAAGGGTGGTTTTCAATTGAATGACAAAGATAATAAACTATAAATTACCATGCCACAGATGTTAAGTGCTTATATGCTATTCTAAAGGAAGCTGGTCAATTTTCTAGTTGTTAACAGTTCTGTAACTCTAAAATCTATCGTTTATATTGAGAGAAAAAAATCCATCTTAGAACATGCATGACAGCGATATTTTCCAAGAATTTTATTTACTGCTGGTTACATTTAACCACAGATGGTCAAAATCTTTCATCTGATTGTTCCCGTTGTAAAATATGATTTGGCTGCTAGTACACGTAATGTTTAAGCCCGATTCATTACCTTTGTTAGACAAATTTTAAACGACCCCAAAGTTGTTTTTGGTACAAGCAAGTACACGTAGTGATCACCAGTCTCTAACACAAGTCGTTACTGTTCTCTGATTTGTACAAACCAAACACCAGAAACATATTGTAAATAAGTTCTATTCCGTGTCTGAGGAGACTGGTGCACAGCAAGTGTTCAAATGAATAATTTACATTCTCAATTTACCTTACATTAGATACATGTTATAAATCAATTGCAAAAGAATGTCCAGGATTAGTTACTATTACGTGCACGTGTATTTTGTGTAAGTGATTGTAAGATCTGTTATAAAGGAAATATTATATTAAAAAATATATACAAATCATTGGATAGACGTGGAAGGAGCATGTCTTTGCAGGGACATTAATCACGATTATCTGTGTTTGTCTTCGGTTATTTTAAGTAATCTGAAGAGAATAAATGAATGATAAATGATTGGATGCATTTGTCCTTAATTAACTCGCATAACGAAGATTATATAGTTGATACTGTATATGAAATAGTAATGGGTTACTTTTTATTTATTTTTTTATTTTTTTATTTCCAAAGACCACAACGATGTTAAAAATGAAACACTAATGGTTTAATAAAGGTTTACGCGTTTAGTTAACACACATTTTACTCAAGACCCTCACTTTTTAAAAATCACTTTAATAGGCCCACAACGAATACAACTAGTATAACGTTCTGTTTAGCAATCGTTTTAAAAGCATTGATATATCAAGGTTTTACATGTCATAGCTAGAATTATGTGTAATCAAGAAGATTGCTTTTGAGATATTGTTCTTCTAGTTAATAGCCAGATTTTTGACATGTAATCGACAAAGTTGAATCATATTTATCGGATAGACTCTCCCCATCCTCGTATCGATTCTTAGTGTCTACTTTAGTGAACGCTAGCGTTATCTTATAGTGTCTCTTTTATGAAACATCAGACATGAGCTACCTGATCCTCAGGCTGACGGACTCCCGTACCAATCAGCGGCACAATCACTTTGTATTCGCAAGAATTTGCATTGAATACATTGACACGGCAATGTTTATACAAGAAGTACCAGACCAATATTTACACGGTCGAATCAGATTTTGATTATAGACACTTAAATATTACCAAGACTATCATATTAACTTGTTTTCACTTGACTACTGACAAAGAGACGTGAGCGTACAGAGGAACTGTAATATTGATCCTATTAGCAAACTTTCGATTTGTTAAAATGATGTTGAACTAACCCCCTTCCGGATGAATTGAAGTGAACTAGACACTTACAGTGACGTATCGACCAGCCACCCCGACTGGATTAAATGTTGGAGCTTATTGACATGTCACAATTTTACCATATGTCCATTTTACCTGCTCTGTTCAGCGTTATCTTATCTTATGACAACGGTCATCAAAGTTTGGGACTACCACATTGGATAGTTAGCTATACAGATTCAAATTATGCATTTTTTTTGCATATATTTATTGTTGAATAATGGGTATATTATTATATTGAATAGACAATAAATTGTATCCGGCCGCAAAATATTCAAAGGATTATATTTTTTTTAAGAACAGTAATCAATTTTTTAACCACAAATTTTGTATATTAAATATTGGTAATTATTTTCAAAAAATATTGAGTTATATATAGAGCTATAGTATGGATGTGTTTCTGCGCATGTCAGTTTCAAATAAGTACCCTGTGAAATCACCAGCACGGGGTTTATATAGCGAGTTGTGGTCATCTTGATTGGAAGATAGACACGTACGGACTATATCTAACAGACACGTGGGCGAGTTATTAATACACCAAAAACAAACCATTTCATTCACCGTATTTAAAAGGAAAGTATCGTGAGATGTGTATGGTTGTTCACTTCTTAGTTGGAAGATAATCTGAGCGCTTTTGGTACGGATCGTGATGAAACCAAAAGGATACCAGCCTGTTAGGTTTATCGATTTCTGAATATACCAACTCTAGTGGCGATAGTACACCTTTACGGCAACGCTTACGCATTGTCATACAGTCCCACGTGCACGCACATAGTGTAGGCTAGGGGACACATTCTGGATTCAGAACCATATGCCATGATGGCGACACTCGTCCGTTGGATATGGGGGATTGTTGTTGTGGCGTTAACGATACCACCAGCCTCTACAGTGTCTTATACCACAACCTGCGTATGTTTGTCGGAACCTGTGCAATCCGGAGATTTCCACAGTCCTGTGGCATTTATACAAGACAATGAGCGATACCTTGTCGCAGAGCAGAGCGGGAAGGTGCATTCTTACTCCCTGTCGTGGCGGAAGTACGAGGTTTTATTCCTGGACATGAGGGACAAGGTTTCGTTTGATCCAAACACACAGGACGAAAGGGGACTTCTAAATCTAGCACTACATCCACAATTCAGTGATAATAGGAAACTATACACATTCTCCGTTCGTACTCTACAAGATGGACACGATTACGTCATTGTGTCCGAGCTGCAGGAAAAGAACGGATATGTTGACACAAAGAAAGAGAAAATATTGTTGACTATTCAACAGACATCTCCATACAGGAACGGTGGAGCGGTGAGTTGATAGGTCTTTGGCTCAAGTGCTGGCATGCTATTTACTTTCTCATCGATAGTTCTCTACTTAATGAAGCCACAATATTTACTGAACCATGAATTACACAATGCATAACTCAATGTGACATTTGGTTGTTTGGGATGCTTTTAATTAACCTATTTTCCAATGAAACAATGTAAGAGTCATTGATTAATTTAACGGGTATACTGATATTCTGTGAAACATCACAAAACAACAAAATTAGCATGTTATTACAGAACTTTGAGCAAAATTAATGTTTGCTTTTGTATAGGTTATTGTCTATCCTAGCGAGGCCAAAAATACGTATGTTTTGAGATAGAGCGTCCTCGGTTCACCAATGTGCAACGTACACTCGTTTTAACAGAACTTTTTCGAGTGGTACTTAAAAGTGCAAAGAGACTGCCTCGATCGCCATAATACATTGTTATTACAGCAAGAGTACATTGCAAAACAAAAACAAAAACAAACAAAAAACATTAGAAAAGTAACTGCTTACGAAAAAAAGCCATTCGTTCCGAAATAATTACTTCTACCAAGGACTACTAGTAACTTCCTTTTTGATAGACACCCAAAGGTCTGGTAATATGGATGTTACAATACTCTTGTGACTGTCCAAATAGAGCAGTTATCATCTATTAAATTGAGTATGTCAAATATTGACGAAAACCAGGTATTTATATTTATATTTTCAATGACCGATGGAAGGCTGTAGTAGAAGGAGTAGAAGGAAAAGTTGTGGTTGTGAATTGTATGATTTTTAGTTAATGTTTATATTTCCAGCTTCTGTTTGGTCCTGACGGGTACCTGTACGTAGGCGTTGGTGACGGAGGGACCCAAGGGAACTCGGGGAACGAGCAGCTTGCCACACAGGCCCAAGATAAGTAAGCAATTGTATCTATAACACGCGCCTCTGTCTGTATTCTCATTTGCCATGACACTTTGGTTCTTCCTGAGTTTTCGTGAAATGTTTTGCATTTACATGTGTATGCTTAGCCCGAGAACCAGACATCTATCTGTCAAAATGTCCAAGTCTGGTGTCAGGGCCAGAGGAAACACGGGCTAGTGCATGCTTAGCGACATACGTGAATTAGGGCACGATTTTTTTTGTGATAACTAAAATTCGATCCATCTGTTTGCGTTGAAATTGAAATATTGTACTATGTAAAATAAACGATACCATTCCATGTTTTTACAGACACAACCTGCTTGGTAAGATTCTGCGGATAAATGTGAACACTCTGAACTACACAGTTCCAAGCGACAATCCGTTTGTCAATGGTAACAAAGGTCAACCAGAGATCTTTGCTTACGGATTCCGGAACACATTCAGATGCAGTTTTGATAAATGTAAGTGTTTTTTGTTTAAACTTTAATCGATTTCGATTGATAAATATAACATAAATAAATATATAATATTGCCACTTAAGAATCAACAACAGACATCCTTTATTTTAAGGCATTACTTTTTTTGCACAAGTCTTGCTAGGGGTGTGTACTTTTGGTTGCCAAAACTCCAATCATACATGTCGATGTCAATGCTCCTACAACATTGAAAATGCCGAGCGGATTTATATAAAGTCATGATACGTTACTGCCGGCTCATATCGGCCATCGTAACATCGATATGAACATTTTAGTGTTTGCCTAGTCTAAATTATATAACTGTGCAACATTTAGTACTTTCTCTTAGCCAGACTTTGCCCAATTGACACATATCAAGTTGAAACAAAATCTAGCGAATGATAGAACAGTTACGACACGTGATGCAATTTAGGTGTTTGCCACTCATCGTTACAGTTTCAACACCAAATATTTACCCTCTATTCCATTACATTTGCCAGGTAAAAAGACAGTGTATCAGATGTCAAATATGTCTATATACAATGAAAGTTTAGTCAGGTTTACAATTAATTTACTGATTTTTTAAGTCATTGCTGTGGTTCTCTTCTTTGAACTATCAATTTGCATGCAGTTCTCGTTGTAACTTAAGTATTTGAACATAACAATAATATTTGAAAAATTAAGATCAACTAATAAGACTGCGAACAAGCAGTTTGGACGTAAGGAATGAGATGCATACCTGGTTTGTTGTTCAAAATACATTTCCTATACAAATGCTTTGTATTTACTTGTGTTACTCCAGGATTAAATATTTAGAAAAATAATATTTATTTCCGAATTGCATTACTGGTTTTATTTAGCGTTCCTCCTTGTTGACACATCGGCCATCTTATGATTATTCGGCGATACTTTTCTTTAGACAGCAACGAGCTGTTCTGTGGTGACAACGGAAACCATCACCAGAACGAGGTAGACGTCATACGTAAAGGAAGAAACTACGGATGGAACATCAAAGAAGGGGATATCTGTTTAGCGCCAGGCCAGTGTGAACAACTAGGTATTTATGTCATTTCTCTCAAGCATGATAAGCTTACACTTTCACTCTGATATTATGGTCGGTTATTTTTTCTTCAAAAAGCCATATACCTTTGTAGGCTTTTTGAACCCATGTTGGAGTCCCCCCGCCTCTGCTGTCTATCCCTGACATGTTTTCCAGGAAACGCAAACGCACACTTTCAAGATCAGCATACCTGATGGATGAATTTAATAAGACTCACACAGGTCCTTTAGAATTTGGTAATTGATACAGGGATTATGTGCAAAGGACACCATAATACAGCCCGGGAGAGGATACAGCTAACAGAGGATTCACCCTGGTCACTATTGGATTCAGAAGGATCAGACCTTCCGTTTGGGTGGAAAGGGTTCTCAACTCTAGGTCCAGCTCCAGGTTCAGTAAGCTGCCCGTTTTCACCTGCTAGGCACCAAATGATGATATAGATGAAAAAGACGAACACATTATACAAGAGGTTCAGTCAGTCACGGATAACATCCCAATGTGTGATAAATTAGTAGCTATGTGACATTTCAGTGCACGAGTGGTTGAGCATTGGTATCACAATGGATGACGCCATGAATATCATTAGTGCGATGTAAGGTAACGAAAGTAAAGTTGGTAATTTGGTAATAGAACTATCTCAGTCGAAAACTTCTTTTTAATCATTCACATTCCAGAAGCGGTAGATGAACTGGAGGTCAGTATTAAAGCTCGTTCTGAAGCTGATTTCTGTGAGGATCTGAACTCACAGGAGTGGTAAGGTGCTGGGAAATACTAGCATCTGCCCAGAGGTGCGGAAAGTCAAGTAATAAGATTTCCCCATAATTCTTTGAAAAATCTTTTATCGGACATGGGAGTAGGAACAGACACCAGAAAAACGTGACATTATCAATATGCCAAAGAAGGGTAACAGAGGAACTGTTAAAAAATGGCCAGACATCACTATCTTGTAACATACAGATAGAATCTTCAGCACAATTTCATAGAAGAACATGTCGCCATATTTATAATGAGACGGTATCAGGCTGTCTTCATGACAGAAAGATGAAAAGAGTGTTTGAAGAAAAGATTTGGTCAGAAACTACCATTAATTCTGTCTTCATTGTCTTTGCCAAGGTTTTTGCCAGTTTACATAGGAAATTCCATTGCACTAGGATGTGCCAAAACGTGATTTCACAGAAGATCGTAAACATTATCAAAGCCTTTCAGACGTATTTCGGCAGCCAGGCTACCTGCAGCAATCGCCAATCAGAAACATTTAGCGTTAGTACTTAGATGATACTGAGATGCCTTTTTTTCTCTATTAATTTTAAGTTATTAATAGCACAGATGACATAATGATCAATGGGTTTTGAAATGGTTTCATTTGCCATTTAGAAAAAAACATTAATAATTAGTTTTTGTTGTCGACGAACATCTTTTATCACAAGCAGGTATCGGGATCGCTTTGTAGTGCTGTATTCAGTCGATTATTGTGCGATTCTTGCATGAAACCGCCAGTTTTACTGTTAAACAAGTGCTAAGTATTCATGGGCCAGCTTTTATATTGATGTACTTAATTTGTCTATATGCCATTTTAATGTTTATTTACTGACTTGCATTTTGTCACAGCTGATGAAGAGAAACCGATATTTACGTATAATAACTCCAACCAATACAGTGCTGTGATTGGAGGCTACGTATATAGAGGGAAGGCGTTCAGATTACACTGGTTAGGGGACTACATATTTGGGGACTTTTCAGGGTATGTACAGGCTAGACATATTCTTTAAAGGATCATTTGTGAATTGCTTTGCTGTATTGGATAATATTAGGGGTGCCACCCGTGCAAATATGACAGTTTATAAGTGCTTAATGATTACAATAACTTTTTTAAATGTAATATACGACTGGAAACGAGTTGGTGGCTTTGTGAAAGAGGTAGAGTCAAATTTCCAGCAAACATGTTTGTATTACGAATGTACATATACCGTAAAAGCTAAATTGTCGATGTTTGATGGTGTACTTTTGTAGATTATATCTTGGTGATAATCAATATTGTGTATTTTTAGAGGTCTTCTGCGTTTGGTGAGACACAATGACAAATGGCAATCTCAAACAGTCCAGTTGTGCCCTATTAGCTCTTGCCCGTGTGATGCAAGAGCAAAGTACGGCCAATATCTGCATTCTTTCGGCCAAGACGACAACGGTAAGATAGTCACAGAGAAACGAAACACGTCAAATTTCTATGTGGAAACATAAGCTACTAGATGTAGAATTAGGTGATAGTTGTATAATTAGTGTATTGTATTCTTCGGAAAAGGAGATCGTTTTACGTGTGTGTTTTTGCGTACATCAGTGCTCAATAAGTATGTGAAAAATTAAATGGCGTGGTGTAGAAACAAGATGAGGGTATATATAATTTGCTGTATATGAAAACTAATTTAAAAAATCGACGTGGCATATTTTTAGCGCTTTAACTTCGTGAATGATTAATATATTAGAATTTTTCACCACATCTAGTATAATTACTTAATCCAGCAGATAACAAGAATCTATTACCCCCCTGTCATATAAACAGAGAACTACACTCTATTTCCTCTGTGTTATGTAAACAGAGAACTAGAATCTATTTCCTCTGTGTTACGTAAACAGAGAACTAGAATCTATTTCCTCTGTGTTATGTAAACAGAGAACTAGAATCTATCCACTCTGTTTGATATAGACAGGAAAATAACAACCCGGGGTAATATCTTTGATCATAAAAGGTGTGAAGATCAACGACACTGTCAGCATAAATCCCAGCAGTGATAGTGATTTCGGGATCTCTGAAGAGGGCAATTTGCTGTATTTCTTTATTTAGAGAAAAACATATCATTCATAACCAAAAACTGGAACAAACCTGTGAATTGTCCGTTTTTAACTTTGTAACACTTATTTTTTAGACCTTGCTACCGATAGTGTAGCTTTTTGTCATTTTTTTCCTTGTCTTGATTAAGAGACATATGATTATTATGAAATACAGATGTATATTTTTAATGTTCATTCTTAATCTTACACTTAATGTTTATGTGCCGACGATAGTTGAACTAAGGTAAACAGACGCATCAGTCATCCTTATATATTTGTTCAAAAACTTGTGGAAATATAAAAAAAATCAACAGGCTAAGAACATAGGGAATACCTGTTGACAACTTGCAGCAAGGGAGAGAACTTGCTTATATACAGACACGACTCTGGATCCTAGCATCCTCGATATCAAGGGGTTACGCTTACCCTGGAATATGTCATGGGAAAATTGAAGGCACGAAGATAGCTGTTTGATTGGTCTGGGGTAAAAAAAAAAAACCTGACCAACCCTAGGCTGATACCTGTCCTTTGAAGATTACAAAGGAGAGACTACCGACTTCAAAGCCTGACAATTTTACCGTTACGTGACCGCGAGATACTTTTGATGTACATCAAAGGATCGAACTAGTCTTCAACAAGGTGGCCCACATCGAGCCTTTAATTTTGCCATGACATATACCAGGGTGGTAGAGAGCAAACGTGAACGTAAACCCTGGATATCGAGGATGGGATCCTAGATGGCAACACATTACAAAGTAATGCTTTCAAGATAGGATTTAAAACATTACTTCGCTATATCGTTAAAATCCTCCACAGCTCCACATACTGTGACAGTGATCACGACGAAACTTAACCTATATATAAGATGAATGAAACTTATCCGATTTAACTCTAGGGCACTTTGATATACATGTTTTATTACATTCGATTTACAGGTGAATTGTATATCATAACATCGACATTTAACGAGGGCAAACAGATGGCTTCTTTACTCAAGCTAGTCCCACCCAGGTAAGTGTTTTT
Organism: Mizuhopecten yessoensis; assembly: GCF_002113885.1. Lineage (NCBI taxonomy): Eukaryota > Metazoa > Mollusca > Bivalvia > Pectinida > Pectinidae > Mizuhopecten > Mizuhopecten yessoensis. The sequence continues at coordinate 293,053 of NW_018408784.1, read as the reverse complement.
AACTTGTTAATTTTAAATCTCGGTACATTACGCCATGGTTTTAAGTTCATTTAAATTATCAACAATAATAGAACACTGATGATAGTACGATTCACACTACAATTCTTGCTGATTATTTCGAGATAACCGATTACCTATTTTTTTCAAAACGCAAATTGCAAATTTTCTGTAGAAGTTGAATAAAATTTAGTAACTAATTCACTATAATAATTAATATCCCGTAATCGATTAATGTATGTATGTTGTGTATAATTTCAGTTACTTTGTCTCCAGATCTGATTAGAAAACTGGTTAATAGAAAACACATATCCCGCTTATTTAGCTAACAAGTAAAGTATTGATTTCAAATTTTGTTTCGGTTTCAGTCCGAGTTATGTAACATGCTCCGGAACGAATATCCAATTTTCTGCGGACTTGACTCTCTTTATCTTCCTGGCTGTCCTTTTTTTGACGACAGCATTATTAGACACTTAGATTGGTTTCGGAAACCTATAAGAAAGATAGTTGTTTGAGTGATACATACAATTATATATTGCAAAACAATGATGCATGCATTGTCAATAGAAATCTCAAACTTCATTATGTCAATTATGGGTGTCTAGCAATGCATTGTCAATGGGGAATCCGAAGCCTTATATTGTATCGTACAACGATTTTCGATGAGTGATTTCACAACAAACGATGTCAATTACAAATGTGAACGCAATACCATATCAATAGAAGAAATCAAGCAATCTTATGTCGCTTGAGAATCTCGAGCAATACTATGGCCATTGGAAACTTGGAAATATGACATTTTACATTTTCTTTGCATTCTATTCTTTATGCAAAAAATACGAACGATGACGTTGGAATACAAATAAGAATACAAAAATTCTTGTTTAACACAACGATCAGTTTTGTTGACATGAAATATGTATTCAGTATTTGATGTTAATACTTTTGTTATTGTATAAAGTATACATGTTAAATTTGACTGAATAATAAAAATAACACAACATCATAGAGGATTTTTGCATTATTTACTTCTACTCAAATTAGCTGAAAAAAGTGTAAACGGCGTTCCAACACATTAATAAATCTATGAACACTAACTAACCTTATATATTGGAGATAAGGAGAGACATCACGCATGTAATCGTTTTCCCTAGTGACTTCCTGCTATAATGAAGGTTTATTGATTATTGGCCGTCTTATTGTGACGTCACAATCCATCACCCCTTGATGTCATACGGATTTTATGCTCTCAGAAAAATATACTTCCAGTGTTTGATGAGGCATTGAGTGAATAGATTTCCTATTTTCAACCATTTAACAAGACCCAGTATTTTTAATCTGTTTAGTAGCATGCATTCTGACTGAAGTGCTAGGAAATTACTTCCATTTCATAGAGTCTGAATGTGAACAAATACGTTCTTTTAACTTTTCATTACCTGTTCTCATAATTTCCCCTGGGTACGAAACCTATCATTGTATCGCCTTGTAGTTTTAATAAGACATGTTGGCAGGACAGGAAAAGTTTGATAAATTGATGTATAATCGTAACTTAATGATTGTGAATTTGAGTTAAATGAATATAACGCATTTCACGCGAGTTTAAAGAGAGTGACATAATCTGCAAAACTTTCCAGTAACACATTGACACACTGAGCTCTGATACGTCAAACAAGATAATCTTATAGAACTAAACCCTTGCTCTGTAATAGGTTTCGGCGATGTATCATCCGTTGAAAATCTTCAATAATAGGAACAAACCTATTTTGTCGTGATATTGAACATATGAATTACTTCGATTCTGCTCTTTACTGATTGACGTATCCAAGTTTATTAACAAAACATTTCACGACTAAAGATTCTGTAAAACTAACACACATATTTTAAAATGATATGCATAACAAATATATTTGAATACCAAGCTAACAGTAGACAAACTAGTCATGTTGATAAAGGAGACAAGCCTTTGTTTACATAATTTTATACTCGGTAGCAACATAAAAACACATTTTAAGTCAGATATAAGAAATCGTGCTACCAAATCATTCCATGTATTTTTATAGTATTGATTATTAAACCTGGTCGGGATGCTTTCAAATCAGATAAGTTTCTTCTCGATTTAAAGATTATCATTGACTTCTATTAAAAATCACAACACTTTACCGGCTCAAACCAAAGAGATTCGGCAATACTCGTTACTATATGAAATCCTGTGTCTAGCCTTAGAAACACTCTATTTTAAAATGGTACTGTGATTCCTTCAACAATAACATAATCAGCGAGGTATTGGATAATGGTTCTACTCAGGGGTTAAGGGAATGCTAAACGTTAAAACAATGTAAACAATGAAAGAAAATCAAACAGACATATATCTACAATCATACTTTTCATCAAAATCAATTATCATATATACAAATAATTGGATTAAAAAATACCTAAATAAATACTCTCTTCTTTACAATATTTACACTCAGGCAATTAACTGAATTAAGACAATATTATCTGCAACTGTTGCATGGACATTTTGGCGTTTTTGAAATGCTCGCATGTTTGCGCGTTTAGTAAAATAAGCGCCAAAATAAACACACTCAAAATAAAAAACAGATTACATGCATTACGGATATATTTAAAGCATATATAGATTTTAGAATCATTGTCAACGCGAACATTTCCACAACGCGATAAGTTTAAATGGTAACAACGCAAACATTTCCGCAAGCGAATATTTCCTCTTTTACAGTATAACGTTATCATACTTCAACCAATTTTTTGGAAACTTTACAATTAAATGCCATTTTTACATTTATATCAACACAATATGTACATTCATAATAAGTTATTGTAATAAAGAAATTTTTGCTATTTTTCAAATAAGAAGATTCGAAATAAATTTTCAGAATATTCGGAAATATTCTTCATGTAAGTTTTAGCAATGGTTATATTACAGGTCAGAACCAATCCAGAGAACATTCGGCAGTAATACGTCAGTATCCAAATAATGAACAGGATAAGGAAATAATACAGAACTCACATAAAACTAATGTAAGAATTATGCTTTCTAACATGAAGAGTTATCCTGAGACTATGCGAGTTATTTCCCCTTAAGACTGGTTTGTAAGACTGTCACATTATAAACTGGTTATTTGTGAAGTTATTTTTAAAATATCCTAATTGTGATTATGATATAGGTTTACAACAAAATTAAGGAAAAGGAGAGAAAAATAACCTCCATTTTACCCATACATAAGTTTTATACACAGTGTAAGCCAGAATACCTCATGTGATGAGTCTTATACAGATCATTATATGATAGCATTATAGGATAACTCTGTACATTAAAGTCTGGATATATTACTTAATGTCCTTAATTTTATTTCATTTCCTTTTAACGGTCAACGATTTCAAGGTCCCATTTTTCTGTTTTCTACGCATCCCTTGATGGATTTTCAATATTCTAATATGGCAATGTATTGTCAATATTTAACATTATAAACAATGTACACACACAATTTTCACACTCATCATTACAAAAATAGAAAATCTTATATACATATTTGATGTCTAGTTTGACTTGTTTTCCCAATCTTCACTTTTTGATTTTTTGCTGAAACGAAACATCATGGTTCTTTGCACATTGTATTCCTCTTATTACCGTTTTCTATCAATTGTTAGTTACCCTTCCAATCCAGTAATGATAATAATAACACGCACAATTGCAGTCTAAATTTGAACCAAATAATTATAAATCACACAAAGCCATCTACGTAGTTCGTTGTTTTCGTTTTCTTTGCTTCAAGATAGGTATCTACATTTTTTCCCGCCGCGTCGATTGCAGTACTTATCCGTATTTGGATGACCACTCATGTATTGCCCATGAGCTAGATCACAAATGTAATTCTACTAACATATATGATCGTTTCATCAAATACCACAATTTACCGAAATTTCTTAATTATTCCCTAAGATTCTCTACGAAAAACCTGGGACAAGTTTGGAAAAGAAGAATATACGAGATATGACACTCAAATTGACAGGTTCGTCTTCTTGTTGTACGTGTATGACGATACCACAAATATGCATTGCTACATAAGCAGATATGTAGATATGCTTATCTTCGCAGTATTTCACGAGGAAGGTAAATCGAATAATGTTAGGCACATGTGAACAGAAGATATATGTCTGTTTTTGTTCGTTTTGAATCAAATTCTCTGTTTGATACTCGATTGCAAAAACTGAGTATTTGCAACAGCAAAATGCGTATTTGGAACAAAAAAGCAATTACAGGGATAGAACATGAAAACCTATCCATTCCCGATCGTATACTTCACCAATGTAGCTATCCCGGCATTCCAAATGTTCTAAATGCACAGTTTTTAAATGAAACATGAATTCTTTGTCAAGAGAAATGACTGTTGGCCAGAGAAAAATTAGTTAATTTTCTTTATCTTCTGTCTACATGGGCAACATACTAATCAAAAGGTCACGAAGTGTAACTCTTCTTTGAAATTATAATGTTTGCTATGGTACCCTTACCTTTCTGTACATATGAATATGCCATGCGGCTTTTTGCGACACAACAAATTTCGCTAAAACCCTAGAGTGAATGATCTTGCTCATACAGCTGTCATGTCCCTTTGCTGATCACTACTGGCTCCCGGGGGCTGCAACAACGATTGGTTGGCACCAGGATCAGACGAGCGGTCCACACTTCGCTGCTGTAGTGGTCGGGGCTTAGTCTTAACCGGGTCCTCCTAGAATACATTTAAATGTCAAAGTTCACAAGCAAATTATTCATGATATGAAACTTTGACAAAACATGATGAACTAAAGAATTATAAAACACAGTCTGAAGAAAACTACATCTACACACATAACTAAATCAATGTGCAAAAAGGTAAAAAAAAAAAGGAATAAGAAAGTGAAAAAAAAGCGTAAGCAAAACCAGAAACCCCGAATGTTTTGCCTTCAATAGGCCTTTAAGTTTTAAATGATATTTCTTCATTTTATGTTAAAATGATATAATATAAAATAATATCTCTGAGCATAACTTACCGCCGATTCTGCGTATTTGAATATGACGATTTCCAACAGAGTGACCAGTCCACCAAGAACCAATCCAATAGCCAATATGAATAGAGCACCACTAAATGACCCTAGATCAAGGGGATAAAAATGTGGAATCTCAAATTTTTCGTCCTCCGACTTCTCTAACATATATTTGTTGCAGTGACCACGGAACCACTTAGCCTCCAGCCTACGAAGTTCTCCATTCTCAGATAGCGTCAGCAAGGCTTGGTTCACGGCCTTCATATCAGATGAATTAAGGGGAAGTACTAATCCATACTGGGTTGTCAGTAGTAAGTCATTGACAAAGTAGAGTTGACAACCAGCCTGCTCTGTGTAGTACTTAGCCATGGCCGATTCTATAATCACTGCGCGTGTACCTGGTGCAGATTCCATGACCAATTGAATTCCTTCTCCTATAGTGTTAACCAATGATTCTTTGTTTTTAGAAATTTTAGTTGCAAGAGTTTGATGTTCTGTAATTTTGGAATTCATGATATTTGCCTGCGTTGCTTCACCTTTCACCACGTGAACTATGATTTCCTCGTTAAGTGCCAGGTCGTTGAAGCTCCTGACTTTGGCATAGGTTTCTATGGCACTGGGACGTGGTCCGACGCGGAGAAGATTTGACAGGTTTCCTACATAACTGGCGAAGAATACAATGACAAAGAACCACCAAGTTATCACCACGATCCTCGCGCCAGTCGAACGTGGGGAACGCGTGAATCCTGAAATATAACATAAATTCTATACATTTAAAACTATTATTTCTCACTTATAATAGAATTTGGTGTATGATATAACTTGTTCTGTAAATGTTTACAAAATAGTTAAGGAATGTTTGAATGAAGAATGATAAGATATATTTTGTACAATTACTATCGTTGTGCATACGTACAAATGGTTTGCTAATATAAAAACACTACATAAATCTTTTACGGGTTGACCTAAAGAAGATCGCAATTACTACCTTCTTAGTAGCGAAATTATTGACTTTGGTGGGAAATTTTCGAGATAAATAGAATATCCCGATATTTCGTCTTCCTCAACGTGAGCCTAGCTGTGTTTTCTTTACTTCACGGGTCATATCAAGAGGTAACAATTTAACACGAATCTGTCATTAATTGTTCAAGACATAGTATACCTTGTAGGAAAACAGCACTTATTGTGAACCAGAACGAGTTCAGACAAGTGAAGGATTCCCCTTCACGAATGGTGGCTTCACCATCACGTGACATCCGCCGCCATTCATACGGGTTACAGTAGGATATGATGTACACGATACTTCCGGTTATGAGGTACGCAAGGCAGGACAAAAGCCACACATCGTTCCTGAAAGGTTTCAGGATGTGCAATAGACGGTCCTTAAATGGAGGCATTTTTTCATCCGGTCTGCGCATGACGATCACGGGACCGGTAAATTGGAATGGTTGTGAAAAATCTACAAACTTTGCTCGGTTTGACGTCACAGTAATGGGTCCGGCGGCCATATTTGCATTCTTCGGGATAAAAATTAACAAAACATGATTATGTTAATGTATGCCTAGTGTATATTCAATAACATAACACAAAGCATATATGCTAATTGTATCAATAATAGTAAGCAACCTACATCTGGTGTCAATTGCATGATCAAATCTATTTCCTGTACAAGAAATGCAATCACTTGACTCAGTCAACGGTTTAATATGCATAAACAACAATACTACTTCGTTTAAAATGGTGAATAATATTTCTTATAAAATGTAAAAAAATAAATATGAAACAAATAATGATGTTCAATCAATTCATGACAGTTATGCAATAAATGATAAAACGACTGTATAACATCAACCCAAAGAATAAAATCAGACAACCATACGAGTCGACGTTACTTAAAACAATTTTTTCTTTAAAACATCATTTTAGTAATAGCGGCATTGAAGGGTTCCCTATATTCCATACTAACCGCTGACACCACCTGACCCACTGCTCCAGTCCATGTGCCATTCGGGAGCAGCGTGCCGAACATCTGGTCTATTACTGGCACGAGCTCGTATTTAAACTTTAGTCTGTCCCCTAGCAACTCCATTAAGTCATTGATGAACCCTTTGTAGGTCGCGTTCCCAGACCCAGTGTTTTCGTCATCCACCATGACATAGGGAGGTTGCTGTTATAACAAAAATAACAAGAAGCGTCATCGGTTTTCATTTGTTTGAACAAATCTAAATCACACAAAACGTCATCTTTGACATATTAATCAAAATAACTAGAAACGTTTAAATTAGGAAACATTCCTAAGGGAACAAAATGCTAACTGAAATGTTTGAATATCCATCAATTATGGCTATTTGTTTAAGTGAATATGAGGTTATATTGACCTGAGAAAGTAATATTGAACGAGACAAAGTTGAGGCCAATACCACTTTCTCAGGTCCAACTATTTATCACGGACAAAGTTCAATATAACTTTCTTTTGTTTATATAACTACATAATTTACCATGTTGTCGAGGTTAATATCACTTTCTCAGATCGATATAACTATATATTCATAAAAAAAAGTCTTTGATTGTTACACATGATGCTTAATAATGTTTTAATCCTAAAAAAGGAATGTATGTAGAAATGTACTGTATTGAGAAGAAAGCATCTTGACGTAACAATTGAAATGACGTCATTAAATTAATATTGACCTGCTATTTCTAAAAGTAGCAAGACCGAGTCCATATCACAAATCTCTGACCTCCACGTGATTTTGATCCAACCAATGGTCTAATATTTTCTTTTAACTACTGCTATTATTAGAGCACCTTTACTTTTCCAGGGAAAAATCTTCGCTGGAACTCTACGGAAACTAAATTAGTGATGAAAACAAAGGAAAAACAGAATTTTCATTATATTGTCATTTGCGCAGGAAAAGAAATACATACAATTTTAATGTTTGAAGAATGTCTTTAAAATATAACATCTTCAATATTGAAATAAGAAGTACATATTTAATTATGGCATGATTCACAACCAAAAGCTTTTTAGTCATTTATATACTGTTTAGGATTATATTTCGATTCGAGAGATTGAGCAACGTTGAGCAAATTTACCAGAGTAGATCATAATTATATCATATGTGAATGAATTTCCCCCGTGTGAATTAACATATAGGAGAAAAAAAATGATGTTGTAAGGGACATTGATAGGTTAATAGAAACGTAAACATCAAAACAAAAAAAGATCGAAAAAATAGCAACATATACAAACCAGACAAGGTAAAAACATTCCTAACTCACAATAAGACACGGCAGGACCATGTCTTCTTGGCACAAGTTTTAACCTATTCAAGATCCTTTCAAACGCGAACAAGAGTGTGCTGATTCCTTTTTTTCAAACATCAAGAGGCCGACAGTGTTTAATGTACAGTTAAAATGTTGTAATGGTATATGGTAAATATCACTCGTCTTGGCAACTATGCCCTGGCTTCAGTTTTATAAAGCTTTGTCATCTTAATTATTCAGTTTACGGCATCAATTCACTTACAACTTTGAGTGAACATGTTCTAAATCTTATTATTATTGTCGTAATGTCAGTATTTCATATACCTGCGGTACACATTTGTATCTTTTTTTTCATAATATTCGTCATATAAAAATAAGTTTTTCGTGTAAGCTTACCAGGCTTTGAATAAAATAGCTAAGTATAAAACGATATATAACTATTAACTTGAATTCTATCATTGTTTAATTATACTTTATAAACTTTTTTATACTTTAGCCAAATTTGATGCCATGCGACTTAGTATGTAATGTAGTGACCAAATGCTGTAGAATTCATTTCAGATCGTTGATAATAATTTCACGATGTTTTGAGTAAATACTTACAGGGAATTTAAGTTTCCAAATCTTGATTTGTTTCATTTGCTACGAACACGATTATTTGACAATATAAATGACAAATTATCGTGTTTGATAACATATAAGCATTCGTCAAAATTATAATGTAATATACATGTATATATATTTTAAAATGCAAAGCTAGAACTTTGAACAAATTGCAAAATATCATGACATATTCATTATGCTAACAATACTTTATATCATACACGTCGATGGTAACAGCGTGGTTTGGCTTGTGCTGGTAGAAGGTTTTGCAGAGGCATTGTTTTGATAGCACAATATATACAAGTATATAATACCTGTCAGCATGGCTGGAAACAAGATGGCGCCAGAATTAATGGGAAACAGATACAAATAACAACGTGATACATGTAGTCCCTGATTTTATTTCTTTATGTTAAAAAACTAAGCACGATGTAATGGCTAATTATATTATTTCCCATCCAATACCGGTTACACCTCACAAATCTTTATTTGACGTCTAAATTGCATTATTTTTTTCCGTATCTACATGAAGACACTAACAAGTGCACGTGAGTACGCCTGCACAATAAGCTAGTTTTATCTGCGACTTCAGATAACCAACGTCGAAGACGGACAGATGATGGCACGTTATCACAGCAAAAATGTGGTTCAGTAATAATTATGTTCGCAGCCTATTTCCGTTGCAATACATTGATTTAATCAATGAATAGCAAAAGATGAATTGCACTCAAAAAGAAGGGCGGTACAACATTATTCTATTGAACATACGTGAAAAGGAACATTGCATTACATGACCAGAAAATTGTCTGTATGGCTACAGTAAGATTACAAGGTATGCACTAAAACTGGCTGTATCAATAAAGTAAGATACATTAGGTATGTTATAAAACTGGCTTAAGCACTACCGTTAGATTTACCAAACGCGTAATAAAATTGTCTGTAATACTGCAGTAAGATTCATCAGGTATGTGAAAAAAACAGCCTTTATCTCTTTAGTAAGATTCATCAGGTACGTTAAAGCATAGCATGGCTGTAAAACTATAGTAAGAATCACCAGTTATGGGATAGCTATAGTAAGATTCACTAGATATGTGGAAAAAACAGCCTATATCTCATAAGTATGATTTACAAGGTATGTAAAGGCATATTATGGCTGTAACACTAGAGTAAAAATCACCAGTTAAGTGATATAACTGGCTTTACTGTGTCACTGTAGAAAGACTCACTAGATATGGGATAACTATAGCAAGATTCACCAGGTATAGGATCGGATAAGCGTGCATCGACTGAATTGGTATAAAATAATCTGTCTCTGATAGCAATAACCTGGAGTCTATAAATAAACACGGGGAGAGTCAATTGAATGCATACCATAGCAGATGTTCTGTTTGTCTCTCACTGTGTTATTGGCAAGCAGATGTTTATTTTGACAACTACATGGACTGATCCCTTTCTCCCTCTAGTAGTGATGATAGATTGGTGCCTGTTAGGACTGGTATGTAACGCATGGAGTACAAATTTGTTTTATTCAGTTTATGGTATGTGGGGGTTTATAAAGTTGTGATTTTTTTCCTGATATCTATTGTTGTTGTTGTTGTTGTCATTCCTATACTAGAAAATATCCTAAACTGTGAAGAATTTATTGACGAAGGTATTATGGCTGTTTCCGGTTGATTAGTATTTAGAGATGCGATCTATTGCACCGTATTTAGTGACGCTACATATCATAGCAACCGTAAATGGATTAATATTACTAGTATCAATACCGAAGAATTAAAACAGAAGGAAAAAATAAAAGTATAATTCCCATTTGAAAGACAATAAAAGCAAAAACGATACACCAATACAAAATTAACGACCTCTTGAACTTCCATAAATATTATATCGACATCTTTTTTAGAGGGTTACGGAATGTTTTCAAAATGTGAATAACCTTCTTCAAAGAACATGAAAATGGGGGAAATGGTTTGGGGCAAAATTTAGGACTAGTAGCTACTTCATAAACTATGTTTGAGTTATGATCGACAGGCTGGAAAACTTTTCCTTTTAAGATACGAATATGCTTCCTATTTGTTTCTCCTTTGAGATGATATTACAAATGAAATTAAATAGAAAATACCTGACACTATGAAAAGTTAGTTAAGTCAAAATATCTGTATTGATATAAAAAATATATAAGTATACTATGTCGTCATTCTAACATGTTTAAATGATTAATACATGTTATGAAAATGTGTTTGAACAAAAAGCAATGTAGTGTCGAAATGTTTATTTTCCGTAGTATGATATGATGAATCAATGAATCATGCTATTGGAGTCATATACTCACCAATAAAGTACTTATGGTCAAACGTCGTGTCTGAAATAAAAGAACAAAAATTCATCATATATATGTTACTTCGAACAATGCAAAATATTTTTTATTGATAAGAGCGATTTGAAAACAAGTTTTCAGCTTGTGAGCATTTGACTCATTTGACTTCCCATACAATATATTCAGCTCAACAAAGTACATCAATTGTTATTCTAATGAACATTCATACTGACAATAAGGTGATGGAGGTTTGAATAAATGGTAACTGAAAAATATTTGTAAAAATGCATTTTTCAACACGTAGCAAAATTGAAAGTGTCTTTTGTTTACATATTCAGGTGGGTGTGCGTGCTATATTAAGAACGGCAGATGGAATTCAAGATAGCGACGAGAGAGGATAAGAAACGTTCTTTCAGGAGAGTTTCCGCCCTTCATTCTGGGAGTGAGTTTATCATGACAACATTGATTTATCACACACGTGTTGTTTTATGTCACCGGAGTGATAGATATAAACAAACTTTCAATGATGAAAAAATCTTTAGTTCATTGTTAAAAACATCATGAAATTTCGTTTATTATCGTTTAAGTTTGTTATAGTAAATGTCTGTAATTAATGTTTCATCACTTGGTCGATTAAATCAAATAACAGCACCTTTATTGCTGATCAATTTGAAGCATCCTAAATAGTGTATTATAGTTCAATACATCATATGTGCAAAAGTCTCAAATAGCATATTAACTGAATCGCATGTTTAACATACCGTATTTATAAAATACTGAATTTCTCAGATGTTTTCGTCACGCTTTGTCAGTATTTCTGTTAGCTCTTAACAGCAAGAAACTGATAGCGCATGTAAACTTTTCAGGGCTAAAATAAAAATCCCTTTTCAGATATTCTGGATATTTATGTATTTTGCAGTACTAAATCACATATACGAGAACGCGGATCTATTTAGGCATGTGCGTATATATATACGTTTTTCATGATGTATCTTCTCTGGAGGAAACTTTTCAGAAACAAGCAGCTCTCATTTGATCCCAATCCACAACAGCTGTTATAGATATAAACAGCATTTTTCTGTGAAGGTCAAACATATTATGGACCGTGTAGTCAAAAAACCGCTTCGGACTTCTTGTGACTTATCCTATACGAACTTTTGTTGTTACCATGACAACAAAGTTTCCGGAAGCAATTGCTCCTGCTTGTAAGAGCTTCTAATGATGCATTTTGCTACATTACGTTTGGAGTCTACGAATAGATTTTCTGGCGTCAGCATCGTAAAGTGAAGATACTTTTCCTCGCCCGGAATGTTACAGAAGTATCGCATCTCGCTGAGGAATCCTTTTTGTAAATGTCTACTTGATTTCATATCTTTCATACAGAATTCTTCCAAACAATTTTTTCTGAAGTGAATAGACTACTGTACATAGCAATTGCCAGTTTGAGGTATTATGTTCTGTCAGTTAAATTCATGTTATTTAAGTAGCATAAATGTATCATGAACTTATTATTATCATATCCGAGTAAAAATTTCGTATTAAACAGCATAAAACATCAAAACAGAGTATTATATATTCTCAACGTGGATTTTATTTTACTGGCGTCTGATTTTGTGTAAAGCAAAACACACAAAACATCACGAAACCACTATAAAACATCAGGAAACCACTATAAAACATCACGAAACCACTATATGTATAATAATGTAACATAAAACATATTTATTTATTTCCAATCGATTGCTTTGTTATTTAAATTTGCTACATGATAAATATCAGTGAAATATCGGAAACAAACATCAAAATCAGACATAGTCATATCCTAGCAGAATAATCAACAAAGAATAGTTATAATCAGACATAAACATTCAAACATTTCTACACATTTACAAATACCTAACAAGAGCTTATATAAACATCCTCCAATTATGTTTCTTATTAACACATTTCTTTTCTTAGTCTAATCTGTGGTCAAGTTCGGAACAAGCGCATACCCTAGGTAAAACATTCATATTTCCCTCGGAATCTCAAGAGCTGGGTCAAATCGGTACCGTTTCAAGAACACCTGAGGCTAGCAGCTGTTTCGGTGAACATATAACGCCCAAATAATTGCGAATTAACCATAAGTGCCGCGTGAACGAATAATGGGTGCTAGCGTAAGAACGTTGGCTAGTTTGTATTCTGTCTTATATACTGTATCAAACAAAACATTAATTAACCCATTATGATAAAAAGTTTGACCCAGTGCCAAAATCCTCCCTTACCCCACCAGACTACGAATCCAGCGATGTTGTCATTATTCATATATACCGTATATCAGTCTTTTTACACGTGTTGCAAATTTAGCAAATATTTGGAAAAATTAAATGTTTCTCGTTTGAAGTTTCCCTTTTTCTTTACATGCTAATGTTATCACTTAATAACGTGACATTTTCGTTTAGTGATCATAAGTTCGCATACTATCATTATTTTCTTTATTCATTTATTTTTAATTTGCTTTTGTGTGATTTCACCTCCCACGAATAAAGCGGGAAAATAGATAATTTCGAAAAAAAACTGGTATATGGTATACTTTAAAGTATACTATAAAATACGTAACTACACAAACAAGGATAGCAAAAATTATGAATTTTCTTCTCAATACAGTACTTTCTACATACATTCCTATTTTAGGATTATCCACAAAGCACTATATCATTGTGACATCTTAAGCATATCAGTAATTTATACAGTTTGGTATCCGATGGATTGATTTGTAGTTCTATTTCCTTTTGCTTGATTTACATCAGTCAGATAAGAGAGAATATATGTGGGCCTGAGGTCAAATCAGTTTCTGAAGGTTCGTTTATATTAATGGTGTGTGCCTTTACATTCTCTGCCTGGGATAGCATCATAGAAATCTAAGTCCAGAGTGATTTAGGGAACTCACTGAATTCTACTTTTCGAGAAGACCAAAATACTCATACTTTATTGAATAAAATGTCCACGAACCGATGGAAGATGAAATTAAGACACACTCATGGGGCTGCACCTTCTAAATTAGGTGATATTCCGTCTTTTTGTATTGTAGAGTTATCTTCTCCTGTAAGCAGGTATTGATTGTTACGTCATTGGTTTGTGAGAGTAACGTCATCAATTTTTGAGAAACCGACGTAATTTTCTCAAACAAACCAATGACGTAACAATCCATACCTGCTCACAAGAGAAGATCACTCTGCAATACGCAAAGACGGAATAAACAGCATACCAAAACTGAATAACGCTGCACCACACAGCTGTTTCGTCATTCTAGGAATCATCGGTGATGGTAGAGGCCGCCACTGTCGGAACAAAAGGGGGAGTTGCGTAAACCCCCTTAATGATACGAATTCAAAAAAAAACCACTACTGGTTAATTTCAAATTAATGACAACGATTAATATGTGTATAGAAACGTGCCACTACTCAGAATAGATTACTGTGGCCATCAACGCTACATCAAACCTTTGAGACTAAGATATCCACCAGCAGAGTCTTCCGACTTGTATCTTGAAAGATGAGTTACAGATAATACTACACATTGATTGACAAAATCTCCAGGACTGCACACTACAATGGAAGCCTAATGAGTTGAGTAAGTAATTCACGCTACGCCGACAAGATGTAACGGGCCTCATAGCCCCTCATTTCTCATATGAGATTTCGATTTATACTATCTTAGATTGTCAATGTCTAACATAGCAGCCTTTGCTGTATTTGACGGAAATAACCATAACGGGTGTGACATGTGGTGACGGAAACCACCACGACGGGTATTATATGTGGTGACGGTAATCGTCATAACGGGTTACACATGTGGTGAGGGGAACAACCATAACGGGTATAACATGTGGTGGACGGGAACCACTATAACGGGTAACATATGTGGTGACAGGAACCGCCATAACGGGTTTCACATGTGGTTACGGGAACCAAGATAACGGGTTTCACATGTGGTTACGGGAACCGCCATAACGTGTTTAACATGTGGTGACGGGAACCACCATGACGGGTATCAATGGGGTGACGGTAATCGTCATATCGGGTTACACATGTGGTGAGGGGAACAACCATAACGGGTTTAACATGTGGTTACGGGAACCACAATAACGGGTTTAACATGTGGTGACGGGAACCACCATAACGGGTTTCACAAGTGGTGACGGGAACCACAATAACGGATATCACATGTGGTGAATGGAGCCGCCATAACGGGTTTTACATGTGGTGACGGGAACTGCAATTACGGGTGCCATTTTGTTTTCATATCGGCTGTGAGTTCTGCTTTTCTTCCGATTGTGTAGCTGATTTGGCATGTATACTTTTTCTGTTATACCTGCTAAATGCTGACTTGTGAAGAATTTTGAACAATTTGTTTTTTGGAAGACAAGATTTTTCTGGAACTTATTCCGGCCTGCATGGAGAACATACAAAAATATATAAAGCGTGGGGTAGCCAAAAAGACAAATGAATGGACATGAAATGTATAAATCATATGATAATCTACTTACACAATGGCATTTTAGTTTCTTACTTGAACAATTTCGACAATAGGATATACAAATGTATATCTACTAGTAAAGATAGGAGTAGCAGAAATAGTACATAAACTGGGACTTCATCATCACCCCGTATAATGAGGACGAGAGGATGATCAAATACTAGAGATGCCGAACGCAGCTTAGAAACGAGGACAACTGTGTTGCAATCTGTCCATCATTATGGCTCGTAGCACTCTATTTCATAGGTCCTGTGTTAGGTTATCACTGCGCTCACAGCTGTAGACGGAGTGTATGCTGGTGTACCTCCAGAGACTTACCAGGTATTGTAGTTTACACAAATAAACACATGCCGAGTGGAAAAACATTCCTAAAAACATGTACTGCTCCTTGGCTAATGAATCTCTTCAGCAGGTTACGGCTCATGAACGTCGGAATATCACTTTGTTCCGCGGGAGTTTACGAGAACACTGCTATTTATTACACAACTCCCGGGAGGAACGTGAGAGAACTCAAAGGTAGTTAAACACGTGAAACATTACAACTATTACTACTATATATAACAGACAAATTGTGATTGCTTAAGTGCTTAAGTGTATTCTTTTTAAAGCAGAGGTGCGTCTCCGATTATGCCATTTCAGGGTATCTGTTTTGTAGTTCCTTGTTTTACAAACAAAGTAATTTTGATGTTAAATTGAAATATTCTATTGATGTACACACAAGCATTCGTCAAGATTACTCCCGGTTTTTAACATTCAGGACAAATTATGGATAAAGATTTATGCATGTCCTTTTAAAACTACTGAAAGTACTAAATTAAGATGGCTTCAATACCGAATTAACCATAGAATCTTAACTACAAACACACTCCTACAAAAAATGGGAATAAAACAAAATTCAACTTGTACTTTTTGTAAAAGATTTCCAGAAACAATTGAACATCTATTTTGGGATTGTGGTAAAGTATGTGAAATTTAGAGAGAATTAAAACAATTGCTTGCAACCAGTAATATTGATTTGAATTTTGACGAACAGGAATTTATATTTGGACAATTCAGTTCTAAGGATGCTGATTTAAAAGTGGATAATCTTATCCTATTATTGATTAAACAATACATTTTTAAAATGAAATGCCTAGAAATGAACCTTAATATAACAAGTTTAAAGAATCACATTCTTTTTGAACTTAAATCTCATAAGATCTTGATAATTAAGCATAAAAACTGCAAAAATAATATAGTCTTGCTTAATAAACTAGAAAAATGGCTTCTCTTATAAAATAATGTGAACAATTATCATTATACTATAAAGAAAAGTTTGCAATTCAAAACATTCAAACAGGAAGTCTTGCCTCTCTATTCCGGTTTTGTGATATATTGCAACGAAAAACAAGTGCATACACCTACAGTATCCTAAACATTCAGGGGAAAATAGCTCCTAATAGTAAAGGACAGACCTTTTCTAATTGTTGTTTTCTTGTCATATTAATATACGTTAATCTGCAGAGTTTTGTTTCATTGGTAGGATCAAAATTGAACAAAGGGCTGACGTCTTCAACTACGGGAAATATGGACTAGTACAAGTACAATCCACTGACTTTATGTACGAATTAGTTTGCTTTTTATCACAAAACCACGATCGAGAACAAAATGCTCAAACCGCCCATAAAACTTACAGATTTCTGAGCCGCATGTTTACAGGGTTTTTATCCAAAGAGTCTCAAAAGAAATTGGACCCAAACGTAAATACTTTGTATCGCTCCGTGAATTAATACTACTCTTTTCCCCCCTTTTTTTTTATCTGTGGAGGTACAACCGAGTGCACTTTTAATGGTGTTTTCAGGATGATTACATTTCTATTCTGTCTTTCCTTGAAAACTTTCCAAAGTTCTGTCGAGGATTTCATTGTTTACACAAAGGAGCATACCTTCTCTTATTTTTGCCTGCTTTTAAAACTGCCATACATTATGTAAGGTGTGTGTGTATAAAGAAAACACCCAAGCACTTTTCGACTAATGACCGTCTACACCTTCTCATCATTTGTGTCACTATAACACGTCGTGCTAGGGTTATTTACAGAACCACCTCTGCACATTACATAACGCCAAGCAGAAAAAGATGTGCGATTTTGTTTTAGATAATAACCCAGTCAGATGTTACATCCGTCGTATTTAAAACAGCATTTTACTATCTGATGTGTTTTGCTTAGAAGTGGGTGAACATTAATGTGTGGTTCTTCATTATGTTATGTTCGAGTTTCCATTTTGTAACATTTTGCATTGTTAGTGATTTAATATAGTCATACAGATAGGATTTAACCATTGGGCAATGCCCCTTGATGATGTCATGCACTATCAAGCATTTCTTACTGAACGTTTGATAATTTGTAACATTCTGCAGTTTAAGTGATACTTATTACAGTTTTCATTTTTGAAAAAGTAGAATGTATGTATATTTTGTACTGTTCTTGTACCAAAACTGTATTTCATCCTGGGCCAGTAAAGGAACGTATATAAATTCTCATGATATCAACAGTTCTTATAGCACCACGTGATTAAATGTATATCTATGATGGCTACTGGTTAAGACCCTTCAGAATAAACCTGGCACATATTTTGTTTAAAGATGAGAACAACCATTTGTTTTGTAGTTTAATGACATGTATTATTCTTAGTCTGTTAATTTCTTCTATTGAAAGCTATTTAGATGTTGTAAGATTTTACCCTTACTTATGGTACCGTGTCTGCCTTCATTAACATTAAATAACCGGTACGGTACTTGTGTTAAGGTATATATTTATAGATACATAGAATATTAGTGACATCAAAATTCAAAACAAAAGTGAATGTAACGGAATCTAACCAATGGAACTTTCATCCTGTGCGTTTATGAGTAAGATAAATACAAGTTTTGGAGCTGTTAATCTTTGTTTAGGTCCAAAGCTGTTAATATGTGATTCCTCTCAGAACTCATTCTACATTTGTATTATATATACACTTATTGTCTGTTGTCCAAAGTATTGTTAGCTTGACATGTAGTTCAGTCACATTTTAAAGATATGTTTTCCTTTTTTTATCTTCGTATTTTTTTTTTGATCGGTTATTCTGAGGATATACATTTAATTCAGACGTGTGTTACAAACGTTGGTTAGTATAAATGGTTCTTAATAATTTCATAAAATATAGTTGATTCAGTCTAACATTAAGCAGTCTAAGCTTGTGATCATCAGGGTTCCAGACTGCTGCTGTTATGACATCTTATGTCTGTAGGTTGTATTTTTATATATAACAAAGACACATGTTTATATCTGGTTTTGATGTACCACGGGAAACCAGCCAAACAAACCCCACCTTGGAAAATACACTAAGATACTCCCTGCAGCATTGACTATATGCATCATGTAACTTTACGCCTAAGGAAACTGATCTATAAATACACGTCTTATCTGGTTGTTGTTATTTTTAGATGTATTTAAATCTGACATGATGTGTGTGTACGATACAAATAAACAGATGAGTGATGCCACAACGTGCTGCAAATACCTAAATGGGATTATTACAGATATATCAGTAAAGTTGTTCAGAATTTGTTAGCTTGAAATAAAATAAGTCAATTTAGATCACGATGTTTTTATCATCAAAAGCAGACTTAAATATCGTCATCAGATAGCCAATTTGAACTCTCATACATGCTGTTTTAGTTACGAATTGTATTTTTGTTCTCGATAAACTGATATAAAACTGATGTGAAAATTTATTTCTATCTGATATTAAGCTGACAAGGTTTTGAAAAAGGAGCCAATGAATCTTAGTTGCTTGTTAACTTTACAAGATTTTTTTTAAGAGATTGTCAGATTTTTTTTTGTCATAAAAAGGTGATTTGCTTAGAATATATCTTTCTCTACTCTGTGGTATTTCAAAAATGTGAAGATCCCATCAACATATATAAATGGTATAGGTACATTAAATGTATCCAATAATCGCATTTACTTGTTTTTTTAAGAAAAAAATGTTTTAGGAAAAAAGAGCAATGAGACTTATGGAGACTATTTGTATGATAAACAGAAATTGTATAGCAATGAAACAGTACATTCGACCTCACATTATATTTTTATCATAAATGTAGAATATATTTTAGAAAAATCAATACGAGTGTTGAACTGTATGTTCTCAGAGAGAGAAAAAAGTCTTCTAATTTCTTTCGTCTACTTCAAATTTACCTTTCAATTAACAGTACAGTTACCATCAATATCATATCGATATTAATTTCATTTCAATATCTGAACACATTATGGTAGAGAATAAATCAGTATAGACAGTGTTTTAGAATATATATTTGTATAGGAACCAAGTCGATTTAGGCAATGACATCGTATCGTCATTTTCTATTATAAGACTTCATTATTTAAAACATTTCTCCTGGATATATACATCTATATTTGAATATCTATAACAAACATGTCTTTTTAGCATCAAAACGTTTTATTTATTCAAACTGACACGGTTAAATGATATGAACACGTTCTTGTTATAATCATAACACTTACTTTCTATTCAAACTGACTAGACACATTTATAAATACCCGGATGCCACAACGTCAAATTCAGAAGCTCCTCTATAAAAGAGTTTTTGATCGAACAGAATTAGATGGAAAACAACTACTTCAGTTTGTTAATTGTTGACTTCCGCATGCGGCATGTTTGCAAAATTTATGTTACGGTGGATGTTTTCAGTAAAGTTATATCGTAGAGAATTGCCAGAAAACAAAAACAAAAATAACAAGAGCCATACCGCTGACTCTCATAAAATGTTTATGGTTGTATATCCTCGATTACTGGTTATAATTGGATTCTGTGGTCCATAGCAATTTTTTGCCTGCAATTATATGCCAATAAATGAAATGGATTACCAAATCTCCATAAAAATCTAACACACAATCTTTCCCTAAATCACTCGAGTTAATGATGCGGATAATACCCTAGCCCCAACTCCAATAAACATACTACATCATATTATATATATATATATATATATGAATTCCAGCGATCATAAAACCAGAACCTTTCCTACATGGCCATTGCAACAGTAGTGTATTCATGTGAACGTGTGTTGCATGCTCAGATTCCCCATTCCTCACATGCCTTGTATGAGTTAAAGACAAATGAAAATGATAGTTACACAAAACATCGGCTTCATATGCTGGAAAGCTTATATATAAAGAGGTATGTTAACTATAAATGTAGTGGCTGTTTTGCAGATGTAATGTGAATGTTGTTTGTGTCCATTATGTTGCTGGCTGATGTTGTAGGGGAGATAGAATCTAAGAGATTGCCAATCATCCGTATTCATTAGAAAATATCAATTAAGTAATAACTTGTTTTTCATTATGACTGGATATAGATACTTTTTCTTGAAATTGTGAACAACATCAAAATTTAAAGTTACTATTGGACATGAGCATCCTTATTATAAGGATTTTTGCTGGAATGTTAGGTGATTGCGCTTACTATAACCACAAGCTTCAGCCATCCGTTTCCTTTGTTAAAACCTCAATTAGTACATCTCCTAAGTCACTGGAAGAAACAACGTCTTCAATGTAACCCGTTAGTACTCGTTAGTGTTAAACGTTATTTGAAAGGCATTAATAAAAATAAATTTAAGACTGTTGTAATGCTGTGGAAATACAATCGGTACTTAATTAAAATCTGTTTTTTCTGACTACGTGCACTTGCAGATATATATTTCCAAAAAGAGCAATTATTGTCGAAATAAATGTATTGTAAATCATCATATAAATGACATCAGTTTATAGAGACAGCTATCAAAGTGATCCAGTAGGACGGTCGCCCAGTACAGATCACGGCTGGACCTGTATTTAGGCATACCGGGGTCACAATCGATATCGGCTGACGTCTGTAACTTTGTTATAGAAACGTTTTAGTGTGAATTGCTACCCTGATAACTTTATGATGGACCAAGCACTTTAGGAAGATCTAGATGTAAGTGGACACATTCGTTTTATCCAAATTGAAATATATTACCATCACGTTATAAAGCTCGAAAGCTTAGGGCACTATGAAGACTTTTTGAGTTTTCAGGCTGCTGATAATCTGACAATAATTCTTTTTTATGATATTGACACAAGGATATTGAAAGCCAGCTACAGTGTATTTCCCACAAGTGCCTTAGCAACCGAATAACCGCTTTACCACCGTAAAGAAACAGTGGTACCTGGTAATTAGAACAGTTAGTGATTACTTACATGTGTGAAAGCAGCATAGGGGATGTAGCAGGTGGCTTTATTGTATCTGTTGTGTACTGTTTTGTATAGTGTTCTGTTATATCTTTATTACACTTTTTAAGTTGTTTTGTCTATTAATAGGATATTCTTTCATAATGAATGGCATTGTGAGGATGGAACTGATATGACAAGATTAAAAAATATTATTTTAAACAAAAGGAATATATCATCAAAACATTACTACTTGAATTAACTAGGCCTAATATAAACTATACCTATGACACCTGAATAAATACCACACGACATTTCATGATATATATATATTATATAAAGAAAAATTCTTAACAACGAGTCTTTAGTACTTTCATCGATATATATATACATACATTCGGAGGCCGTCACTGACCACTGATAGTGCAACCAATTTAGTTACCAGGGAAACAGAAATGTGTTACCACTTAGAGGTAGTTCGTTTTCTTCATAACGCTATACTTCATACCTAGACATGTATTAGAGTCTTGCAGCACGTCTATTGTCGCGTGTATCGTCGATCGGGCTGGGAGTTTCTGTTGGGCATTGACGGCATCTAACCGTAAATCTCTCGAGACTCTAATCACTAGTGGTCACTGATAATGTATTGATTCTTCCAAACGGCTTCTGTGATATTGACGGTATTATCGCTAGTAATTACCTGTAGTCGGATAATACTGAGAGGAATGAATGCTACAGTGGTGACAAATGATTAACTACCTGCGTCCCATGCTACATGTACACTGTGTGCCAGTGGCCATCCATACTTCCTGGAAACAATAGAAATCGATTACTCCGACAAATCACTTCAAACTATATGCTGTATACAGAAAGTGTTCGCTGCAGTAACTTTCGCCTTTTTTCGACCGTTGGGATGAGGGCGAATACTCGTCATGACGACAAACACTGTTAATACTATTTGCTATACGTAGTATTTCTAACAAAAAGAGCGAAATAACCGCTGGTGAACATGTTTTGTTTTCCGGCAGAAGATTTCACCGGCCGAAAGAATCCTTGTTCATAGTATGCCACTGTTATATTGCAGCGAATTGTTGCTATATATATGTGGGTATGTATCTATATTTATTTTGAAAATTACATTTTTGATACGTATGTATCATTTTTCTTCTGATTATTTTCGTGACATTTGTTTTATCTAGAAAGCTTTACTAATCATATCTGCAGTCGGGCAGATACAATTATCAGGGTTTCTATTTTTTATCTGATGTTTTCATAAGCCGGTTATCGCGTACATAATCAGCGGAAGCCTGCCTAAGCTTGAAGTACCTCTGGCGCATTCATCACCAGCAGGGTATGTAATTCTCTAGTACTCATTATAGTAACATCACATCAGATAGATACCAAACACATCCCTGACAAACACACATGTACTATTGTTGGCAATCAGTTTGCAGTTGTGATGTAAACGTCTTTCATACTAATAAACAGGTCAACAATGCAATCATATTGTGAAGAGTGTTGCTTGTTATACAGCAACTCGATACATATTACAGCCGACACGCATTGTTATATAAATGTTTGTATAGATAAACTTGATGACGGTATGAATACTTCAAAGACAGCAAGGAATGTTAGGAATGAAGAGTTCCCATAGACGGGGTACCTACTAATAAGTTGTTTGTCATTAGCAGAGTGTGAAACTACGTATTCAAATAACGATACCAATCGTATGCATTCCTTAAGATTGGCGCAACAGCATGCATAAATACTCACCGCCTGCCCTGTGGTCAGAGGTGCACAGAGTAGCAATATAGTCTGAAGAACAAGCAAACTGGACATCATGACGTCAGAAATCTAGATATTATCTGCACACAAATTACAACTTTGGTAAAAACAATTAATCCAATCAACAAGAAGGTAGTGGACTTTGGTACCGGGACTACTACAACCCTCTACGCGGGAGCTGCGAAGAATGACAGATGCCTGATTTGGAGTTCGACTAGATCGTATTACAGGCAGCGGCATTCACAGCAGCCTGCGGGCGGGCGCGTGTGTGGAGAGAATACGAAACTAAATGGCTACTTTATATACGTCGTTGGCATGGCGATTAATGTATAAACAATCTCAGTGATAACACATGTTTATCTAAACGTAAACTTTTCTTTCCAAGATCAAGTTATTTGAAGAAAATGTCAATTGACTTTTCATTTCCTGTGTCTAGTACCAGAAAGCTTCACGTAAGATACCAAACTATAAGTATATCGTGATAACATCTGTACTATACATTAATTTGTAGGTATGAGTATTTCTTGTGTAATGACAAGCAAAACACATTGAGATATCTTCAAGATTTGTTTTATTATTGTAAAACGGAAAGTTCCTCCCAATATATTATACTTGTCGCTCTTGAAAGGGACTTTTTTTAACACGATGTATTATTGTAACTGAAATTTTACATTATTTTGAAGAAAGTAAAGACGAGATTTTAAGTGATTAAAAACTTGACGAGTTTGTGTTATGTTTTGAAAATACTAAATAATTCGAAAGAAAAATTTCGAACACACGTAAGAATAATGATGATTCAAAAACTAACGTTTACAATGACAATGACGTGATGAGTAAAACTCATTTTATAGGCGAATATAGCAATATAATTGATAATAACGACAGCTAATTCTTCAATGTTCGTCTCTCTTTTAGATAACTAAATTATGATGTTTTGGATAATGAAGTTTATGATAACAGCTTTTAACTTCGTCCTTTCGCAATACTGGTTTGATGTTCAGTTTTTGAAAGTTGTCTATTTAAAAAAAAACTGCTAAAAGGTAGCTTTTGTATAAGTATTCGCCGAAGTTTGGGAATACGTAAATACGTAACTACCAGGCCTCAATTTTAAAAAGTAAACCCGGCAACATTTTGCGGAAACACATCTTTTTCCGCAAGGTTTGTTTATTCATTAATTAGATACATGTATTTTAATGAAAGATCAGGTTGATAAAAAATGGATAAGTGTTCCAAGACATTTTTGTTTATATCATATTTTTGTAAGTGTTGATGAAGATTACAAGAGTCTAAAAAAGCATTGAATATAAACATTTACAAGTTGTTATGAAGGTTAAACTGTTAAAATGAAAACAATGTGACGCCTTATTTTCAATTATCTGGTTGGTTTAATTGTACATTTACATCTAGTGAAAGTATTATATTGTTAAATACATAATGTAGAACTCCTGTCTTTGAAATAAACTACCAAACGCGTCACTCTTATGTTATCAAACAAAAAATTGATTGGTTACTACTCGATATTGAATATAGTGAAGTGTCATGTGGCAGTATTTTAAACCCAACTGTTTAACGGGAAAAGTTACAAATCTTTTGTAATATTATGATGACACTATTGAATATTCATGAGCATTTCCCTTCATAGTTTGATGGTGTCGTAGGTAGATACCATTGAACGGAGCAAGCTGGGTCGAACAAATCATTCGTGTTTCGAATGTCGCTGCAGAAATGTTCATCGCTTATGTTTCAAATTAGGAAAAATTTGATTGTACATCTGTAAAAAAAAAAGGTTTGTTAGAAAAACACCAATATTTAAAACCTGGCTGAGAATTGATTCGTGTGACGATGGTTTGGCACAATCAGTGTTGTTATATTATCTGTGCGTCGTGGCGAGAAAACACTCAAACATGAAACTTTGTAAAATGTATGATGCAGTTCTTATCAATATCCACAGTTCTATGAGTACACTACACTTATCTATCGCACTTGGCATAGCACATATTGCCTACTAGTACATGGTCGCATGGTATTGTATAGTAATTCTCAATTTGGACTTATTTTCAAATTCAGCAGACGCAAACATAAAACATAAAAATGGTATATGACATGTGTTCTGCAGTTGTATATTACTTATTTCTCAAAGTGTTGACAATTGACTGGTTGATGGTAGAAATTCATATATAATCCACAGTCTCAGTTGAGTTGCGGAATATTGATGACATATGTATTCTTAAAATGGCGATTGCGGACTCTCGGGAAGAGCATTTCTCTTCTTAAATCCGGCTTCGAGGAAATTCAGTATGAAGTGAATTGCCTTCTTATAAATGTGTTCCATGTTGGCTGTGTAACGGTCTCCTAGTGTCTCGTGTACCGCCAACAAAAAAGGCTCCTCTAATCTCTGGTCGGGAAAGATTTAAAAAGGAAAAACAAAAAAAGTCATTATCAACATGTACGTACAAACAAATCAATAATTTATGATGAAATAAATAATGTTCAGAATGATTCATATTCATGTAATGATTTAAAGAACAGATTGAGGGCTTTACACCTCGATTACCTGTTTTTTCTGAACAAATCTTTCTTATAAAGAGGATGATCAGCAACGGCCGGTTTTTAGCCTAAACGTTTTGTGTAGTCTGACTAAGGTAGGGAATAAACTACGGTAATAAACATATCTTAAATTATGCTCACAACAACGAAAATTAATCATGACATATGGTTTCTAAGTCATGTTTGAAAAAAGGATATCTCATATAAGGAAAATACATGAGGTATTTTAAATATATGTAATCATAAAATAATGTTTAATTTCTAGCAATAACTTTCTAATAAATCGGTAAAAATGTTCTTTATGTTCAGGATATTCAAATTCAATACATAATAATAAACTTGGCTATGAAAAACTTGGTTATAATAAAGGGGCATTGGTTATGTTTGAGAAATTAACCTGACTGTCATTTTCAGGATATACTTCTCATAACAAGAAGGTACCTGATTATTCAATGGAGATTTCTTGATATAAAATTTGGAAGAAAATACATGCAATATGAATAGTATGAATTTATTACAGCTCGTGTCTGCTAATTTTATGTGGGCTTCGATTGTGCGACATTGTACATATATATCCAATATTGATTAAATTATTTAGATGTCGGTGAATTATCACAATTTAAAACAAACACATGAATATGCAACATCATCACTAATGTAACAACATACAATCATGCCAAATCATCTAGAGAAATATAGCATTGTTAAAATAGCAATTGCCAAAAAAATCATTTCAAAAGCTAACACGTAGTTTGTTAAACATTGAATTTCATTTTTGATATTGTGGAAAGTATAGTCTTACAAAAACTAACCCAGAAATAGCAGGACTGAAACCAGGGGAATTTTCTGTGAGATTCTCCAACGTTTAACAACAGATTTTCAACACACGTGACGTCATCCAAGTTAGACATTGCATCATCGATTATGTGCATTACCATCACTGCATGACCTTCAAACTTTGAACTCGTCCGTATATCCGAAATCGAGGGACATTTAGAAACATCAACGAAGTAGCCCTTCAATTCTTCATTAGTTTCAAACAATCTGTGAAAAAAGGAAAAATAAAAACATCTCTGTTACAAAAAATCGTAAGAAATCAAAAAGTCTTTTTAATAATAGATTTGATAGAAGGATATCATGTGACCTTGTGTATGTTCATATCTTACATATATGAGTATATGTATCTGATTCCATTGTAAGTGTAAAAGATGCTTGGTACACGGCTGAAAGAGTTACGTTTCTTGGTGTGAACAAAATGCAATGAGAAGGTTGAAACTGACTTCAACGTTCATAATGAACGTAATATAACTTAGGTGAGTGTACGTTTAAGTTCGGTAATAGATATAGTATGCTAAAAATGAAATACACTCATACAACTGTTTCGTCCTTATAGAACCCATTGGTGATGCTAGAGGACGTAAAAGGTAGAGATCCATATGAAAAAGATAAGATTATATTGATCGAATTTCAGGGTGCCTCCGGATAATGTCTATTAATTTTACCTGATGTTGGTCTGGAAGCAAACAACTGGAATGCAATGTAACATATCATTTACAACCTGTAGAAACATTGTCCTATTGTGAAGCGGCTTCTAGATTCCTCCTGGTAGTAGTAATTCATTTGACCTTATTTTGATATGAATAGAAAGCAAACAACTTGCACACTATGTGACCTTTACAACTGGTCCTTAAAGCCCGTTCCTTTGATGTCTGATGGATAGTTTTCACATAACACAGAATAATCTTCACAAATAACAGCAGTAATTAATGCACAAACGGTTCAAACGTCATACCTCAGCAAATTCAGATCGGTTCCTGTCGATATTCGATATTATTTTTACTATATACTTTTAAGTCGGAAGGTGATTAACTCATCTTGTAGATTATCAGTCCTCAAAATTGACAGTAGCACTGTAACTTGAATTTTATCTTGGCATTGTTAACATGAACAAACAGTTTAAGAGTGAATGATCTGATTATCCTAAAGTTAGAAATTGTTAATTATATAATGCTGCTTCGTTCTTCGTATTTACATTTAAATTAAAGCGTTACTATCATGTGATCCTTGCGTTATGTTATTAGTAAAACGACATGCTCTCAACACTATATATCAAGCAATCATCCCAACCCATTGTGTTAAAAGCTTACCATTGTCATGCTGTTTTTCTTGTTTTATTGGATGAGTCTTCTTTTATAGAAAGGATTAACAGAGTTTACCAATGCATTGATGTGTAAAGTCAATACATACGAATTCGACCATCAGACACCCTTAACCAAATGGAATAAACCACACACACAGCTTGACAGATAGTATGTTTTGGACTAAATGTTCAGCTTTACCAGAGCTATCTATGATGGGCTATAGTCTATGTCCAAAACTTCAATTTGTTATTCTGTTACCAATCTTATATATATTTTGAAATTCAGAACATCATATATTTCCAAAAGTTAAAAAAGTTGCCAAAGATCAGCGAGAATCCATTGCCAATTTTAAGGTAAATAGTACCACTGGATCAGTTATTCCGTCTATACGTATTGCAGAGTTATCTTCTCTTGTGAGCAGGTATTGATTGTTACGTCAATGGTTTGTTTGAGAAAATTACGTCGTTTTCTCAAAAATTGATGACGTTACTCTCACAAACAAATGACGTAACACTAAATACCTGTTCACAAGAGAAGATAACTCTGCAATACGCAAAGACGGAATAAGTGCGAAGAAGAGTTCCACTTAGAGCTTGTTTTACTTGGAGTATTCTCCCCTCTGTATAGAAGTTTTTTTCTGTCTTAGAGTAAGCTCCCCTGTTTAGATTTTCATATGATTTGTTGCCTATAAGTTGGACACTCATTTTGATGGTGTACTTCCATAATCCCTGTATGACAGCGTTGGTTAAGTGTACGATTTAAATATGAAGGTCGCATGTTCGACCCCACTTCTGTCAAATTAATGAAAACTTTATGCAATTTTTCTTTTGAAAAGTACTTCAACAAATATTTTACAAAGTGACAATGGGAATTATGTATGTAAACTTGTTGGTACGCTTTATCTTAACGTGTGAAAGAAGGTATTGGAAGGTTATTACATGTTTGTTCATCATAGTCGAAATGAATTTCACATTGAACATTTTACATCATTATTTTGTTACGCAGGATGAGCAAAAACTTCAGATTGTGCGTATATGGACTAGATTTTTAGCACCATAAAGAATGTTCATTTGCACAAGTAATCACTTATCTTGATTACATTTATCCATGGTGGAAACAGGCCGGATATTGGTGTTTAATTTGAGTCTGCGAGAGGACCACGTTCGTCCCTTGTTGCACAGCATTAGAGATAGTGATGCAGATGAGAGGGACATTAGATAGTGGGTTCATTAACGGTTCATACTGTCAGCACGAGAGACGATTGTTGTGTGTTTTGACAAAGTACATTGATCAACAATCGGTACAAAAACATTGCCTGATTAATCAACATGTTTATCCCTAATGTGATGAGCACGTACCTGGGACATATTTGTTACAATATATTGGACGTTTGATGTGAAAATCCGTGTGGTCAGTGGCTTTAACATTGATTTGAATTATGAATTGAAATTCCAACTTTATGTACATGGTCCAGTCTAAGTGCTGGTCAAGATTATATCAATAACAAAACACGGAATATATTTCTAACGTCTATCATATTCATATAATTAATTTGATGTATTGACTTTTTTTTACATGGTACGTGTATCTGTTAGTGTAATTGCATTTCATGTTTACCGTCCAATTTACATATGCACATTATACTCAGGTTATATGCATAAAGTAAATGATCATTCAATGGATGGTCAAAATGTGTCAATAAAAACATGAAACCGTTTATCACTTATCATAGTAATCACTGAATTTGATTTATGCGAGTATTGTGTATGATATTCATTAAGATAATTGCATGCCATGTTTAGGGTCTGAATTTTGAAAAACATTTGCTTATTTCATATTTGCATATCGACCTCTGATCACAATATAAATCGGATAGCGTTGGATGTTTGCAAGTCACTAGCAATGAAATCATTGATTCTGTAGTTGGTGAGTTTGGTCGTGATTTGATTCCATTATTTACGGATTTCACTGAACTAGAGTATTTCTGTTTAAAATTTTAATTCATATTACAAGTTTTTAAAGCTTTGCATCGCAATGCAACAAAATTAATCATTGCTATTGTATCTCCTTTGATGTATGGGATTTAAATACAGTAAAACCTCGATATAATGCCCCTCCTTTCATTTGCCACCTCACTTACCGCCAACATATTCCAAGGTCCCTTTTCAGTCTTGTTTTCTTAAGAATTCCCGTATACATTGCCCTCAATTTATTGACTTCTGTAAATTGCCGAAATTTCCCTTGACAAATGGTGGCAGTATAATGAGGTTTTATTGTAATGTATAATATTCACATAATGAAATGAAATATTTTTGAGCAACTATATATCGAAAGCGGACATAACATGATAAATTGTCTGTTTTAAACGCACACGATAGCTGCATTTATTTGGTTAATATATTATTTGACCTACTGTAAAAACCATTGAAATATCTATATGATAGCATCAATTTACTTTCTGAGGATTTCATACAGCTTATGAATGATCTGAACAAATTCATTTGAATAAAACTCACTTTAAGACTTTTTGGATGTGAAAATTAGTTGAACAACATAAGAAGCGTGCCAGTAAATATTGAATGCAGAAAACATGGAGTCAACTAAAAACACAACAAAATGGCATCAAAATTAAAAAAAAAAACGACGGATAGTGGGATCACAGGGTGCATATTTCGTGCATTTCGCGCACTTCTTCAGGCTGAAATCAGAGCAAACATACTACCTCCGATATCAGATATAAGCGCCATTTAAAAAAAAAAGGCATTTTAACAAAACTAATACGAAATAGATGAATACCTTGTACACTGTTATTGTTAATTATATACCGAATATTTGAAATACATGTTGAGTATTTTATCAAATATATAATTATCAATATTGATTAGTGAATAGGACATATTCCAATGGAAATAAACTTATGCAAATAAGTTACCTTGTAAACATGTTCACGGCTGTAGTTTTAATCTCCCTCGAAATACCTTTCCACGATTTCAAAATCAGAAACTTCTGTCGCCTGTTTAAATCCAGCTGTTGTTCGAGTAATTCTTCGCTCTGTGACGTGTTCTTACTGACTTCATTTATATTAATATCCTCAACAAAAGTATGCCGACTGATCTTGAACTTTTCAAGTTGTTTATGTCCGGCCTCCATCATCGACGGTTTGGTAGTTGTCATTGTGCATCCCATGTCTGTTTCTTATAAATATGTCCTCAATTTAATTGCTATATTATTATCTCTCAAGAGATCTTTTATGTTCTACATCAATACCGGAAATAAGACAAAACATCAAACATATACGACATTTCTTAAATCCTTTGTTGCTTAGAAGAAAAGAGGGTTAAAATACGCCATTTGAATTGAAAACGTCGTCCCGATCAATTTCTATTCGCCGGCAGTAAGTATAAAGCTGGTCTCATCCTTTTACCAGTGTTTTCTCCGGAAATCAAACCAAAATCCAATTAAGTTGGTTATCCATGCAAAAAGAATATGAATCAAACTTGTTCATTACACAAAAATGACAATAGCTATGGAAGTCTTTGACATCGGTCTGTTTGCAGGTAGTCATGAAATTCAATAACACGGAGGCGGTAACTCGATTCCAGGTAATTGTGGCCTTCCTCCGATGAGAAATCTGCTTATGTCTTTGTTCACCATCACATTTTTAGAATCCCTGTTGAGGTAATAAATATGGTTAAATGTAAAAGAAGTCGGTCCTCAAAGATAATATTTCACGTGATTACACATCGTTAGATCAACAGTCGTTATTATTGAATCGAAAATCGCTCACTGATCTTTGGCATTGGTTCCATTGAACTGTGTGTCTTTCAGAAATCATCAGTTACATGCAACACCATCTCAACAGTCTGTGAAAAGTCCTTGGGGATGATTAGTGTCCACTGATCATAGAAATTATTAAAACTAATAGGCTTATACTCCTGGATTTGATTACAATGTGATGAGTTTCTCATAAACTCATTTTGTACAAATACGTTTGAAGTCAACAGAAAAATTGTTCTCTGGAAAACATTTCAACACATCTCTTTCGGGCTTAAAATAAACTCCACCGTTGCTAGCCAATCATCGTAATGTTGAAATACACACTGGTATAAAAAAAAAACTCCTCACGGCATTTGTTACTGATTATACAAAGCATTGTCTACTGTCACAGATTGCCTGCGTTGACTCAATATGAAGTCGTGCACATAGACATTGTCATTTGTCAGTCAGCAAACTCCAGAATATAATAAACTGTACCGCGGGTATGGTAGAAGAGATCAAGTAAGAATCAGATGTCTAAAAGTATTCCGTCGGCTCCATATAAAAAGCAACAAGTGAAAAAACATGAAATGAAAATGTTAATATCCAATCAAATGTTGGTCATTATGTCCATAAGTACAGTTTAAAAGTCTCTTATTTCTTTATAGCAATATTTGATTATCGCTTAAGGTGATGAGATATTGACGTTTCTCACATTTCACCAACAACATCCAACAGGGACAGTCATGAAGCTTAGATTTTAAATATCAATGAACAATCCAAAATTATTGTTGTATTACATAATAGATACTCCTCCAGATAAAGCAGATCCGAATGTTGAAATACTTTCTTACGCTAATTTAAGTCCTCGGTCCAATAGTTTGCTATAGTTCAATGAAATATTTCCTTGACATTTTCTCTAGAGACTGTTCTGCACTTTTTGTCTGGTCGAAGTGTTCCGTACTTGTTTTCTAGACTTTGATGATGGTCAGGTATACCTCGTCTTTGTTTCTATTGAGAGGTCTCTTTCCGGCAATCGCGCATCTAGTTGAGAGAAGGTGATTAACTGTCGCACCAATTCCTGCTCACATGTATTGATCACCACACCACGTGATGATTGGGAAGGGAATCGCTATAACTGTTCGTGCACAGAACAAAAACACCTGAGCGTTAAAACCCGCTATATCAACAATCAGTTGTTTCTATAGAAAATTTACAATGAGCACGCGCAGAAGTTCCAGAAATGCTTTAACAGTTTGAAACATGCAATAAATAATTCATGTTTCTCCCGCAAAGTTCAAAGATGAGGTTTGTATATGGAACAAATACAATCTAACTGCGGATTTATAGATATTGATTGGGGCCTACATTTGTACGGCTTTTCACTGTTCCGGAGACATCTGTCATTCAACTCCAGTACAATGTCGAATTTAACATTGCATGATGATATTATCAAAACATAATACTGTACGCATTGATGGTGTCTCGATGGCTTACTACTTGCAGTAAGCCCTGATTTCTGATTCAATTAGCGTAATCTGGGCGAAGCCAATCAGATACTTCTATCATTAAGCCGCTCTTAAGTACATGGAGACACATAGGAAACGATTTCTATCATTGTGTTCCTTTATTGTGGGTCGGCGTAATCTGAACATTTCTATAATCGATATTAATTGCAGTACGGAAATCATGCTTATTGCAAATGCGTGTTAATCCCTTTGAATTGTCAATGCAGGGATTTTAATTTGTCAATTCTTCGATTTTTCAACATTTTCATTTTTGCATATATCCTCATACCTGGCATTGGTTATTCATCAGCCTAATCGGAAGGAAATATAGCCATCATTAACTTCAGAAAAAACCCAGAAAAAAAAACAACAACAGGATAATCAATCAGAAACAACAGGATAATCAATCAGAAACAACAGGATAATCAATCAGAAACAACAGGATAATCAATCAGAAACAACAGGATAATCAATCAGAAACAACAGGATAATCAATCAGAAACAACAGGATAATCAATCAGAAACAACAGGATAATCAATCAGAAACAACAGGATAATCAATCAGAAACAACAGGATAATCAATCAGAAACAACAGGATAATCAATCAGAAACAACAGGATAATCAATCAGAAACAACAGGATAATCAATCAGAAACAACAGGATAATCAATCAGAAACAACAGGATAATCAATCAGAAACAACAGGATAATCAATCAGAAACAACAGGATAATCAATCAGAAACAACAGGATAATCAATCAGAAACAACAGGATAATCAATCAGATATCTATTTGGTTGAAGTTCAAACAGAGGTGAGAAGCAGATCAATTTCACAACCTTTATCTCTACATAATCTTAAGTTAGAAGATCACCACCAATAGTAACAGAGTTCATCAAATTACTAAAGTGTCTATATCAGTGAGCCATCAAGGAAAGAACTATTCGGGGAATTCCTTATATTACAGGGGTCATATTTAAGTCGGATCAAAGTGTTAGTATGTGTCAAGTCGCTTATTTGCGAGCTTTTCATTTCATTTTTGCATGGTAGATACGACGTTTTTGCTTTGTCTCAGCAAAAAAAAAAAAAAAATAACGAAACCGACAAAATGTCGTCAGCAAACACATGATACGTCGCTCATTTGTTTTCAACTGGAAGACGAAAAAAAGTCCGTTTTTCTCCCAGAAAAATGACGTATCTACTGCGCAAAGACAAAATATAGCAAAGGTTTGCAGAGTCAAGTTCCATTTGTGAAAAGAAATCGAATCTTGTTGATTGTCGCGACTACAAATACATAAAAGAAAACATGATATGACTACTAATTAGCCATCATATAAAACGGAGATCGCGCAATTCACTATGCACAAAGACACACACAAAATAGCAAAGGTTTGCAGAGTCAAGTTCCATTTGTGAAAAGAAATCGAATCTTGTTCTGATTGTAGCGACTACAAATACAAAAAAAGAAAACATAAAATGACTACTAATTAGCCATCATATAAAACGGAGATCGCGCAATTCACAAGAATATATAAAGACATTAGATATTGGTTCTAGAAGAATCGGTTGTACATTACTTGTTATGAATCAAAACCATCCGTAATAACCCCACATCATTTACGTAATGATAGCTTCGTCGTCTGCTGGTCAAATCAATAGCTGGATAAATAACGAAGAAAACATGTCATTTATGAGGTTTCGACGGCAATCAGTTGATCGTCTGTGCGTCATTGTCGCAGAACACAGATCATCAATCAAAAAACATAGACATAGATCTATCGTTTGGAAACTAAATTACAGGTAGGTTACTCCGCTTGTGCTTGTGATATAGGACACTTTCACGTATAATCTTGTCCTCCTAGCAAAGTATTGACCCTATATACGATGACACGGCGCGATGGATTACACGTATTACAAAAATGATGAAAGAATTTATTATTTTGAAGGTTGGCTAGATCTCGGAGATGGATCTTTGTTTAGCATCAACAAAATTTACCTACTTTATCCCTTAAGATATAGGTGATGTTCGTCTTCTTCCTATACTGTGCTGGTTCGATAGGAGACATCATCGCACATTTTTCTTCGGTGTTCTCAGTTAAGGACTAAGGACTTGCTACACTCCTTGCAATATATTTATCTTCGTTTATTTCTACTTTGTTCTGTTCTTACTCTTCCAGGTAGTGTCACCGTTGGTATACCTTTCTATTGTCTGCCTCGTGACACTAAGCTGATACGCTAGTAAAAGTGTATCAACCCAAATAAAATCGATGGACATGAATGTAAACCAATCTACATCGGGTCCAAGTTGTTCAAAAGTGTGATGATTTTTAACAGTCGTTAACGCTAGTTTTCAAATGAGATTTTTAATAACTTTGTAGAATTTACCTAAAATGTGTTATGCATCTTAGCATATGAAATGTCTCTTCATTCACAGAATTATCATCCGTTTAGCCTGTTCATGTTTCTTCTGTCACCCCAAGGGTATAATAAATAGCTCAATGTATGATTGTATGTAAGACTTATGTAACAGTAATACTGTCTATAATAATGCTGTATAATTTATAGTGTAAGGCTTGTGATACTGTTTATTACAATGTTGTTTGATTGCTTAGTACGAGAAGTGTATTACTGTCTGTACTATTATATGATAATGTAGTTTGAGGAGTGTAAATATGTCTATTATATCAATGTGTGATGTAATGTATGATTAGTGTTATACTGTCTATCATCATAATTATCACCGTATAATGACTGTAATAGTACCTATTATATCATTGTGTTGTGTTTATAGTAATTATGGTATGATTATTATGAGAAAGGATTATTTCCAGATGCATGGACGGAGGGTTATATTATTCCTTTACATAAAAAGGGATCACTGTCAGATGTATCAAATTATAGGGGAATAACTTTATTGAGTGTAGTTTGGAAATCATTTACGAGGGTTTTGAATAATAGGCTTAATTTTTGGGCCGAGAAATATAAGGTTTACGTTGACGCACAGGCTGGATTTAGGACGGGTCACAGTACCATAGATAATATCTTTATTTTAAATGGAGTTATCTCCCATCTTCTTCATTTAAAAAATAGTCTACATTGTGCATTTATTGATTTCTCAAAAGCCTTTGATTATGTTGTAAGGGACAATTTGTGGCTTAAACTAATAAAAGTTGGCGTAAGGGGTAAAATGCTTGATATAATTAAAGTTATGTATAGTTCTATCAAATCAAGGGTAAAAGGAAATAATGAAATTTCAGAAAGTTTTCGATGCATAACTGGGGTTCGTCAAGGTGAAAGTTTGTCTCCCTTTTTATTTGCTATGTATATAAATGATTTAGAAAATGAATTTATATTGAATGGTTTTGACGGTATAACAATTAATTGTTTGAAACTCTATTTAGTTCTTTACGCGGATGATATCACAATTTTTTCCGAGTCTGCTATACGGTTACAACACGGATTAGACATTCTGAAAGTGTATTGTAACACATGGAAATTAAAACTGAATGTAAATAAAACTAAGGTTATGATATTTAGAAAAGGCGGACGGGTCGCAAGCGACGTTAGATTTTATTATGACGGCGGAGAAATAGAGATAGTGAATAGGTTTTCGTTTTTGTGCATTGTTTTTACATCGGGGGATTCATTTTATGAGGCTCAGAAAACTCTGGCTGGCCAAGCTTCTAAATCTATTTTCAAAATGGAAAAATATTTACAACGTTTTGTTAATTTATCGCCCAAACATATATGTGATTTATTTGATAAATTGGTAACGCCCGTGCTTTGCTACGGTAGTCAGGTATGGGGCTTCCATTCGGCTGGGGATATTGAACGTGTACACCTTAAGTTTTGTAAAAGATTATTATATGTAAAGACTACAACACAAAATAACTTTGTTTATGGCGAGCTAGGTCGTTT
This sequence comes from Mizuhopecten yessoensis, assembly GCF_002113885.1. NCBI lineage: Eukaryota > Metazoa > Mollusca > Bivalvia > Pectinida > Pectinidae > Mizuhopecten > Mizuhopecten yessoensis. The sequence continues at coordinate 255,427 of NW_018408784.1, read as the reverse complement.
TCCATTAAAAATAACAAGATATTGCAGAATAATAAAATATTGGCTAAGGATAGTATGCGATTCAACAAGCGATCTTGTTAGATCAGTATATAACATCTTGTATCAGGACGCTGAACAGTTTTCCAAACAAAATTGGGCTAGTGCGGTAAAAGAACTTCTTTTTACGAATGGTTTTGGATATGTTTGGTACATGCAGTCTCTAGGTAGTATAGAAGCCTTTATGCATTTATTTAAAAATAGAATTAAAGACATTTTTGTTCAAAATTGGCAGAGGGAATTATCTGGCTCTACTAGAGCAAGATTTTATGTTAATCTTTCTAATAACTTCGAATATAAACTATATCTCGACCTTGTCAACATAAAAAAAATCGTATAGCGTTAACAAAATTTAGAGTCTCTTCTCATCGTTTGAGTGTTGAGGTAGGCCGTTGGCACAGACCGAACCCTATTCCATATGCGAATCGTACATGTAGTGGTTGTGGGGTTTTAGAGGACGAGTATCATTTCCTTATGGAGTGTACCTTATCAAGAGAAGGTATTTTCATCACCCAAATAGACCAAAGTTCCTGGAATTAATATCGACTACGAGCAAGAGTACATTGAAAAATATTGCCGCTTTCATTTTTAAAGCGAATGAGATACGGAACATTAACTTATTTAATCAGGAGTAACGTCCGCCCTGATGTCGTGAAACCTGCATTTAAGTATGGAAAGTCACTGTTTTACTTTATTATATATTTATGTAATTTAATGCATTGTACCACTACATATATCCTTGTATATGCAATGTATTTATGGCACAAAGACATGTGTGTCTATTGCTGAATAAAGATTATATAACATGTATGATGCGTGTACTATTATTATTCTCTTATGTGTGTGTCTACCATGAACATGTGTGAGTCACTATGTAAGGGTGTGACCATGTTTGTGAATGCATTTTCTTCTCTTTCAATAGTGTTGAATTGTACGTGTATTGTTCGTTATTTCTGTAACTCTTCATTTCTGGAGGAAATAAAGGAAATAATAACAAAAATAATAATAATGACGTCATAGGAACAATTAGATATGACGTCACAATTAGAATGGAGAAAAAACCCAGATTACAAAACGTTTTGTATTCAAGCATAGTATTTGAAAGATGGAAGAAAAATAATCAGTTCCTACCTTGAGGGTGAGACAGAGACATCTCCAACCCTCGGGTGAAAATTTGGTAGCTTAGTCCTGGGCGGACCCTCAATTTAAACAACAAAATAAATCACAGCTCGGGTTTCAGATTGGTTTAACTGTCACGCCCTCCAGGTAGGTGAAGATTCTATTAATCATTGTGATTTTTAATAAATACAACTTCAAGTTAGAAGTTCAAGCTTTTTAAAAAAAAAATACTAGTTTAAATGACCAAACTTTGATTAACGGGACCCGGATGTCTACGTGGGAGTATTTACACTTTAGTTAGATTGTTACAAATATGACGTGGAGACATATTGATTTTGTCTCGCCAAAATTTAGAAATGTACGGAAAATCTATAGATCGGTTTACCTGGCGTCCTTGACGTCCACAAGAAATGATTTTCTTGACGAATTTAAGCTTCTTACCATTGATATTATAAACAGGACTGTCATACGCAGTATCGAGCGGAAGGACTTTATTACCGGATGTTCACGCGACTCGTCCATCAATGAATAAAAAAACAGTAGATGTCACAATTGTATTATTTAGGTTTTCGGTATTATATCGTATTCTGTCTAAACTGCTTTTTAATGCAGGGCAACAGATTACTCTTGAATTTGCATTTGAAATATATTGAAATCTGAGTGATACAGGCAACTTACCAGACAGTGTGGCTTGGATACCATAGTCTGAGTGATAGGTACAGGAAACTCACCAGACAGTGGGGCCTGGATATCATAGTCTGAGTTATAGATACAGGAAACTAACCAGACAGTGTGGCTTAGATACCATAGTCTGAGTGATAGATACAGAAAACTCGCCAGACAGTGTGGCTTGGATACCATATTCTGAGTGATAGGTACAGGAAACTCACCAGACAGTGTGGCCTGGATACCATAGTCTGAGTGATATATACAGGAAACTCACCAGACAGTGTGGCTTAGATACCATAGTATGAGTGATAGATACAGGAAACTCGCAGGACAGTGTGGCCTGGATACCATAGTCTTAGTGATAGATACAGGAAACTAATCAGACAGTGTGGCTTGGATACCATAGTATGAGTGATAGATACAGGAAACTCGCAGGACAGTGTCGCCTGGATACCATAGTCTTAGTGATAGATACAGGAAACTCACCAGACAGTGTGGCCTGGATACCATAGTCTGAGTGATAGATACAGGAAACTAACCAGACAGTGTGGCTTAGATACCATAGTATGAGTGATAGATACAGGAAACTCACAGGACAGTGTGGCCTGGATACCATAGTCTTAGTGATAGATACAGAAAACTAACCAGACAGTGTGGCTTGGATACCATAGTATGAGTGATAGATACAGGAAAATCGCAGGACAGTGTGGCCTGGAGACCATAGTCTTAGTGATAGATACAGGAAACTCACCAGACAGTGTGGCTTAGATACCATAGTCTTAGTGATAGATACAGGAAACTAACCAGACAGTGTGGCCTGGATACCATAGTCTTAGCGATAGATACAGGAAACTAACCAGACAGTGTGGCTTGGATACCATAGTCTGAGTAATAGATACAGTAAACTAACCAGACAGTGTGGTTTGGATACCATAGTCTGAGTGATAGAGACAGGAAACTAACCAGACAGTGTGGCCTGGATACCATAGGATGAGTGATAGATACAGGAAACTCACCGGACAGTGTGTCCTGGATACCATAGTATGAGTGATAGATACAGGAACCTCACCGGACAGTGTGGCTTGGATACCATAGTTTGAGTGATAGATACAGGAAACTCACCGGACAGTGTGGCCTTGATACCATAGTCTGAGTGATAGATAAAGGAAACTCACCAGACAGTGTGGCCTGGATACCATAGTATGCGTGATAGATACAGGAAACTCACCGGACAGTGTGGCCTGGGTACCATAGTCTGAGTGATAGATACAGGAAACTCACCAGACAGTGTGGCCTGGATACCATAGTATGAGTGATAGATACAGGAAACTCACCGGACAGTGTGGCCTGGATACCATAGTCTGAGTGATAGATACAGGAAACTCACCAGACAGTGTAGCCTGGATACCATAGTACCAGTGGTAGATTCGGGTCTGTTTCGCAATGAATATTTCAATAAAAATGGAGTTGTAGAGTATGGAGTGTAAAGGGTAGTTCGGATTTTTGTTACTTATTTATTAATTTTTTATAACGTTGAACAGGTAGATCTACTGCATATATATAACAATATGAGGTGCACGGTTTGATTCCCGGTCTTGCCTCCTCGCATTTTACTGCACAACCGGATGTAAAAAGTTTTCCTGTAAAGACATCAACAATCAAAGTACTGAAAGTACTGAAAGCTAAGGCAAAAGATATATATATATATATTATGTTTGGAATGGAGAACAAAATAAAGACGAAGTTCCCATCATATTGTACAGAAGTATTTACTGTTAATTTGTTATTAATCATAGTTTTATGTAAAAGTGTACCACTGAGAAGTTATTCTTCTTGTGTGTACAGTATATCTTTATAGGTTTGTCAGAAGAGGGGTACCAAGTTTCCTCTAGAATATATCATTTTAGACCTTTGGGTAATTATTTGCATAGGAATTAGGAATTGCTTCCCTTTGTCCATATTTCAAACATTAAAAACTGAAACTGGCATTTACCCCTTTGACAAATACCTGATTATTTTAAACCATTAAATAGATTATGCACAGATTGTGTTCATCTTTGAACTTTGCCTTTGTTGTTGAATAATTTCAATCAACTTTGAACTTATCGTCTAAGTTTTTATATTGATCAATATATATTCAAGCAAGTTATCTTGTAATGTGTGGACATTGACCAGGGTATGCATGTTTTTAATACGTGTGAATTTTGTTCAAGTTTCAATTTTGCATCAGTCTGTGTATATTGTTACAGAACAATATTTAAGGATGTTAACTTGCTGAAATTAAATTGTGGATAGACAAGTGGATGACTGCTACCCATACATTTACAAGTCTCTCAATAATTTTGAAAAACTTTTAAATACAGTGTTTTACATATTCACTGCAGTGAAAAGGTCTCTTCTTATGAAAAATGGAACTATTTTGCATCTGTGTTCCTAGGAACAAATAAGATAAAAAGCACTCTAATACAATATGATACATTGTTGTATGTTTCAATATTGAATAAGATAAACAAAATATATACATACTCACACACACACAAGATTAGGAAAGTAACATTATTTTCCCTCTATTTCAATTGCATAAATTCTTCACAAAAAAAAAACAAAAAAACTTTATAGCATATGTTCAGCTTTATCATCTTCATAGGCTAGTATTTGAAATAAGATGCACATATTCATTTCAAATATATTTTAAAAGAGTACTGCAAATGCATCAGCTAGAACACATACTATGTTATTACAGTTGTCATTATTGTTGGTTTCAGAACTGATAGCATTGGGCAACAAATGTTGACAACAAGACTTATTGAAAGTTGAGGTTGCATGTGTATATGCAAACAGGTAGTGCATGATTTAATGTTCAGAATGATGG
>NW_018408784.1:227263-249929 GCF_002113885.1 Mizuhopecten yessoensis | reverse complement strand
CTTAGGTGGTAAAACATGTGTACATAAAAAGGTACCAGTAAAAACAAAACAAAATTAGTTTAAACACACGCACTTAGATATTCACGGTTTTCATTAATACAAAAGATGAAGCAGAACATCACTCTCCCCTGGTTGTTTCCAGAAAGAAGAAATTAACCAGGAAACATGGAGATGTCCATTGCACTCCTTTATTTTGCTTACAGTGTGCAAATGTGCCTACTATGTGCTAATAAGCTTTCCATGTTATGGTTTTGTTTTTTATGTGTTGTATGCAAATGTTCTAAATGTGCTTAAATTACCATGTGCTGATGTGCTTACTGTGTGCAGTGTGCCTAGTATGTGCTTTCCAAGTGATAAACTCTTTTTCTGTGCTTACAGTATAGTAAATGTACATATATGGTGGGTTTTTTTCCATGTTGTAATATTTTGGTCTCTGTTATTATACTCATGTTTTGTCGTAATACAAGCTCTTTGTAGCTTATGTTGTATGCTTTGCAAACTTGACGTAAAATATATATTTGTGCATCTTGTAATTGCGGATTTTATCTGTAGTTTTTGGGACTATATAGAAAAACTTTACCCCAGTATGAGGATTTTTTTTACACATTTTGTCATAAAACAAGTCATGTTCAGATTTCAGACAGAAGATAATCTAAAATTGTACAACTCGGAAAAGGTTGAAAAATAATTATATTTCAATTTTTTCTGCTAAGAACATTTTTATCTCTAAAGTTATAAATGATAACTGTTTTAACAGGTCTAGTTTCCGAATTGGAAACCAAACCCAGTGTGACCTATTAATGATCATTAAATAAGGTCAATTAAAACAATATATAATATGATGTGTATAAACTATGATATATTATACACACATTACTTATTGGTGTGTCCGACACCTGTGGTTAACCAGACATATCTCAGATTTGCGTGCCTACAATACCCTTAAGTTTGTATATGCACTGTTAAAGTCAGATATCCTGCTCTATATTAGCGCAGTAACGATATTTTTCAAATTAAAAATACAATGCCTAGCTAATACTTACCTACCCTATTTTTTCTGATAGTAGAAACACAAGTAATTTGTTTGGCCTAATGTTTCTGTCATTTCATAATATTTAGAACTACAATACTTTTTTAAGTTTCCAAAACATCAAGTAGTATAACAATTGAAACTTCAAAGACAGCCAATATCACAATGAATCTAATAATACAAAGTTTATAACATGGTTTTTTTCCAACTGGATCAGAAGAAATGTAAGGACAAATATCCTCACAAACAACGCTTAAGTGAAATCAGTTTGCAACTTAGCAGTTAGACAATTTCTGGAGAAAGACGTTCCTTGTGACGCTGTTATTCACTAGTGTAAAAAGTCCATTTATTTTGTTTGTTTTTGCATAATTACTGCTATACATACCCTTGAAGCACCTTCCTTTTTGTCATCGTCGCTGAAAAACATGCGCCATTCTCACCGAAATCGGGATCCAGAGCCTTATTTATGAATCAGTAGTAGGTAAACGTTGCCGAAGTGTATGCATATTGTTCATTGTCAATGCTGCTTAAACAACAAGCCTTACAATAAGTTAACACTCGCCTGCATTTTCGTCTTTTCCGCTTCGCGTTGCGAATGATGTCTAGGCCTACACAAAATGAAAGTAAAATGTGCGCATGTTTAAATGTAAGGGAGATCACTCGTGTTATCCCGTAGTTAATGTCTGAAATCATTCCGAAGGTGTTGTTGATTTTGTGTATATTGAAATAAAAGCGTCCTTTTATATGATAATACTTGAATAAACGAAATACACAAATCACACCAACAGACATATAAAATGTAGGCCTATCGGCGCATATTTTTCGTTTCTGGCTGAACTGTAATTAGCGAGCAGGCGTTTGTGACACCTCATCTTTTATTGATATAAAAATGCAATCTTATGATGAAAATAGAACAAAATGATAATACTGCGAAGGTAAAAAAAAACACTTCAGGTTAGAATACCAATATGGAACAAGAGTAGGCCAGTGGCTAGTACTAATATGATACCCGGCCTCCTCTGCCACGGCCGGGCGATTCCATTTTTAAAAATAGTTAAGCAAGCCTGGTTTGTATCATACGGGGGCGATTTTAGAATTAATTGACAGGATTCGCATCCATTATTAGGTTTGTAATATGAACTTTTTCTGTTGATATCCTACATAATTGTAAGTTATACTCTGCCTTCTATGTCGTTAAATTATCAAGTTTACGTAGCAAGTGCAAGCGAAATCTGAATTGACTGCCATGTCCGTTTTCCAATATAGGTCAGACGTCTAAATATGGGTGTCATGACCAAATATGGAAATTGTAGTAAACATGACGGCTTCAGTAGTAATACTATATTTGGCCGTAAAGGCCATATAAGGAAACGGGTAATTGCGATAACATCACGCGTGATCTAACATAGCGGTCGTTTCTGTTTTTAGAGTTTTTAGTAAGGATTTGTTATTTTAACGAATATGCAATATTTTGATAAACATTATACTCATATGAGGCGTGAATCATATATATTATTACAGATTAGCACTTTTGATTTTCCTCAGTTAGTTGAAACAGGACCGCTTCATAGCTCTGACCACGCAATATATAAATGTAAACATAAACGTAAATGCAAGAGTCACCAATTTTAGCCAATCACAGGACAGTTTTTCCGTGTAAAGGGTTAATCCAACTGAAGTATGTTACCGGAAGTTGCGTGTAGCATGCATGACCTACAGTCAAGTGGCAGTCCCCGATTGAGATAAACAGTGTGCATTTTCAATAAGAATACGACGTTGTGATAAGATCATAGGTTCTACCAAGTAAAGGAATGATATTTACAAGCCATTCAAGTGCATTTGAGTCCAAAGTTACGCATAATAGGTCCGGTATATGATTCAATTTAGTACCACTTGGCACCGCTAGAGCGGCGTCTGTGTGAAAACGACATTTTTGAATATCTTGAGCTCATTAACTGAAGTAATATACATTACATTATACCAAGTACATGTACGATATACTTATACAATGTGCGTTTTATTTATTTTAATTAAAGTATTATGAATATACATGTTTAATATGTGTACACATAAATCGTTTGATGAGAATAATGTTATTTTGCACTGAATTGAATATTAAAACGGACTTAGATAACGCGTGACTTAACTACGTGTTGACAGAAAGTAAACTGAAGTGTTATTTAGAATGCTGTTAATTTGTACTGACTTGAATGTTACGAAGTACCTGAGAAAATGAAAATAAGGCCCCGATGAAAGGTGGCACAAGAAATACTTCTCTTCCACAAACACAAGGTTTCGTCACACAATCACAAAGACTGGGTTATGTTGTGTCTGTATTTCTATCTTAACATCGCTCACACATACACAGTAATCACTCCAAACTCTGACAGTACAGGCAGCTATTAATGAACTTGTATTTACCTCAACACAAATTCTCATTTATATCTGACGATAATGGTGCTTGCTAAGATCCAAAACACTCACAAACGTCTATCTGTGACGTTTATTTAATTCACTCATGTCCTACTCAAGTAACCACCTTTAAACCTCACAAAAACTAATCGTCTTTTCTTAAAGATTTATTCTGACCCATGCTGTTCTCATAGACGACGCTGTAAAGAAGAGCGAAAAACTAAAACTCAATCTTTTGGTTAATTGGGCCTGTGACTTAGAAAAAATCTGGACAACAAGAAATGTTATGCCAGGGTGAAATAGAAATCAGAATTGCAAAGGTCTATAACTCTAGTAAAAAATTGATGCAGGATCTGGTTTTAAAATCCTTAACCTCATGCTGATTTAATATATAACTTTGGAAGGAAAATGCATGTTTATGCAAAGTATAAACATACATCTGTAGTTTAAGGAGTTGTGGAATGCTAACGAAATGTTATGGATATAGGCGTGTTGCTGAATGTTATCAATTTATATTCGTCGCTGAGGCTTTATTTCATTGTTGCACTAGTTGAACTCAATTGCAAATTTAAGATTAAATTTATTGTTCAATCTAAGTTTCACGCCTAAATAGCTGAAAGCGTCTACAATTTCAATTTTATTATTATTATCATGTGTCCAGGTTCCACAGTCCTTCATACGACCCCCATTTCTGAAAACAACTATCTTTGGGTTTTTTCCGAGTTTACTGTTAACTTCCATTTTGTAGAGTATTCAAAAAGGCTATCAAGAAGAGTCTGTGCACAGGCTCTGAACAGATTCCGAAAAACCCCGGAAACAAACTTAACTCACCGAAGTCGTAATCTGTTGCACCGTTTTCAATAAAGGACGTTTCAAAGTCATTGACAAAAAGTGAAAACAGCAATGGTGACAAAATGTCCCCTTGCATTAAACCGATATTGTTTTCAAAAAAGTTAGAGCACAACAGACAATATTATTCCTCGAATACCAAGCCTAATCAACTTGCTTTGCTTTGATTACGATGACGGATGGCTGGCACATGGTTATATTCCTTGAAATCTGAGAGAGCGAGCGGCGATTCCACAGAGCCTGTGGACAGATTGTGCAACTGAATTACAAGCTTGATGAGCTGCATATTCACAGTTGCATAACCATTATGCGAAAGTTTCAACGAATTCCGCTGGTTAATTGCAAAAGGGTGGAGCCTCCTTCACGAGCCATTCTGTAACTAAAATATCAGCCGCTGTATTAGGTACATCAACAATTATATATAACGACGTGTCATAACGAAAAGTTTGATAAAAGCGGAAATGTCATTGACGATATCATTAATGTAAAGTAAGAAAGGATAGCACCTTGTTGCAAACCAGCAATTAGAGTAGTCCAATCAGTAATTTCGCCATTGATCACAACTCTTTGACATATTCCAAAACTATAATTTTTTGCTGGTAGCCCACGATGCATCATCGATCAAACGCTTTGCTGATGTCACAAACAGACGGTTCTTACTTCCCTACCGTTGTCTAAAAGCCTGGTTAATATCTTTGGATATATCTCAAAGCTGATTCTCCCTTTCGAAAACCTGATTGCGTAGAAGATCTAGAAGATAATTATGTACATATTTGTAAAGACACTTTCCATTATTTTCTCTATTATAGATATAAGAGAAATCGGACGTTAATTAGCTACTAAATAAAAGAACTGTCGTCTTTCTAAAAAAAATAGGGGAAACATTTTCTCTTCCATTCCTGAGGAAAAACACATTTTTGTTGTACTTATTTAACTTTTTTTTTATTGTGATAAACTGTAATTAGGGGAATTATTTGAAATCTAGTCGACCTACTAAAACCTTTCATGCTATTTTTTATGAAGTCCAACCGCGGTCAATATATTAAAACCATACTTTTTTTAAAAGTTTGTCGATTGAACCGCATAAGCAACATAAAGGGTGATGATGGTTCTCTTAAGCATTCCTGTCCCACACTACCACTTTGATTTTTGTTTGTTTGTTGTTTCATACATGTACATGTATGTATATATTTTTAAAAGCATTGAACTGTTTTCAATTGGCATTGATAGGCAATATGAATGCCAACTGGACAAAGGCAAATCCAACATGAAGCGCTAGCGCACTTCATTGAATTTACCTTTGTCCAGTGCGCATCCATATTGCCTATGCATGACAATTGAAAGCAGTTCAATTACACTTAATGTTTTTTGGTATTTAGTTTAAATAATGTATGTATCGTGTATGCTTGTTCATTGAATAGAACAGCCATCGCCCGGGGATGGTCAGTAGTATCCAACGAAACAATGATGACGTCATAATAATGATGACGTCAACAAACGGTGTTGGTTCTCTTTATGAATAGCTTTCTGTCAAGTTATTCCCTCTTATTCTGGTTTCATGTGGTTTTAGTGAACATTTTGTTGTTGTCCACAGTGTCTGTTCCCTCTAGGATCTTGTATGTTTGGATCTGGTCAGCCCGTTGTCTTTTATACTCTACAGTATACATACAGTAGGTCATCCTAGGTGGCGCAGTCTCTCTGAGTAGCTTGTCTGTCCGATATTGAGGTGTTTCTGACTGTAATGAGCTGTATCCTCTCTGCTTTTAATAGTTCTATAGATTTTTTAATCATCTGCGGTACTGGAGATGTTGTCTGGGAAGTCGTTGATGTATATTAGGAAGAGTATTGGTCCTAACATACTCCCCTGGGGGACCCGCTCGTTACTTTAATTGAACTCGACAATGAACCGTTCACTTCTACTTTTTGTTTTAGACCCGTCAAAAAATCCTCGATCCAGATAAGGGTTTCGCCTTCCACACCGAAACTTGAAAGTTTATGTAGTCTTGATGATCTGGACTGTGAAGTAACATTGGGAAAAGATGTATTCCACTGTTTCTGGTTCTATTTCACAAAATTGTACATAACTCATGTGATGCTAGCTTCCTTCTAACCAAAACGGTGTTTATGGGAAGAAATCTGTGACAAATTTTATATTGAAAAGTTTGAAGTTTTGTTGTACACCTGAAAACGTGAGTGTATATATATCATCCCATTCAACCTCTTCACCCAATCTGACTTTAGTTACCCATTGTTTCCTGACATTTTAATGGCTTTATCACTATTTTCTCGATATTTTTTTTTATATAAATTTTAAGTCAGTTTTAGTTAAAATTGAGGAGATTATATCGTTCTGTTTACTTACCTTGTGCTATTGTTGCCATTTTCTACCTCTTCTCTCAGTTCTAGTCTCCACTTTCTTTCTAGCCTTTTTACCAAAGGCAAGTGCTGAATAAAATTAAAAACAATAGAACATTAGAGAAATGATTGAAATCTTTTAAAACACCTCTCTCGTAAAGATCCGCAATGATTTTTAACTCATGTTGTTTCCATTGAAGAGCATTATTTATTTTATTATAAGGAACCAAATTAATTATACTCTTGCCAAGCTATTCCTGTAAAGTAGTCGCCTCAAATTGAATATCTGACAATGCAAAACAGACGTCTTGCCAAAATTGATTTTGTTTTATGTTTTTTCCAACTTCTTCAAGTTTCACTCTATCTACATCATAGAAGGTGTCAAGATCAACAGGTAATATTTCATTAAGAAGTAATTTCCATGTGGCATTAAATTCACTCATATACATGAGTCATGTTCAATCCCCCATTTTCTACACTAGCAATAAAAGTGTCAAGCTTAATCTTTTCACTTTATAATTCCATATAAAATTGTAAATACTCCTATTCAGCTTATTTATAAACGAGTGTGAAGGGTTTGGTAAACTAGAACATAGGTGTACACATTTGGGTATAGTAAGAGTCTTCACAACAGTTATTCGACCTGTAATAGTTAAATCTTGACACGACCAGAATCTCATAACTTGGTTAATTTGTTGAAGCTTATTTTCAAAATTTAGCCTTTCCATATTCTGTTGATTAAGTGAGAAAGTAACACCGAGTAGCTTAAATTCGTTTGTGGACCCATTTAAGTTTAAATCTGGACATATTCTCTCTTGAGAAAATGTATTACTTCCAATCCAATATATACTTGATTTAAGCTTTATCTTTATACCAGAGATCTTAGCAGAGTTTTCTAAACTATGTACAGTAGTATACACAGATTTACTAGAACCATCTAGGAGGAGATATGAATCATCAGCATACTACCCGAGTAAAAACTCTTTTCCTGTTATCACAATACCTTTCATTCCATTGTCAGATTTAAGAGATAGTGCTCATAACTCAACTCCAATTATAAAAAAAAGATATGGTGAAAGAGGATCACCTTGACGGCAGCCACCCACGGGATCAAAGAAAGGTGACATATGACCATTGTTAATAAATACAACTCTTGAAATCACTGTAAAAGTTCTTGAACCAATTTCGTAATGACAAACCAAAATTAAAAGAATCTAATGCTTTATCAATGAAATTCCATTCAATAGAATCAAAAGCCTTTTCAAAATCAAGGAGATACAACAGTCCCGCCTGATTCTTTTTCTTCTTACATTTTCATTACATCATACAATAATCTAGTATTATCTCCAATAAATCTACCTTTAATAAAACCAGTTTGAGATTCACTAATAAGTTTTAGAATTATTCGTTTAATTCTGTTTGCTATTGCAGCAGAGGCTAATTTGTAGTCTATGTTTAGTGACCATCAAGAACCCTTCCATCTTCAGTAATCAACTCAGTTTTTCTAAATCACATAAGTAGTTTGTTGCCCTTTCGCCATTCTCATACCAATTTGCTTTTGATCTTAATATCAATCCTTCTATTTCTGTTTTTCTAATACTTTCCAATTGTTGTTTTTTGTCTTCATACTGTGTATATAGTTCTATGCTTGGTGATATGTTAATTTGATTTTCCAATGATGAAATATCAGTTTCTAAATCGCTTTCATGCTTTCTATTATTCTTCGCTTTAGCTGTTGAAACTGTAACTAAGATGGCTCTGATTTTCATTTTTAAAATTTCAAAAAATTATTGATCATTAATTTTCAATTCCAATATTTCCGCATTTTGTTTATCCCCTGTTACATAGTATTCTTCAACATTTTCAGCTATACATTCTTTAACCTGTTGTTTGTATGTTATGTTTTTCAATAACGATACATTACGTTTCCAATACCCTTTAACCTCTTGCTGGTTTTTTTTCAAATTTATAAAATTTATTTCCAAAAAAATATCTACCCGATCTAAAACCGTGTTGGCAGTTTGTAAGGAAGTTGTTTGTTTTCATGTGTTCGAGTAGCGTGTCCCTGATGAATTTTACTAGCCACCCCAGTTAGACTAATTGGACGATTGCTGTTGGTTTCTATTTAGAGCCACTTTAATAAATAGGTGTTACATTGGCCTCCTTCCACGTGCGAGGTAGTTTTCCTCTTTAATTGCAGTATAGGTTCCCTTATGCAAGTTTCTGGTTTGTTGTGCATTTGATGGCTCACTTTCGACATAGCAGTCGAGATTAAAAGACATATAGTGATGTGGTCACTCTTCCCTTCCCCAGGGAGGTAGTCAGGCATGGGCCAATTACATTGGCAATGTAATTAATTAAGTTACACATTACATTGGAAAAGTAGCATTACCATTACATGGTTTTCTTAATGTAATTAATTACCATTACCATTACATGGTTTTCTTAATGTAATTAATTACCATAACATGTACATTGCCAATGTAATTAATTACCATTACACATTACTTTTATTAAATATTCTGGGTATATTTTTTTTTAATTCAAGCCAATAAAAAGACAAGTTTAAACGACATATTTACCTTTATTTGTTATCAACCTGTTGTTTGTGTTACATACAGGGAATTTATATCACTTCATATATACAAAATGTATGTATACTCTCGCAATGTATGTACATGTCTGGGAAGATGATCTGCCAAGACAGCTTATACATATCTAAATATGCATATTGCGTTTGATCATCAACAGATGTTCAAAAGTTTCGTCATGTAGACGGCATATGTCTGGGCGGAATATCTTCCCGGCTATACTGAATAGTCTCTCGACTGAAGCTGAAGATGATGGGATAGTCAAATACTTGATAGCGAGTTTTGACAGAACAGGGTATTGGACAGAGTTTGTTTTGCGAAAATGACAAAGGGTCATCCTCCATGTCAATACAAGAGTTTTCGAGATATTTCTCTGCTTCCTTTGTTGCCAACCCAGATTGGTGTCTTTTCCTTGGGGTTGCTGGCAGAAAACTGAAGAAATCCGTCTTGCCCTTTTTAGGTGGTGGTAGTAGTGAACATTCATCGTCCTCGTCATGTTCAGTCTCTGTGTTTCTTTCAATGAGTGTATTCATAAGAGAAATATGAGTTTGATTAACTTCAGGACCACACCACCTCAGTTTACATCTTGGGTCCAAGATTGCAGCCAATCTTGCTCATACCGGCCTAGTCTTGTTTGGATTGAATCTTTTAGTATAGTCATCGTTTCCGTGTTGTAGACAGTAGATACATGCTGTACTTTGTGCGTCAGTCGCAGGGTCACAGAAATTGTCATGCTCCCACTTACATTTATTTTTTCTTTACTAACATGGTGGCATGTTCAAAGGGTTCCCGCATCAGGCATAGTTCTGTAAGAAGTTTCCTTTCATATGATGTCAAGGTTGTGGAACATTTTATTCAGCTTCACCTCTAGGACCTTTAACACTGACTGCGACAAATAAAGCTGTGAATTCCATCTGGTTGTGTTGGCAGCCTGAAGTCGTTTTTCATCTTCAAGTATCTCGGTAGCATGAATGGATTTCCTTGCAAAATTTACAATATTGGATGCTTTTGCTATGATGGTTTTCAAACTTTCACCGCCAACGGCAAGTGTTTGCACAGCACCTGCCATGTTTTGGGAGATATTCAAATACACCCTCTGTTACACCGTCCATCTCTAGGTCCAAAGATGTGCCATTGGTCTCATCGTCAATGAATCCAGGTACAGAAAAGTCAAATACTTTCATCATGTTTGAGGCATTGTCAATGATAACAGTATTTACTTTGTTCTGTATGTCATACAGAGACAATGTTTCATCATACACATGTCGTATATTGTCTGCAGTATGTCGGCCTACACACCTCTTGCATGCTGTCTTGACCGATTTCATTTGCCAGTTAAGGATGAAGTGTCCTGTAATCCCCAAGAATCCCTTCATTTGTCTGTTACTCTGTCTACAGTCGGACTAATATTCGTTGCTCCCTTGAGTTTTTCCTTAAGTGTACACAAGATCTCTGCTGACTTCTCGACAATTAGCTTTGATGCCAGATGCTTTCTGCTAGGTAACTGGTACTTTGGGTAAATTATTTCCACAAAATTCTCAAAATGTTTGCTTTCTACTGTAAATGGTGGCAATAAATCCCCAGCAATGTACAGGATCAATGCATCAGTAATTTGCCTCCGTTTTGAATCATTTTTAAAGTACTTTTTATTCACAGTCATGAATCATGATACAGATGGAGTATCCTTCTTTGGTGTCCTTTCATTCCTTGTTGTCTTGTATAGTTCCCTATGTTTTCTCTGTGTATTTGATGGCAAAGCTTTCGACATAGGAGTTGAGTTTAAAAGACATAGAGTGATGTGGTCACTCTTCCCTTCACCAGGGAGGTAGACTACCTCAGGTAGTTAATGTCGCGTTTGTTTAGCATATTTCTTCGTTTACGAGTATGATGTCGAGCAAAGAGGGTACACTCCCTTCCCTTAATCTGGTCGGTTTGTCGACACATTGGAAAAGAAAAAGGTCCTGTATATATTCTAGAAAAAATAGATGCAGGGTGGCCGACGTTGACTGTTGTGTTCATTGTATCCCAGGTTATCTTAATAGATGTGATGCCTTTTTATTAACTACTTCTTTCAGGAGACGATTGAGATTGTCGTTGTATTCCTGGGTACTGTTTTGACTATGGTATACACCACATATTATCAGTTTGTCGTTGTTTTTGAGATTAATTTGAAGGCATGTTGATTCCTTGGAATGTTGTTGTAAACTCTATATTCGTAGCCTCGATTTCTTCTCTTGTGTAGATAACAGTTCTTCTTTTGCTATGTACTGGCAAGTACATTGCATAGCCTTTTATTGAGAAGATTTTTTTTTTGGGGGGGGGGATTTCAATTATGCAGATGATATCCGTTCTCTCCCGAGCCATTATATTTTCTAGTTTTTGTTTCTTGGTATTGGTTAAAGTGTCCACATTTGCACATAACAAAAATCATGTTATTTACATATCTGCTAGTCTTGGAGCAGGTGCTGGTAAACAGTGGTCGTAATATCTTTCAACGTTGGGTGATGGAGGGATTTGAGGGGCGGTTAGCATGTCCTCATCAACAATTGTACTGTCCAGAGCATATATATTCTGGTCGATTCGTCGTCATCGGTGTCATTGTTAAAGTTGTTGGCATGTTGTTCTTGTGACACGAATTTCTGGGTACCAATCGTTTCTTTTAGGCTGGTTGTAACTTCAGGGTGTACTCGTTGAATTGGGCATGGGGGCTCTACCGTTTTAGGTTTTTTTCTTTTTTTCTTGGCACATTTTTTACGACGTTCTTCTTGGTTTTGTGTGTGTGTGTGTGTGTGTGAAGTCCCTCGATATAATGGTTATTTTAAGTCTCTCTGGGGCGCTCCAGGGGATTTTGATTGCCTTCTCAAGTAGTATTTTTTCTATGATTGCCGTTTAGTCCTTTGAGCGGACGTATTTTTGTTTTTGACGAAAGTGCGTTAGTACGTCGAGGTTTTCGATCCCTATACTTCTGGCAACCAGTCTGATGCCTATCCCATCCTGTTCTGTACGCGCAGCGTCGTGTTCTATACGTTTTTCTGGCACAATGAACATTACAACTAAAGCGACAACATGTGTGTCGAGATCATTCATAATTTCCTCTTTCACGATTGAATAGACACTCTTATATTTTGAGATTTTGCAGTCCCATCTAAGGTTGTCTGCTTCTCCTCTCGTGATAAAACATAGAAACGCTTCCGACATACCTGCACATTTAGGGCAAAAGTCTAGTTTGCACCCGTCACAGATATCGACCGTGAGCGAGAATGCGTGAGCGGAGGAGAACATTGTGAGCAGAGGAGTGGGAACACTGAACAGATGGAGTGAGAACATTGTGAGCAGAGAAAAGAGAACACTGTGAGCAGAGGAGAGGGAACACTGTGAGCAGAGGAGAGAGAACACTGAGCTGAGGAGAGAGAACACTGTGAGCAGAGGAGAGAGAACACTGTGAGCAGAGGAGAGATAACACTGTGAGCAGAAGAGAGAGAACATTGAGCAGAGGAGAAAGAACACTGTGAGCAGAGGAGAGAGAATACTGTGAGCAGAGAAGAGAGAACACTGTGAGCAGAGGAGAGATAACACTGTGAGCAGAAGAGAGAGAACATTGAGCAGAGGAGAGAGAACACTGTGAGCAGAGGAGAGAGAATAATGTGAGCAGAGGAGAGAACTGAGCAGAGGAGAGAGAACACTGTGAGCAGAGAAGAGAGAACACTGTGAGCAAAGGAGAGATAACACTGTGAGCAGAAGAGAGAGAACATTGAGCAGAGGAAAGAGACCACTGAGCAGAGGAGAGAGAACACGGAGCAGAGGGGAGAGAACACTGAGCAGGAAGAGAGACCACTGTGAGCAGAGGAGAGAGAACACGGAGCAGGAAGAGAGAACACTGTTAACAGAGGAGAGAGAACACTGAGCTGAGGAGAGAGAACACTGTGAGCAGAGGAGAGACAACACTGTGAGCAGAGAAGAGAGAACACTATGAGCAAAGGAGAGATAACACTGTGAGAAGAAGAGAGAGAACATTGAGCAGAGGAAAGAGACCACTGAGCAGAGGAGAGAGAACACTGAGCAGGAAGAGAGAACACTGTGAACAGAGGAGAGAGAACACTGTGAGCAGAAGAGAGAGAACATTGAGCAGAGGAGAGAGAACACTGAGCAGAGGAGAGAGAACAATGTGAGCAGAGGAGAGAGAACACTGAGCAGGAAGAGAGAACACTGTGAACAGAGGAGAGAGAACACTGAGCAGAGGGGAGAGAACACTGAGCAGGAAGAGAGAACACTGTGAACAGAGGAGAGAGAACAAACAAATTAACTGTTGTAGATGTTGTGTGTAATAGTAAATCATGTATATACAACAGGAATAGAATAGGACCTAGTATTGATCCTCGGAGGACACCATATTTAACTAATTCAGGCTTTGATCAATCGTTTTTAATTTGGACCTGCTGAGTTCTATCAGAAAGATAAGAAGATATCCATTGTAATTAACATGTGCTAAAATCATACAGATGCAATTTTTCTAATAGAATCTTGTGGTCCACAAGATTAAAAGCCTTTCTCATATCCAAGAATATTGAACCTACCATATTTCCTTTATCAATGTCAATAAGCCAGCTATCTTTATTTTTTGTCAAAGCTGTTTGACATGAGTGACTCTCTCTAAATCCAGATTGAGTTTGATGCAATATTGCTCAACAAATGTACTGAAATATTTGCAAAGCAATGCATATTTTCTGCTGAAACACATTGTCACTTACAAAGATATCCTTCGAACGTTTTCAACTATGATCAGTGGCCCCTTGGAGGTTTAGCCACTTCTCTAATATAGATCACGAAATATTGGTCAAAATCCATCCAAAAAGTTTCAAAGCAGAGGTCACCTAAAATGTTTTCCATTTTGTACCTCTTGTGGCTCAACCACTTTGCCGATTCTTGTGTACAGATTTATCAAGGGTTGTCTAAACCACCTCTAGCATTCATAGATCTGTGTCATTTGGAGGTTTAACACTTATTAATTACTTTGATTATGGCCCTAGCACCTAATAACCCATGGGAAAGGGATCAGCACCTTTTTTAAGTGGAAATTCCTATCATGAACCAGTTTCATTATATGGAATATTGGTTAAAAGTTTCCAGAAGTTTCAGCGATGTTGTTTGAAATTTTGCTTCTCGATCATAGATTGGAAGGTTTGATAGACACAAAAGGCTGATGTTCACCAAGTTTGATCTAAATCCGATAGTTTCTGAGAAGTTAAAAATAAGATTGTTTACAGTGACTTGGGTTACCTAAAAACATAAGAGCTAGGAAAGATGATACGTCAGATGAGCAGACTGAAATTTCTTGTCTTGTTGCCCATGAAATACTTGAAAAGCCTTCACTCGAAATGAAGGCTATTCCAGTAAATCATCTTATCCAACACCAGGCTCTATGTTTTGTTTAAGGTGTACCAGTACCACCCATAGACTTCCTTAGTTTCAGGAAACCAAACAGTGGAAAAAGCTAGGAGTCATGGGGGTCAGGATAGCCCAAAACAATACAAGCATTGTATTGCTCACATTGATATTTGAGTAATCATGGGAAAATATTCTCAATAAAAGTAATTTTGCAAATATTTCCATTTATTGAGTGTCCTTGCCTTAGGAATGTTCCTGGCCAAATGAAAATTTAAGCTTACCCTTTCCCAACAGACTGTTCAAATGTTTTGTTTTGTTTTTTGTTTTAACCATATTTCACTTTGGGAGTAGTTCAAGGTAATTTATTTGTGAAACTTTATAGCACCCCTTGCAAGGTACCAACCAGCAAACTGTCATTGCCCTGGGTCTCCTGGTTATTCTTCATAAGTTGTTTAAAGGGTTTTTACATATTTGATGCCTGTGACCTTTAAAGTAGGTCAAGGTCATTTATTTTGGGAAAGCTTATAGCATTCTATCTCCCGATACCTACTGGCAAGGTATCATGACCTCATGTGTCTTAGTTATTAAGTCGTCGGTCTAAAGTTTAAACATATTTGACCAAAACACCTTGAAAGTAGGTCAAGGTTATTTGAGGAAACTTAATAGCACTTTGTCCCAGGTACTAACATGCCAAATTTCATTGCTCTAGGCCTCTTGGTTATTTGGTAGAACTTGTTTTAAGATTTTAACTTAAATTTTATAGCACTCCATCTCAGGTACCTGTGATCTTACAAGTAGGTCAATGTAATTTATTTGAGGAAAGTTTATAGCACTTCATGACATGTACCTCCTAGCCAACTATCATTACTCTGGGCCTTCTAGTTGTTCCAAATTAGTTCTTTAAAAAGTTTTACATATTTGACCCCAAGAGCGTGAAAGAGCGTGAAAGGACATGTTATAGCACTCTGTACCAGGTACCATTTGGCCAAATATCTTTGCTCTATACCCCTTGTGGTTATTCAGATGATTAAAGGTTGTTTTTAACACATTTGACCCTTGATCTTGAAAGTAGGTCACCATAATTTATTTAAGGAAACATTATAGCACTCTGTCCTAGGTAACTTACGCCCAAATTTCACCGCCCTAGGTCCTTCAGTTCTTTAAAAAAAGTCTATCAAAGAAAAAGACCTGGACGACGGAAAATACACCATACCAAAAGCTCAACAGGCACTTTGTGTGAGGCGAGCTAAAAGGTGAAGCAAGATCAGAATGATTGTATGTAAGTGTTTATTTACAAACTTACAATATAAGGCAAGGTTGTGCCTTGTGATGACAAAGTATGGTTGTAAGAGTCGGACAAAGCTGAATGGGGGTCAAACCCAGTAGATATGACAAGAGTCCTTCACACTCCTAAATAGGAACAATTTACAGAGAGTCAGATTCATAAGCTGGAACTACAGAGTATGTACTTATTATTATTATTATTATTTGATGTCCCAAAACTACCAGGTGACAATATCCTTTATTGCTAATTCAGAAATGGTAACATTGGCAGATCTTGTTTTATACAAATATAATTCTAAAACTATATTAATGATAGTCAATCACTGGTGGACAAAGACACACATCCTTCAGCTGAGAAAACAAATCTCGACAGTACGAAATCTAAAGGATCCTTGTCACATCTACTGTAGGATTTCTTGCACGACACACTGTTCGAATATTTAGATCAATAAATTAAGTCGTAACTCATCAAAACAAAAGACTTTGTTGTCGGCAAAAAAAATAGTGATTTGCATTTGTACAAAAATTGTTAAATTTTATCATTTTACTGACTGAGCTGTCATGAGGGTAAAGATTAAAAGTTAAAAAAAAGTTACCCATAAAACACAAGTATCTGAAGTCCCCAATATCCAGGGTTGGAAATAGCAGCCAATCTTTGACTTTTCAACTGTTTTGAAATATTATTGCATCACAAGGAAAAATAATTCAAGGAGAGTATGCTATTTGTAATCGGACATGCCTAGCTTTCTGTTCTCCAAAGTTCCAAACCACAAAACCTCTCCTCTCCTACATATCAGTTTTCAGAGTTTAATTTTGTAGAAGGGAACTTCATGGCAAAACTTGGTCCGACTGTTTTTCATGCGTTTAAGATAACAAAACGAGGAAAATTATGAAGTAATAAGAATAATTCAACAAGAAAGGTGAAAAAATAACCATTTTAGAATAATTTTGTACACAATAATTATATTAAATGCTTAAGAGGTCCACTTAATACTTAACACGTGCATCATGTGATCATTATGTTTCTGATGTTTTTAAAAAGTCATTTATGTATGCACAACGGCCGAAATTAAAAATATTACTACATAATTTAATGTTAATAAATGATATTTCCCTGATCAGTTTTCTATAACCAGGCAATAGAAGTGTTTTAAGTATCCAAACAGTTGATTTTAAGCACTATGACATACAGAACTGTAAAACATTAGTACAGATGTACACATCTTGCATTTCATAATTCGTTGCATATCACTCTTGTTCACAGAATAATTAAATCCCACTTAAAAATATCACAAACATACTCTTGTTATTATGTAATCAAATAATTTGTTTACTAAAAAGAAAATAATGTTTTTCCCTTTAAATAAATAAAATTTGCTACCTTAATTGTAATGCAAGATCCCATATATTCACATTACCAGTAATGCACTTTTTAATGCCTGTATACAATGTAGTTTCACACAAATGACTATCACACAGATTTCATTGCTGTTTCCTTTCTTCACTCTTCCTTTTCTTCTCTTTCCCACTCTCTTTCTTTCTCCCACTCTCTTTCTCTTTCCCACTCTCTTTCTCTCTCCCACTCTCTTTCTCTCTCTTTCTCTCTCCCACCCTTTTCCTCCTTTCAATCATACTTCTTGGCATTTACAATCCTCCAAAATCAATATAATGAAAAATGAGTTTTAATGACAAAGTTGACTGACAAATCTTCGAAGATGCAACTGAAATCACATTCAGAGATATGATATATATACACAAGTGTACTTTTATATATATTTTGCTTCTGAAAATGTCTTCTATAAATAATTGCTGATTCTGTGCTTTGAAAATCACATATTTTTGCTGCAACAATATGGCCGAGTTTTGAAAATTGCAGGATTTGTGGTGATGACAAAGGTCTATAAAGATGTTGTTTTCCATTGTGACAACAAGGGAAAGGAAACTGTCCTTTTCACTCTTTAGATCACCA
This sequence comes from Mizuhopecten yessoensis, assembly GCF_002113885.1. NCBI lineage: Eukaryota > Metazoa > Mollusca > Bivalvia > Pectinida > Pectinidae > Mizuhopecten > Mizuhopecten yessoensis. The sequence goes on along the minus strand of NW_018408784.1, from coordinate 232,054 downwards.
GGGAATATGAAGGAACATGTGTTTGTTTCAATCAATCCCAAAACAGTACACAAGATTCAGTCACATTAAATCTATTTAAACTGTGTCTGGAAGATGTATGTTTCCCTCTGAAATTCCTCAGGGTCCAGAAGTGCTCTGAAAAATATTGAAATCTATTTTCAAAATATGTGATGTCATACTCTTCAAAACCAGTGGTTACTTTGAGATAGCACAACACATTGAAATATCAACAGATTACAAAGGCTTACCTCCCAATGCAATGCATTGACAGTCAATTATAATTATAATTTCATTCCCTTAGAAGATAACATCAAATTAAGTTCACATTTGCACAGTTAACTCTTTGTCACTCCTGATGATTAATTTTGTAAAGTACCCAATACTTTTGCAAATAGTGGACCTAAAACCATGACATTTATGTCTTCACCATATAGCCACAGTATCATAAAGTCAAAACTGGCCGTAATATAGTCTCCCTAGTGTAAAGACATTTATGCAACATTTTCGAACTATTTAGGTTATACTTGAGAATATACCCGCTCAAATGAACAGAAATAATCATCAGTTATGACCTGGATATATCTAGAAATTATCAATACATTTAATATCTTAAACCTTTTCGGCTGGTCTCTATCTTCAAACATAGCAATAAGGTGAACCAACAACATACGCATGTCAATTTCTAAACACAGCTCTTTGGATTTGTTAAATCAGTGACGTTTTCTTAAATATACCGATTCGACCTAAATCCATAATTATTGAAAGTATACGTACATTTCCGAAAATCTGTATTACAAGTCGTTGTTCATTGCTCCTCAAATGTGTATCCAATGAGCATCGTTTCTCTGGGGGAAAAGACAGAAGTGTAGATGTACATTGATTAAATGGATATCGTCACACCCACTAATGCTTATCATAGAAACATTTTATTGTCAACTTGTTACCAACTACAATTTAATTAACATTTTGATCACTGTTTGGAATCGCATACTTTACTCAAAAATAAAATAACATGAGGCTGTTGGGCGACAAATTTCTCACTTTTCGTTTAAAATCAAAATAACATGAGGCGGTTGGGCGACAATTTCTCACTTTCCCTTTAAAAGAACTTCACCAATACAAACATTGTGATTGATATTACATCTAGTCTGTTAAAGTAGAAATGATCAATTTTTTTTTTTTTCATTTCCAAATATTTTATCAAATCAAGTGATTTAATGGAAATTAAATCAATATTATGGTGGACGAGACTGACTCATTTACAAAGAGAAGTTTACAATTCATTTCTTCACTGTCAATCCCTTACTAAAATTACTTACTGTGTGGTTGGTAACTGGTATGTCTGATTCCTGAAAAAGCAAATATCAATATTTCAAAATGAACTTTGAAACATAAATCTGCAGGATATACTTTTCCTAGCGCAGACATAAAATGTACTAGCCTCGGGCAAAGGGCTAGTGGAACTGTAAACCCTGTGAACTTATATAATTAAATTATATCCTTTTTAGAATGGATTTGTTATATATTTGTGGTGAACAGTTTATCAGTATCAACTTCTTGACCAGTGTATTATAGCTTGGAAACTGGAGAACCTTTTAGAAATGTCACCAATAAAACAAAACATTGATGTGTACTTACTTTGCTTTTGCATGTGTCAAGATGTGAGACTTTAAGTTTGTGGATTGTGCAAATTTCTTGTTGCAACCGTCAAATGGACACACATATGGTCTATCACCTGTGTGGATGCGAACATGCGTTCTTAAATTGAAATCCAAAGAAAATCTTTTCCCGCAGCCTTCAAACGTACACTGTAAAAAGAAAAGGATGTTTCATGAATATCGGTATGAATGAAAGTACAATTAGAGCTACAGAAACTATTTTCTTACTGTATTTTTTTTTTAGTTGACTGGAGACCATGGTGGCGATCTCCAGATTTCCTAGTTGGGCCTAAATTAAAATATTGTTTGTTTGGCATTGACCTACCGACCTGAAAATAACCCCCCCCGACTGATTTTTTTTTTATGTATCCAAATTATTATTTTTTATTTTATCTACGATCGCTATTTTCGGAATCCAAACCATTCCGGATTTCAGTTCCTTTTTAGTTTTACCTACTCATTAAAAACACTTAATGCGGCATTGTTCTGCTAACAAACACCTGACTGACGTACTCCAACAATGTTAGAGGTTAATACTTTTGACAGGCGCTGTGTTCTCGATGCTGACTATCAAATTTTCAAAGTTCGGATTTTTAAAAAGTATAGTGTGTTTACATACATTTAAATGTTCAACAGGGTCCAATAAATATTCCTTTCTATAAATTATTAATTAGATAAGAAGAATTTCGTGTCAAATACATAAATAATGAGTTTTTCCTCTTTCGAAGTGAAGCAGACAACATTTGCCATGATTTTCCAGTTAATACAAAAATGGATTACATGTAATGTTCTACAAGCGAAATACAAACAAACTCAATTTCATTTCGTTCCATTTGAAATTCTCCCTGCTATTATGTATCAACCCAGGAAGCCATGTGGTTGAAGTAGGTCAGAGATGTGCTACAACGACATGGACATGTATTTTGAGTGTTATATTCCGTACTAATATACTATATATATGTGTCTGTGGCATACATGAGATATATATTATATGAACCGTGAGTAGACATTGTTGTCATGAACTGTTAAATCACCTAAGTGAGTTTTTCAAGCAGATTTTGTTCCGCCCGGATTTCGGGTGGAATCTGCATCAAAGAATGAATAATTCAGTGCTTCGGACATAAGAGGCCGCAGTCGGCAAAATTCATATTGGATAGAAAAAAGGCCGACTAGCGGCCTCTTATGTTATAGGAGTACTGACTGATTGTAATAAAAATATTTAAATTTTGCACACAATGGAGAACAAATACCTGATGGATCGTGATAAACCTTTGACTATTTGTGAAACGGAAATTAGGTTTTATAAGTGACAGTCAGTGTATATTCTAGTCATAATTTCCCTCAGTATTTGACAAAGAGACAAGGATATGTTTTTATAACAGAATATGGATACTGTCAGATAATATTGTTATATAAAATTACGGAATAATAAATCTAGTCTAATTGGTTTACAATCATACATACACATTTCTTTGTCAATATTTAGATTAGCTATACTTTATAGGATGTATGTTTTTGTATCTAGTCCATATTATATTGTCTTTAAAATGTGTACAGTCAGTTAATTAAATATCCTAGTCAATGTCATGGTCTCAAGAAGTATACTTTTATTTTACTATAGTCTGTATTATAAATTTGGATTAAAAAGTCTATTGGCTAATATGCAGTTGTCCTGTAACTGTCAGACTTCCTTGGAAAATAAATATTTAATAGGTGCTTTCAGCATTCAATGATTTATGTATTGCACTCTAGTCATATTCAAATAAAGATTTCTGAAAATGATACTCTTTTGGATACCAAGCTTTATATAAACAGTTATAGTTATCTTTTCTCAATCTTCCAAAAAGTGTCTACTGGTGAGGTATCCACAAATCTTGTACATGCATTGCATGTATGAATTTTACCTGAATAGTTACTCAAATTCATGTACATTGGTATCTTTATGATTTCAAATTAGTCATTCCAAGTTACTTAGGGTTGTGTATGTACCAGATATATTAGTTCTTGTTGTCGTTGCTGTTGACATTGATTCACAAAGTGAATTAAAAACTTTTTATTGAATTTAATTAATGATTGTTTCATATTTTTTCAAATAAAATAAAATATTTTTCCTACCTACCTACCTACCTACCCGAGTACTGGTAGGGTGGGTCGGTCAATGCCATACAAGGAATATTTTAAGGATGGCCTTGCTGACCACCAGAATTAAAATGATAATACTTGTTAGGGCAACGATAGGAAAATTTGTACGAGAGGTTTGGTTAAAATTTATCTAGTAAATTGGAGAAATATTAAAAGTCAGAACCATGAAAGAACTTTTCAGATCAAGTAAGGCCAATATTGGCAGAGCATATGAGATATGCCCCAGACAAAGTGATGCAAACCTTTATCCCCCCAGCTAGTACTAATCATAGGCTATGAAACACCACTGAACAAAGGGTACCGATTCCTTATTAACACAACAACGTATGATTACTTAGCCTACTAAGTTTCAAAGAAATCCAGGGTTCTCCCCAGGCCATTTAGCTGATACGGCTCCGTATCAGCTTCAGTTTGAAATCCTCCCTGCCGTATCAGCTTAATTGACCCGTATCACCTTAGACTGTGAACCGCATCACCTTGTTATTTGTACTGAAGGTGGTCTTTTTACGCAAGAAATTGACACTGATTAAATCACACGGCTGACCCAAGTCCAGCAATGACCCCACTGGTCATGATCAGTTGCACGATAGGCGTATTGCCACAGGGGGGCTGTAATTAGTGGGGAGGGGGACCGGACGACAAGCCCACAGGTGTCCGGCAAGCGTGCTCACTGGAGCCTAAAGCAATTACCACCGGATCCTTTTAGCATGGTCAACAGGTGATTAATTGAGGTACCTACTGTTGGATTAACAAAACAAACACTTATTACATCTATTATAAATTAATTTACTCACATATGATTGCATTTGACAACGCTGAAATAGCGTGTGTATTGAGTTAGTGATGGTCGCCATCTTGGATTGTGTAAAGTACAAACCGGAAAGGGAAATGAAAATCCGGATTTGTTGTTTTTAATGAAGAAGAGCTCAAATAAAAATGCTGTTTTAATCTTTGATCACATTTACTGACAGCAGTATTTAATACAGTTTTG
>NW_018408784.1:162717-226596 GCF_002113885.1 Mizuhopecten yessoensis | reverse complement strand
CCCCCCCCCCCCCCCCCCGAATTTTCGTTGCAGATGAAACATATCAGCTTAAAAAAATTCTGGGGAGAACCCTGAAATCTGTCAAAAAATGTAGGAGGAGATCTCTGGACAAAAAATCAAATACTGAAATGAACAAAGGGCAATAACTTTTGGAAAAATTGTTGAATCAAAATTCTTTTAAGGGAGACACAACTTCATATCATGACTATAATGTATACCAAGTTTCAAAGAGATCCGTTGAAAAAAGGAGGAGAAGATTGCCGGACAAAAAATCAAATACCGAAATGAACAAAGGGCAATAACTTTTGGAAAAATTGTCGAATCAATTTTGTTTAAGGGAGAAAACTTCATATCATGATTATAATGTATACCAAGTTTCAAAGAGATTGGTCAAAAAACTGAAGAAGGAGATTGCCGGACAAACAAAAGTTTATGCCAGCCGGCCGGACAACGCCATACCATAATACTCCTGTCAAATTTGACGGGTGTTTAAAAAGTACCAAATGTCTGATGTGCAGTCGGAAGTGTTTGAGTATATTGTTAGAACTGCTGACAGTTTATTACTGTTTACAGGAAATACATTTGCTCATATATCACATGACATGCATAACTACAACCAGGTGTCACCCAGACACAAAGTATTTTGAAAACAACATATTGTACACACTGCATCGTTTTTACTCCAATCTTACCTGAAAAGGCTTTTCTCCAGTATGAACCAACTGATGTCGTTTTAATTTTGAGCTTTCAACAAATGCTTTTCCACATTCAGCACAAACATGAACTCTGGGACCATGGGTATGAAGGTGTTTGCGCATTGCTGAATTGTCCCGAAACATTTTATTACAGCCCTGAAACAGAACAAGTTTTATATTAAAAGATATTCAAGAAGTTTTGAGTATTCCATAAAATCCACGATTCAAGCAAAATTTCATATGTGCATGCAAGTGCAAGAATAGAAATATTTTCAGATTGGAACCCATTATGAGCGATTACTCTTATTTAAACTATCATTGATCGAAAATGTTGATGTTCCTTGATAGCATGACCGTACATTTTCCAGGCAAAGTAAATACTGAGAACACTTGGATTAGAAACAAAAGTTAAACCTGTCCAATATCACAATTCTGTAGTTCAAATATCAATAGTTAAGTTTTGTGATTACAGTCCAACTATATTTTGGTGGCATTACATATACATATACATAAATGTATTTAATTTAGGGGAGACCTAAGAATGGCAAAAAAATCAGAATTTCTTAAAATGTATCAAACAAGGGGGGACAAACCTTGTGCGGACAGGGTACAGTTCTTGGTACATCATCCACAGCTTTTCTGGTCTTTATTCTGCAAAAATAATAATAAATATATAATGTATTTTTTTCTTCAAAAAATATTAAAACAAATAAAATCCTTAAACAGACTCCAGAGTGTGATTATCGTAGAAATATTTCTTTGGCATCTAATCTTTCCAATTTTCTTCTTCTCATTCTTAAAAACAATTTCCAGCCATTCAGATAAATTTGAAATTATAATCATTGACATCAACAATAACGAGCTTTAATTTAAAAAATAAACATTAATTACACAGTAAATCAGACATCATTAAATGACTTACCTAGAGTGTTGTAACAGTTGCATGTCTTTTGGTTGTAGACTGGAAATGATAAAAAAGAAATCATTATGTATGTAATTCAATACATGATCCTACTTATTTACGAGTTAATAATGAGTTAATGTGTCATTAACAATTGATCAATAATTTAATAATGTTTGTCCCAATTTACTGCATGTCAGTTCAGTCGTATATAATATAACACTACCAAATAAAAAGAAGTACTTCCAAAACATTGCGTACAATTACGTGAAAATGTCCATACTATTTTCCAAATTTATCATGAAATACCGGCAACAACTCAACTTGCCACATCCTTAATACATAATCCAAAAATGAAAATATATAACACAGCAGCAATGGTTACCTTGCAAATTCTGCCAGCTGTTTCGGATCACTAAGATCGAGTCCAGGAATGCCACCTGGAGGAAGCTTTTTGCCAGTCATGTATTCTGTAAAGTCAGCATCTGTTTCTGAAACAGAATCTTCTTCGAGTTTTACTTTGTCATCTCCACCTGTACAAAAAATAAAAATAAAAAAAATAAGTCGATCATATTCATATTAAAATTAAACACAATTAATTAGAATTATGTCAGTGTGACACTAAAGCCGCTCATCGCTTTATATTTAATTGCTTCTGTAACATGTTGAGCATCAATATCTATTATGATACCTCAGATATGTGATCTGTATTCTGCTTATTGAAAATCAGGTCATGTGATGATGTTGCCTTTGAAATTTCCAAAATCAATCACCTCTTAAATGATGCCTTAAAAACATTTCTCCCTCTCCTCTTTTTTCACCCTCTTTTGTGACTCATTCTTGAAATTTTCATTAATTAGCATCCTCCAATGATGTGACATGAGCATTTACGTGCAGAATGGGTATAAAGAATAGGTGCATTTTGTGCTTGTGAAATGAAGCATAACTAACAGTAGTGGGGAAAACATGCATGGAGAAAAGAGATATTGTACTTCTTTTATTTTCATTTATATTAATAATAATTATTAATATATGTAGTGACTTTATTTACTATCATTAAATATACAATTCATCACAAAATCTCACAAATATTCCTGGAATATATTTGAATTATATTTCTCAATACGACTTTACTAACGTAAGAGTTATTTCCCTTACACCAGATTTGATAATATTTTGACACAGCGCGAATTCTTGTCAAACAGTAGTGGCAGTTGTGTCATGTTCTTAAATTGTTACATTTTCATAATAAATACACCAGAAATAGCATGCTGTGTTACAGAAACGTTTGATAAGCATACACAGTTCACATATCGTCTCGTCTCAGAGCCATGTGGTAGCAACGATTGTTTATTACCGTAATCAACCTAACCTAAGAATGATATGTCATATTACGTTCTCGTTTGAAACATCAAAATAGAGGTTATACTTCATCATTCATAGGGTTTATAAATATATACATTTACTTCTTCCTTGTATTTACAAAATATAAAAAGCTAGACCGTACAGATAACGTCAATGCTTGACAGTCTTCACATGGGCCTTTTCGTTTAAGCGGAACAACTGGTTTGACCGTTTAATTAATGATTTTGGGTATGAATCCTGGCGGATCTGCAAATGTTTATGCAGGTCTTGCAAGGCTTTGTCAAGGCTCGCCTGAAAGCAGCATCAGACTACTAGGTCCAACCTTATCTAATAAACGAACTGTGGTCCACTGGTTTGACCGTTAATAAACTAATACGGCCATATGGTGCTATCTCGATTAAGAGACACGAAAACACTTTAATGTATATACGCGTGTGAAACAAACACTCCTCACACCTCAATCCGAGTTGCTTAAATGCTCAAACCCAGTGCGCGAATGAAACATTCCAATTTGTATTTAGTTTTTTCACCACCACAACACTTATAGAATGCACCGGTGATAAACATTTTGTTTTCAGCAATTATTTAAAGTATGAATTATTATTTGGAGAAGTATCAGAAGACTTTACTTAACCCACAGATGAGTGTCAGAGATTCTACTTTCTATTTACGATAACACAAGAATTCCATGGAAGTGGATGTGTCACCTGCACAGGAAGCTGGGAAATTACGAAGAAATAGATACACTTTTCATTTCAAGAAACAATGTTAAAAGTAAGCAACAATCATAGATTATGTTTTTGGATGGCATCATTTTGTTATATAATCTGTTATTCTGGGAAGAATACTCTGAGTTTTAAGGAACTTGCTATGGATACTCTTTGTCTCAATTCCAAGTTTAATTTGTATGATTTGTCGGATGATTTCCCATAAATAAATGAATAAACTTGTGGATTTTGATGTTAAACAGCTAGTGTTGTCAATAACATTTGGAGTAAGACGGCATTTCAGAGGTATACACGGTGGGTCAAGTGGTAGATCGAAGCCGTCCAGTATACAGTTTTAGTGAAGTTTATATTTATAGTAACAGTGACCTTGACCTTTCACCTTCGGACCTGAAAAGCATTCCCAAGCAAGCACTTTTGGTAAGGAAGCACTGCATGAAGTTTGAGTTTGATCGGCCAAAGGAAACTCAAGTTATCGTGCCAAAACAGATTTTCTATTTTATAGTACCAGTGACCTTGACCTTTGACCTTCAGACCTGAAAAGCAATCCCAAGCAAGCACTTTTGGTAAGGAAGCACTGCATGAAGTTTAAGTTAGATCTGCTCAAGGAAACTCAAGTTATCGCACGAAAACCTCTGTTCGGACGCCAACGCCGACAAAGCAATACCTATGTGTCACCAGCTTTTCGCAGGCGACATAAAAACTATAAAGCAGAAGCATGCAAGACTGAATTATATGAACGCATCCCGAACAGAAGTGGGTCCGTCATTTAGTTGACGTTCTCAGGACAGAATCAATATACTGCTCGGCTCTCGCCAAAAACAGCTTAAAAATGTAACCTGTAAGGATCCCTGCCCCATCCACTGCACTGTATTTTATCCTGTATGCAGTAACCTCCTCTTAACTTCTGTTTGGAAATATATATATATAAGCTGTAGCTCAGTGGAAGAAAAAAATCTGTTGACCAAGTAGTGCAACCAGTTAGAATGATAGTGCATGTATAACAATCTAAGTGTCCAGGGTTCGATTATCGGTCCTTTTTTTACATTCAGAAAACTGATGTTGATTATATTTTGTTTATTTCATCTTTATTATTTCTCGTATAAGTCACACACGGTACGGTTTTCTTTTAAGAAATGATTGATGAATGCTACAGCCATGCTGGAAAACACATTATATTAATAATCATTAATCAGTTTTTGGCAGTGGTACAGGGATCCTTTAGATAGTTGTCCAGATCACAATTTCACTTGCCCAGTTTCTGGATTATAGTAGATAAGGCAGATTAAAATCAAATTAAAGAATTACAGTATGTAGTGACAATCTGTAAACATTGAAATATATACCCCTAACATTTATGATGGAATGGTAGCTGAACGAAGTAATATTGGATTTTGCACAATATTTTTTGATGTTATAAATAACAACTGATTATGAAAAATTAACATAATGTATTACAAACATTTATCTGTAGTTTTTACAGTATGATCGTCTGTGCCTGCCACTCTATATATGGTAATTGAGCATTCACTTTAATCAATTTTGTAAGATTTATTTATTTTTGTATCCTAAATCAATTTTATAAATTCACAATGTCAAATGATACTTTAAAAGAACAGTGTGTTCACCAATTTTCTTCTAACATCAAGATCAATGAAGCAATGCTCGATCACAATGAATTTTACAATCAAAAATTGCTTTATTTTTCAGAAAGGTTGATTATAATTTAAACCCATTTTAAGTCAAAAACATTGCTGGGATTTGGCAGTGATGAGTTAGTTGTTCAGTGCTACACTTTATAACATCCGAGCAAAAATACTTTATTTGATACTAATTTTTTTTTCATGGTCAATTAATTTACGCTGAATACCCAACAGATTATCTGTTACATACTTTTGCAGACCCTTTTCATTTCTTATTTACATATGTGCATGATAGTCTTAAAAAATTCATGTGCACAGATGAGATTAATTTGATATAACTGATTGGACTTGATAAAAGAATTCTTGTAAACATTCATTGGCAAAAAGCTGACAGTAGGATAAGCAGATTTTGGCAAAGAAATCAGAACTGGTGGGATTGCAGATTTTTTTTGTTGAAACATCTTTTTGGCGATTAATTGCAATTGTTGAACCAGAGAGAGTTATCGCTCCATTCTTGAGAGATATTTCTCTTACTGAAAGAAGTTTCTATCTAAACTATGGTGCAAAACCATGAAATTTGTGTCAATTAAAAATGCCCATGATATCATTACAATAAACATACTCTCTCTCTCTCTCTCTCTCTCTTATTTATGTGTACTTTAATACTCAGTGTAAAATGTTTTTTCACGCTTTCTTATAGTATGCATGCACGTGTGTAGAAAGTTTATTTGTTTCAGTTTGTGTCTTGCGCCTGTTCAATATTGACCAGTTTTCCTCCGGAAATAAAAAATATAGATGCACAAGCTTTGTATGTGTGCAAAACCACGCGCAAGACACTTGCAAATTCGATCTTAGCTATCGCGGCGACCTGCCAATAAACTACCAAGGTCGACCAACTACGTCACTCGCCAGCTAAACAAAGCACAGTTGGCCGACAGGGAAGCCATGTTTTAATATTTGGCAAGGTCATTCGGCAACATTGAACAAAACAGGTCCGCTTGCACATAAGAATAGTTTTTGTACAGAACAAACATACAGTGGATTGAGATGGTTCATAACAGAGTTGTACGATTTATTTTCTACCTCTAAAAATAAAATGTAAAGACATAGGTGAGGTTTTCTCTTCAAGTAATGTAGAAAAATGGCGGCCAGCCGCCATTGCTAAAACTCCGCCATATTCTTATAATATGGCGGCGCCCATGAGTTTCATGATGGCCGACGGCAAAACCAAAACAAACCCAGAAAACCACTGTTAACAGCAGACATGGTAACAACATGGTTCTTTAAAAGTAATATACTGATTTAGTATCACTTGTGAAACGTGCCACGACAACTGACTGACGTCATACATTGGCAGTGACCTTTTTATAGAAGGAAATTATTTGACTCCATGAAGCGTCAACATTGGCCAAAGTTATAACCTCAATACTTACCTCAAGACACTTCAGAATAAAACAAAAACGTTCGTATATAAACATATATCCATTTTAAAACAACAAAAACTAACCAGATGCCCACATTGTCACAGAAAACTCTCCTTCTAGTGTCTTTATCTGCACTTGCTTTTGTTCCCATTTTTTAGTTGACGTTGGAACATCAAAGTTTAACTCTGCGCCAAGGCCGGCAGGGATAAGACCACGACCTTTAGTTCCTTTTCGTTTTCCTCCTTTCCCTCTTCTGAATGTTGTCGTTTCCTCTGTAGATATTTCAATTTCTGGTGCTGGGACTGGTATGTGATCAACATCACCAACATACACGAGGTTGGGATCACCTACAACTTCCTCTCTAGTTTGAAGAATAATCTCTTCTTGGACGTCTGGAAGCGGCTGAAGAGCTATCATGGGTTGCACTTCCACTGTTTCATCTGTTGTCTCAACTGTCTCTATCGGCATCTCCACAGGGATGGATTCAACCTCCACCTCCTGTATTTCCACTTCGGAACCTATGACGGACGCCATGTTGATTTCTTCTTCAATATGGCCGTTCAATGGCGGGGATGTGTGTTTGCTGGGGGTCAATCGAGAGCCGTAGTTACTCAGCGCTCACGTGACCTAATAATGAATATGCAAATCATGACGTCACATCACCTTATAACAATCTCACACACATGTGTACACCACCGGCAGTATTGTAGCAGACATCAGGCGATTGATGTTGTATAATCTCATGTAGCGAAAAGGAAGTTTTATTTTGAATTCAAAATGGGAGGACACGTTTCAAGAACGGATTATGAATGGGTTTATACAGAGGAGCCGCATGCGACACGGCGAAAAGAAATCCTTGGTAAGTTTATATTCTTTACATTGGATGAAGATGCAGTTGAGCATCCTTACACACACGTACTGTACATGTGCCCATCCATATTGCCTATATATTCGATCTTGCTTTAAATGTCATTTCCTGTACATATCTGTCAGTTTCTTTTTCCAATGGCAATTATTTATATAAACTGAAAATGAACACATTTGTTAGATACTCACAAAAAGAAGAAGAAATATTAAAACATATTTAAAAGGTTAGATTTTTTTAATCATTTAGGTAGACCACGGAATTAGATTATCTAAGTCCGTGGGTAGACTAAGCTTTATACTGTCCAGTGCCGATTAGGCCTGTATATGTTCTTCCCTGAATATCTGAGACTCTTTTCGGTACATTTAGTAAAGTTAAGCATTAAAACATCTCTGAAGCTCAAAGAAATAATTCTGTTGAAATCTTTGAAAAGTCAAGATGGGCAATGTGCTAAAATTTTACAAGCCTACTGTATAAAAATAAATCACTTCACTGTTGATGACAATCTCATGAATGATCTGGTGTTCCGAAATTAATGTAATTTATGTGGCAGAACAATTTTACATGGTATAATATGGAGGTCATTGATTATTTATGTACAATATATTTATTTTGACAAACAAAAATTTAATTTCATGGTACTAAAAGAGCCTGTTCAAACAAATATTATAGTAATCCCATTAGTTGACATAAGGCTTCATGTTTCCAATATAACATGCTTTTATTTATTTATATAATACCAGGGCAAGGCCTATAATGGCTATATATATGTATTTTATGTCCTGGGGATCAATGCTGTCTGTGTCAGTGTCATATTCAATATCGATATTAATAGATTAATTTATGTCATACTGATATCCCCAGAGCATTATATTTGTGACCGGTTTATCTCATAAAATATTCAGTCTATAGCTAAAAATATATGTGTTAGGTTGCTTTGTTATTTCAAATTTTTCAATCAACACAAAGGCATTTGAGCTGGGTTTTTTAAACCACCAAAACACCTAAGGTCTAAAATACAGCAAGAAGATTGTGAAATATTGATACCTTGTTAAGGCACGGACTAAGACTAATCTTATTTTGTTATTAAGATAAAGGTACCATCAAGTTAAAATATATCATTACCATATTCACATGCTAAAATGATAGATATATGTTCAAGTCCATTTCTAAAGAAACATTCCATATCAATCATATCTTGCGATGTTTTAGTCAGAATTATTCATAGGTCTATAAAAGTTGAAAATAAAAATGATAAAAAAAAATCATCTACAGGGGTCAAACAAAGAACATATATATGCACTGCCAATTCTACACTTACTGAGTTAAGATGGGACTCTAAAAGCATTATTAATGCACCGATTGAAAAAACGAGAGCAGAAAAGGGCGAAAAATCAATCATGGGATTTTGAAATATTTTTGTTATGCATAACAGTAATTGTTGGTTCTGAAATAAAATATCAGTTGAAGAACAATTGTCCTCGGTTGATGTTTTTATGCTAAGATTAAAGGTACATATACTTCCAGATTACTGAAGATTAGTAAACTCGTTGAAGTTTGAAATAGATTAATGCTTTCAGGTGGTGTCATTTACCTCAGAAGTATAACTAAGCTCTATGTATTCTCTTTGTAGCGTCTACTAAATCTGTTCATCAAGTAAGGGTTGACCCTTAAGTACATGTACTTAGATATCAGTCAAAATTGTCTAAACTTCCTCTTGAAATCCATGGACTGGGCGACAATAACCTATTCGAGCTGACATACTACCATGTGTGTGGATGTTCCACTTTATTGGGTACCAATTCTTTTGTTATACAGTGTAATTCAATTCTATTGTAGTTATTCTTGACCCATATCATTTAAATAGTAGTCTTATTTAGATTCTTTAATGATAAAGGTGATCTATGTTTTTTGGGTGTTTTTTGTTGGGGGGGGGGGGGGGGGGGTAGGAATGGTTGTGATTTTGCCCTTTTCGGTATTTTAACATTTAGGTGAATTTAAACTTAGGCATGTTTCATAAGAGATGCATTCTGAATTCCAATTTAAAAGAAATTATGAATTCTCTATCAAGACAAAAATTTTGTAATGGGCAAATCGGAAAGATGCCAGACTGTCTGTATAATGAATGAAACTGCCTTCTTTTTACCTGTTATCATATATTTGATACAGTCAGCTATACAGGATTTTAGCTGTCAGATAAGGCCTACTTACACATATTCCCTCAAGGTCATGTATTTGACCTTGGGATCATGTCACCAATTCATGATACATGTACCTGATGTCCCATCACACACACACACTGTGCATGTATATAGCTACAGGTAACTGAGTAAAGAATAGGTCTACAGCTTCAAGCAAAGATAGTGTAGCTAGGTTAATCTACCTTACATATTCTTGTTAGCTTCACTGAACCTTTGTAAAATTCATCCACAATCACTCCATAGAAAGTTGTAATGAATAAAAATGGAGAGCTAAATATCATTGTGAGAGAAAATCTTTAGGTAAATGAACTCTATCAGAAGTCATTGTTTAGAATTTTTTCATCTTTTTTTTTGTTAAATGGAAAACTGGTGGAATAAATTTTGTTCAACTAACTATGCTTTTACAGACAGGATTCAGGCTATGTGGTGATCAGGTGATGTGTGAAAATCACCAAATTTGTTATCCTGTCCCTGGTGAAATGGACAGGAGAAACAGCTCGGGTACATATGTATAATATGTGTAGCCTTCAAGTGATTGTTATTGGATGTGGGACGTGGATAGGGAACATTTTAATGAGAGCTCGAGTTAGTGAAGAAACAAATTCACAGATAAAGACACAGGTCTTTTCGAAACCCGCAAATCAGTATCAGATTACCCATGAAAGCTCTTGGTCTTAATAAACAGAGGCTGAGATTGTTATCTTAGAGTTCAAAGTGTATACACATACATAGCTACTCTGTAATAATACAAATCAAGTCAGCTGTTGCATTGACTATGACTCAAGGTGATATGTCACTGAATTTTTCTTATTGGTGAAGTCACAAATACGACCAGATCCAGAGAATATATAGAAATTACCCAGTCTCTCTATTACTCTAACAACTTAAACAAGCTCGAATTGAAGGCGATAATAACAGTCAGAATTAAAATAACAATAGCGAGGTATTTTGCAGTGACTGCATGCCAAGATAGTTTCTTCTGTTGAATTACACACCCATTCAGGTCAAGGACTATGCATACAAGTACCATATTTGATGTAATGAGGGCCCCTGCTCTAAGAAGATGTTTACAGAAATGACGTGAATGCTATTGTCAAATTCCAGATGTTTTCCTTCCTTTTCAGGAGTTGTGTGGTTAGTTTTATTAGTTGGACAACTACCGCCTGCTGAAACTATGAACACTGCCACCTTTCAGAATGAATTAATATACTGCAATATTAATGGGGAATTCAACTAATAGGGGGTGGGATAACATAAAAGAGAACTGCATGTCTCTGCTGTGATGGGAAAACTTTAAAATGTGATTTTTTTTGTTACGTTTTCCTAATAATTGTCCCCCTTTCTGCCAATCTTTAATCACCCTGTCTGAGCAGCAGGTCAAATATGATAAGAGTCCTCAGGTAGCCCCTGCAGGCCAGGCATTGAAGTACAGGTCTCGTGGCTACAAATAGTTAACCGTTAATTGAATTCATCATCATTAATACTACATGTATACATACAACTTGTCTGCGAACATAAGTCTACATTTCTGTCTCAGTCTTTTTATTGTCCTATAATGAATTTAATTTTATTGACCGTAATTAGACAATAGATATTTACACGGAACTAAGCTGAATAAACAAAGTTGCTGATAGTGATGTCTCAGACTTGGGAGCGTTACATACCAGTAAAATTGATCTTGAACAAATTTGCAAATATGAAGTGCAATTTTTCATGTCATGATGTTTGCTTTCAAATGTTACAGTGAAGATAGAAATTGATTGTGCAGTGGTCTCGGTGCTGCACTATCAATTCTCAGTTTGGTATTTTAGAGAAGTAGGTTTAATTTATTTTCAGTAAATAATTCAACAGAGAAATTGATCATGCACAGAAATCATGAAATCAATTTCATCCATAATACAAGGTACACTACATGAAAGAGATGTTTTGGCCCCATATTGAATGAGTTTAAGGTATTGTTTAATTACAATAAAGTGTTTTTATTATCTAGGCAGTGAAAACTAAGTTCCAGGCTGGTGTTCCTGATCAGATTTAAAGCCTGCAACATTCAAACGTTAAACATAAACCTTCAGTTTTTTCGTGACATATTGATTCCAAGGGTCCGGAGAATATACATACCAGTATATCAAAGTGAAACCCTTGTTTAACAAAAATGTTACTTTAAAGAAACATTTTCAGTGTCAATTTAACTGAAAGTTTTATGGTGTTTTTTTTGTAAGATGACTAAACAGTAAGGGAAAAATTAAAATATATATGAAAATTGGTTCCATATTTTGATTACTGAGTCTCAAAAGAATGTAAATAACGCACTACTTATGTAAATTTACACTGATTTCCATCATCGTCTGCTGGATAACTGAACTATTCGGTAGTGAAGCGGACGTAAAACCTGTCAATCAATCCATTGATTTCCATCAACACTCTGTATCAACTATTCTCAAGTGGGTATCTCTATAGCGACATCTCTCTCTGTGAACCCTGTTATAATTAATGCATGCATGCAGTTTAGTAGTTTATGACAGAAATAGATACATTACATTGTTACTAAGTGGAACAGATGTCGACAGAATTAAATAATATATATCAGCTACCGAACACAATTGCATGTCTTAATTAGATAACCTTAAGATAACGAAGAATCTTGTTCTACCTAAATATAAAGAAAGGGGAATCAGTAAATTTTATTGTAGTCTTGCTGGAATTGTGAAAGAAATCTAAGTGTGTGTATGGTTCAGTATGGTTTATGTTAGGAAGAGGATTTTGAGCTGATATGCTGAGGGTGTATTTCTGACCTGGACCTGTTGGTACAGTACCAGTTATCTTTTATATTACAAACTACCTTGGCCCATATATCGCTAAGCCCCTCCCCCCNGGACTTCATTTATATCTAGGTTATGTTAATTAGCAGTACATATTTTTAATGTTTCTATTGGCCATGTATATTATCGCAGCCTATAGCTATAAGTGCCCTAATTTATAAGTTCTGTTTAAAGTTCTGTGTACAGTCCCTGTGCCAAACTAGACAACAAAAGAATTTATCCTATGCTCATAAACACCCTTACCTGGACAAAGCTTATCTAGTGCAATTGTAATACCTTGTATATATGTGTGTATGTATACACATGTACCATGTACACTGTGTATCTTGTACTGGCTGTGTCAACCGATTACTGAAACAAATAAAAGCTTAAAGCTGACAGTGCAAGTTGAAAATTGAGATTTTGAAAAAAAAAGTTAAGTTTTTCTTGTTTAGAGATCTTCCCTGTCTCTTTCTTCTACCGTTTCTGAGGAACTGCTGCTTTTTAGTTTGTCCTTGCTTGGTAACGAGTATGGGTCTCGCTGGGTATAAAAAGTGCATTACTCGTCAAACTGGTTACCATTTGTTCAGTATGTGCACAAGGTGACACTATACTATACTATATATATAGAACACTTTCATGCACAATCTTTTACCAACATTTTGTATCCAATCATTTGAATAAAATTAAAACGGAACGCATCAAAGATATCATTAATCTAAGAAAAGTGGAAATAGTGGTAAAATACGACCAATTAAAATATCTAATGCATGCAATCCCCGTAGTGATAACCTCCTGTGTGAAAACAATAATAAATCAAATAATTTTCATGGGAACGGTTCAGTTATCAAATTTCACATCGTTGACTACACAACTGGGAGTGTCACATTTTGCATGTGTTATGCTTGTCAAGTGCCAGAATTTTTATATCGGTTGTCGATCAGGGTGCACGGTACATTGGATCACATTTTCTTTTTATCTCGATTGAAAGCTTTTTAACTTGCACTGACAGCTTTAAGGAGATTAACCTATGGTATTTGAATACTTTTGTTTGTTTGTTTGTTTGATTTTGTTTAACGTCCTATTAACAGCTAAGGTCATTTAAGGACGGCCTCCCCTGTGTGCAAGATGCATGCGTGTAGTGTATGTTTGTGTATTTTGGGAGGCTGCGATATGTTCGTGTTTGTCTTCTTGTAATAGCGCGGAACTGATGCCGACTTTATAGTGCTACCTCACTGAAACATACTGCCGAAGACACCCAGCAGGACGCCCCACCCGGTCACATTATACTGACAACGGGCGAACCAGTCGTCCCACTCCTAATTTGCTGAGCGTTAAGCAGGAGTAGAAACTGCCATTTTTAAAGACTTTGGTATGTCTCGGCCAGGGGACAGAACCCAAAGCCTTCCTCACAGGGGCGAATACATTCCTTATAACTGATAGTTTGATCAATGAATGAATTCATTTTTTTTTGTGATAGACTATTTACATGCATGTACATGCTTCAGTATCAAAATGATGGTACCATGTGTTTTTGAAATTTACATATATTTGGTTATTGGTATTGAAAGAAGTATGCAGTATAATGTCCACATTTATCTATGAATAGTATAGATGCCTGTCAGAATCTTCTGCATGCATGAACCTCACTACAGAAATTCAGTTACAGTGTGGCTTTTTCTGTAGGAATGCATGGATACCATTTCTTGTGGCCATTCTTCATACTACGTGGGACTTACAATATAACTTCAAGCAGCAAACTGCAAAGTCGTGTGCACCACAGGGTTGCATGGCTCAGTTCCCTGCAATATATTCCAGAGACAGTTGATTACTCCAACAGAAAAGTTTTGGAAAATAAACAATGGCTTCTTGCTAAATGTTACTGGTGAATGCTTACTTTGATCATGACTTTAAACATATTTTATTGTCCAAAATAGGTCCAAAGGATTTGGCACAATTAGTCATAGCAACGTCTGAAGCCATCTCCTATCAGCCAAATATTTCATATATATACAAGTGATGCCATAGACAATTAATTTCAAATTCAACAATTGATAGAAGTAAATGACATGTAAATTGTAATAAATATATTGTATATAGATTATGTTCAAAATCTTCCACAGGATTTGATGAAGGACTGCATAATTATGTTCGAATTCATTACAATTTACATCCAAAGCCAGGTTTTCATTGCCAAAAAGTAACAAATTTAAGCCTATATTAAAGATATTAAAAGTTTGAAGCATTACTCCACAAGCTTTTGAATAAAATTGGCACTCAAAAAAGAAATAAGCATTTTCACATGAAAGCTTACAAATATAACACTCATCGAGATGCCCTAAAGAGCCATAACTGGCAAAACCGGTCGGCAAGTATACCTGTAAAAAATAATTAAGTATTCTACCTACCCGTACTTATGTTTTGAAGCTGGTTAATATTGAGGACAATACCATCTACTGTATGTTTTATTTCCCCTTAAAATCCTTTCAGGATAATATCACCTACATGTACTGTATAACGTTGTATGTCTTGCTCTGTATGTAACACACATGTCAATCATGATAAAGAATTTCTCCCACCCTTCACAGATGTGTCACCCCCTAGAGGGAGATAACATCGTGTTGATTAGCACATGTTCAATTGTGACTTCATTAAAATGTGTCACCGGTAAGTGTGATGTCATCAAATGTGTATGACAATATTCATACCCCACATGTGTTTTTGTTTACACTTCTATCGATAGAGTTGTTACTGAAATAATAGGATGGGAGAAAAAGAATCATCCCCTACCTTAGGAATCTCCAACCCTCAGGGTTAGACAACCAAAAAACATCACCCCCGGGTTGGAGATTTCTCTGTCACACCCTCTAGGTAGGGGAAGATTTTGTTAGTCAACTTTTATAAAGATAGGGATGTAACTAAATTTAGGTATACATGAATAAGAAAATTTAGTGATTTTTAGTAATTCAGTTTTAATGTTTCTTGTTGTGACAAGAACTTGTCCAATAAACATGCAGAGTAAGCTGAATATTTTCCACAAATACTGCTGAAGTTATTTGCTACCCTTTCATGATCACAAGCTTGACAACTAGCTAAGTACCGACATTCTCATTTGATCTGATATCTTCTGACAAATAGTGTAATCTATGAAATAGAAATTTTCACTTGGTTGCTGGGAAGAAAGTTATTTTTGTGTAATTCGAGTAAAAACTATGTGATTTACACAAAACTATGTTTCTGGTTTCGATCCAGAGCCAGATATTATGTCTGTAAATCAGTCATCATACTCGATACAAGTTCTTCTGTGGTCTGTCCCTGGGTTATCACAAAACATGGGCCATTATTGTGTTACCATCTCATTGTCCTGTGTATATTACTTGTATTTTCTGTATGTATGTTTGTAGTATACTCTGACGCCCATTTATGTATATCTTTGGTTGTACAGAATGTGACATGTGCCTGTGATTTGTATCTGATGTGCTACTGTATATAACTAGCGACCCACCCTCTGATTAAGCAATTTAAGTGCCGAAGACCTTTCTGTTGTCATAACATCACTCGGGTAAAAAAAAACATATCTAAAAGAGCAGCAAAGTTTTGGAATTTATATTCCCCACTTGCAGGATAGACTGTGGGTTGGGTTAGACATACTGTTCAATTTGTATTTTTGAACTTATTTTAAATTAGCCATAACTGACACTGTGTAAGGTAATTGCAACCAAAGAACTCATATGGCATTCATCGGCTCTGAATCTCATGGCCCGTTCGTTGAAGGCATCATTATCATGACATCACATGGGGGTACTCTTTCAACTGAATTAATTCAATTTTTGTGTCGCCTGCAAAAAGCTGGTGACACATAGGTATTGCTATGTCTGTGTTGGTGTCGTCCGCACAGAGGTTTTCGTGCGATAACTTGAGTTTCCTTGGGTCGATCAAACTCAAACTTCATACAGTGCTTCCTTACCAAAAGTGCTTGCTTGGGATTGCTTTTCAGTTCCAAAGGTCAAAGGTCAAGGTCACTGTGACTATAAATAGAACATTTGTTTTCGTGCAATAACTTAAGCTTCCTTGGGCCGATCAAACTTCATGCAGTGCTTCCAAAGATCAAAGGTCAAGGTCACTGTTACTATAATAGGAAATCTGTTTTCTTGTGATTTATTTTATTTTATTTTGTCAAGTTGGCATTCATGATATAACTGGCAACTGAAAGAAGTTTTTCAAACCAGTTGATTGCAGGAGTCAGTGTTGCAGTCATATACTGTACATGTACAGTGGGTATACTTATAATGTGGTTGCAAGCAAGCCACTAGTGCTTGCCATTGCTGAACTAGTCAGCATGTCCCAGAGTTTTACAGCATCGATGGAAAAACTAGCTTGTCAGTATACATAAGGCATTATATTTTACCCTCATAATCCTAGGCTGTCACACAAGGACTTTTAGGGCAGTGTAGGAGATATACAGGCCTTGAAGTCCTCTTATGTTGTGCATTACACTGCTGCTACCTGTGTAGGAAGAATTAGGGAATTTGTATCTTTAATACAGCTACAGAAATGTGTCTTCATGCAGGTACATGTCTTGTCCTTAATTGGGTCAGATGGGGTGATGATTGTGTGTGGGTCTATCGTGACATAAGGGTGTATAATAATATATATATGTGCTTGCTTTGTTTTTGTACAATGTTGAATGTTATTATAGCTGTCTGTCTGTTTGATCATGTAATCACAGCCATGACAGTGTATTGTATGTAGCCAGCTAGTACAGTGATCTAAGGTTGACCCTGCATTGTACAACTCTAGCTAGCTAAAGGTGGTCGAGTATTGTACTAACATATATGGTATACCTGGTTTATTATGTCTTTAGATTTCTTATCTGGGTTGTAAACTGGTATTAGAAATAGAATGTACCACATTTATATTATATCCAGATCAGTTATCTGAATTGTATTCACATGAACCTCATCATAGCATCAACGCTATTAAGGAAATAAAATTTCATTGTTCTTGTCTATTTTTTAGTGAAACCATATTAAGTCTGAGTGTAGGCAATGTTCAGATAAGAAAATATTTTGAAAGGTCAAAGTTATTCTAGATATTTGAAGCAGTGTCAGGAATTCAGTTTTACTATGAGAACTGTTTAGACATTTTGTAGATCTAGGCTCACAGGATTTGTGCTCCATTCTGAGGTGATAAGAAAAGTATTTTGCTTAAATTTGTTCATATACCGTTTTTGACCTAATAAGGTGCACACACTTCCCCCCTTTTTCCTGAAAGAAATAAAAACCAGCAGGTAATGGGTCAAGACCAGTCATCCGGGATATTTGGAAACTTTTTGAAAAAATATATGTAGCTTTAAACTGAAAATTCACATGTTAATTCCTAAATGTATTATCTATGTAACTACATATTATAAAACAAAAATTGGAATTAAAGTTGCATCTAAGGTAGTTTTGGGTTCATGAGATTTAGAGGACCAGTTATAACTTTTCTTCTTTGACAGAAGGCTTCCCTTGAGTTTCGGGAAAACAGTGTTCTATTCACTCACTGTTACCCAGTTACAAATATACGCATACATCCTAGCATACCTTAGTCGCTGTTAATAAAAAATCTGTAGCTGTAAACTCCAAATATATGTTCCTTAATAAGAGCACCCCTTCTCTCAACTACCCCTATACTCTGCACCCTTATTAGGTCAAATATGGTAGATTGCATTGACTACACAAATTCATGTTATGTTGTAAATGTCTGGAAGAAGGAAACTGGTCACTCTCATGGCTACGAAAACACTTACAGTGAAACCTTGATATAATGCTCCTCGTTTAATTTACCACCTTACTAACTGCCAACATATTTCAAGGTCCCTTCTTTCTCTCTATGTTGATAATTCCTTTATATGTTTAGTGACCTCATTTTATCGCCAAAACCCCTATATTATATATAACACCAACATTTCTCTGGAAAGGTAATTTCAGTATAATGAGGTTTTATTGTATGTCTGCCTTGACATTCACATATATAATGGGTAACACAACATATATCACAGTGCAGTTTGACTAGATGTGAACTCTTGAGTGTTTGTAATATGGACACTAATTATATAATTAGTCCTCCAGCAAGTCAATTTTCATACTCCTGAAAACGTATACAGTAAAACTGTGTTATGCTGCCATCATTTGTGCATTCTGGTGTTTAAAAGGGTTTGCTGATATATATCAAGGAATGCCTACAAATGTATAAAAAAATGTGAAGAAAAAGAAACAGGACATTGAATTTGAAATTTGGGCCATTATAGGAAGGTTTTACTCTACAGTGACATCACCTGTGGTCATACTTTCCAACTTTCCATGGGGGAGATTCTGCAAGTTCAAAATTAAAACCTAAATAAAATGTGTGAATATACACCCTCTAGAGACAAAATAACCCATTGAAATGACATATTTTGAGTTGTTCTTTCAGATGAAATCATTAGCTCTTTGAATATAGGAACAGTTTTAAAAGCAAATTCACTGGTAGAAAACACTATATTTTTTTAAAGGGTCCAAAATCGGGAGTCTCCCTCCTAAATAGGGAGGGTTGGCATGTATGTGTTGTCAATGATGGTATATACATGTACATTATACAGAGTCATGGTAATTCTCAAGAGACCTGTAGATCTATCCTGTTTTGTATAAATTAAAAATTGGATGTTCATTGTAGCAAAGAGTATTAGCATTAGCGAGACATTTTGTATTAATCAATATGATGTACTACATATATATATACAGCTGTATACATGTTTTAGCTGTGTTAAAAATGTATGCACTAAGTACTTGTTGAGAACATATATTGATTTTTATACACATATTAAGACAATGTGCACTGTGCCAAATTTAGGTATTCAAGGTAAGATCATAAAACTTGGTGTGTACATTAGTCATACTAAGGCGATATGCACTGTACAATATCAAGGGCCCACAACCCCTAATTTACAGAGTAATTTTATTTTTTTATTTTGCAAGATCCTTTAGAACTGTGATCTGCATACTTGTATGCAAGGAAGTTCAAAAGGTTATATTGGATTTTATTTATGGCATTTTATCACATATTAAGTATTGGGAACCTTGGATGTACGTTTACATAATATATGTGCAAATATGTTTACAACTTTAAATGTATGACTGCCATGACATTATGTAAACATACATGAGGAGTTTCTTTGTGTGAATTTTATTTGTCTGGAAGCATTTTGATGTTACATATCTCACCAGGCATACTTTTGTATAGCGCTATTTCATATTTGAAGCACCAAAAAAAAAAATGGTTCAAGAAAGACACATGGAAAAATTAGATATTCGGAGGCTATGTACTTGTAGCAGCACTTAAATAGTAATGTACATGTATTTTAAACTAAGAATGCCAGAGTTTGTTAAATATGCTTTTAAAATGAAGCTTACTAAGGGTTTTCATTAAGAGCAAGCAGGCTATGCCAAAATGACTGGTTCAGTTCAAATCACCTTTCTCTTTCACATGTATATATATCTCTTCTGTAATTTTACAAAAGTTGGTCGGTTAAAAATGTCTTTTGGTCTGTTACTGAAAAGTCTGTTGCTGCTAAAAATTGTTTTTGATATTGAAAAACACTTCTTTGCTTGAATAAATAGAAATTTAAGAAATTTAACTTGAATGTTATGCACAATTTAGTTTTTAATTTACAGAAGTTGTGTTAATGATCACTGTGATATAATATGTACCTTCTGCATAAAGGTCTGTACAGCGTTGAAAATGTACCTGGAAAATAAAAATTATTTATGGAAATTTCAAGCTATATATATATACTTTCAGTCTTTGTGGAAGTGCAATGAAATGGAATAAATGTCACTTTATCTACCAAAATGTGTGTAGCTTTTCATGATGGTAAGATTAAACTAACTTCAATTTTTTTTATCAGCTTCAACAACTATCATAAAAATGGTGTTTGATAAAATTGAATTATCGAGACAATTCGATGATAGAAAATAATTTAAGAAAAAAAACAGCACCATCAACTAATCAACTTTTGGTGACTGTTATAAAATATTCTGTCTGTTAGTTGTTATTTTTACAACATGAACAACTACAGTGGATAAGTACATGATATTTAGTGTGGTCATAGATCAAAACAGTGGTATATATCCAAGATGGCAGACATTTGTGAATAGGGGGGTTGCTCGCAAATTAATCCCCCTCCCAACTTTTGGCCCATCTTTTTTCTCAGGATTGGGGGGCTTATTCGCGATAAAATATGGTACCTATAGGCTAGTAGTTTAAGTACTAGAACAATTAATTTATTTGTAAAGTACATGTACCTTGTCATGACGTTTTTTTTTTTTTATCTTTTCAGCCAAATATCCAGAAATAAAGCAGCTGATGGGATGTGACCATAACTTAAAGTACATTGTTGTTGCCATGGTGTTGGCTCAGATTATATTAGCCATCATGGTGGCTGATGTGTCCTGGCCAATTGTCATAGTTCTGTGTTATGTTCTTGGAGGCACAATCAACCATTCCATGACTCTTGCCATTCACGAAATTGCTCACAACTTAGCATTCGGACATTCCAGACCAATGGCGAACAGAATTCTCGGTTTTATAGCAAATCTACCACTTGGAGTTCCTATGTCAGTGTCATTCAAAAAATACCATCTTCAGCATCACCGTTACCAAGGTGACGAGAGAAGAGATGTGGACGTACCTTCTCCGATTGAAGGACAACTTTTCTGCAACACTTTCTGTAAACTAGTATGGGTAATACTTCAGCCATTTTTCTACACTATTCGGCCACTTTTAGTGCTTCCACAACCAGTTTTGACTCTGGAGGTTGTGAACTTTGTATGCCAGCTGATCTTCAACTGCTGTATCTATTACTTTTTAGGAGGCAAGTCCTTAACTTACCTGATTCTGGGAACGTTTTTGTCTACAGGACTTCACCCCCTCTCAGGACATTTCATATCTGAACACTACATGTTTATCAAAGGACAGGAGACCTATTCATACTACGGCCCTCTCAATCACCTCGTCTTCAATGTCGGCTACCACAATGAACACCATGACTTTCCGAGTATCCCAGGCTCAAGGCTCCCAATGGTAAGAAATTCTTATCTGTTTTCCAGATTTGTCTGTGCCTTTCTTATTGGTAATTACAGATTATTTTCCCTTATGATAATACCGTACACTGGAATCTGGTTGTCCGTCTGTCTATCCGTCAATCTATACCGGTACCTCCATCTATTCGTCTGTCTTTAGACTTAATTTTGTCCAAACAACTCCTACAGTTTTTAGCTGAATTTCATGAAACTTCACCCATGCAATCAACTCATTCTGAAGTTTTTTTACGAAAGTTAGTCTAAATTTTGTCCAGGGCACTCTGAACTATGCTTTGACCATTTTATCTCAACATTTGAAAAAAAAAAATGTTTGGGGCATGTCTTTTATACTATTTCACCTGGAGTAACCTTTATATGCAAGTATGTCTTGGCTGGTGGAATGCACAGTAAAAGATGTTTGTCACTGTGACCTATATCCTGACTTCAGTGGACAGCTTGATGATTAAAGAAACCATCACCAGTAAGGAACTATGGGTTGCCTTGCAATACTTGCCTTGTTCATTTAAAAAATCTTCTCAAAAGACCTATTCCTACAGGTCTTGGCAAAGTTGGGGTTATAAGATGGCAATTCTGGTGACAGTTTTAGATTTCATTTGCTGTTAAATGGGATGTCAGTTAAAAAAATTCAGACTGCCAAAATTGACAGAAATCAGTTATTACGAGGCTAATAAATAAGGGAATCTTGTGTAGACCGATTGACAAGTCAAAGATATTGCTTACCTTGTTGAACAACATTGGGTTAGTGGAATTTGCCAATGCACTAGTAAAATTTGGAAGTTACTTCCCAATTTACCGATCTATGGTATTCAAAATTAATTCTAGCTCTGTATTACATGAAACATTGTGATTTCGGCAAAGCTATCCAAATTTTAATGAAAAAATATTTTGTCTGGATCTCTACAGAAAATAAACAAAGCTCTACATATGAGAAGTATGTTTTTTGACTTTTTCAACCGTGTTTCAATCTTAAAATCTTGGGTTTGACTTGTTTAAAGTGAAAATAATCTGTAGAATGTTTTTGAGAAATATTGAAATTTGGACGAGATGACCTGAGTGATAAGAATCAATATATATATATATCTACAAATTCTTACCTAGATAAAATGCTTACCATGCCTGATGGGACAGAAGAATACCCTTGAAAAGTGTTAGCCCTAGTATAAAGCTTTAAGGCGGGACATTAGAGCTACATCAATAAATAGCAGATTCTCGTGGCTAACGTTTCAGAGTATTGAATAGTGGAGTGACGCACAGATTTGATAAGGTTGGACTTGACAATAAAGATCAACCTGGTGTTGCACTATGGCATACATGTGCACTGAATTACGTTATCAAGGAGAGTTTGTGTAAAAGGCTTTGATTTATTTGTCCCTTTTGGTGAACACTTGAAATGGAGGTCAACGTAGGTATGCTTACAGAAATTGACATGGTATCTATAGAATTAAATTGATTTTCTGTATCCAATTTTCCTACAGAGGTAATATTAAATTAATGTTGAGTGTTTATCGTGGGACTATATCTTACCAAGGACACCTTGACCTTGGCTTCTTAAATAACTTCATTTGAAAAACTGTTCTACAAGCTTAAGCTTCAAGTCAATAAAAAGATCAAATGCACAGCATCACCTTAGGCTTTGGGAAAGTGTAAAACTATGAGATTTACTGGTCCCTAATGTCATATATATACACAAATATCTATAAAATGATAATAACGCCTTTTAGTAGAAATAGAGCTTTATTACGTGTCTATTGTTTTTAATTATTGGAGCAAAAGATGCCATTTTGCACTGTAGTGGTGTGCATACTTGCCAACTCTCCCTATTTAGGAGGTAGACTTTCTAACGATTTAGGACGCTTAAATTTAGTATTTTAAACCAGTGAGTTTGGTAAGCTATTCATATGTTTTAAGATTTAATGATTTCATCTGAATTTTCAGGGGCTATAAACACACATTTTTATACGTCTTTGACGGGAGTATTATGGTATGGCGTTGTCCTACCGTCCGGCGTAAACTTTTGTTTGTCCGGCAATCTCCTCCTACATTTTTCGACCGTTCTCTTTGAAACTTGTTATACATAATAATCATGATATGAAGTTGTGTCTCCCTTAAAAGAATTTAGATGCAACAATTTTTCTAAAAGTTATTGCCCTTTGTTTATTTCAGTATTTGATTTTTTGTCCGGCAATCTCCTCCTACATTTTTCTACGGATCTCTTTGAAACTTGGTATACAATACAATCATGATATGAAGTTGTGTCCACCTTAAAAGAATTTTGATTTGACCATTTTTCTAAAAGTTATTGCCCTTTGTTCATTTCAGTATTTGATTTTTTTATCCGGAAATCTACTCCTACATTTTTTGACAGATTTCTTTGAAACTTAGTAGGCTAAATAATCATGATATGTTGTTGTGTTTCCTTGAAAAGAATTTTGGTTCAACAATTTTTGCAAAAGTTATTGCCCTTTGTTCATTTCAGTATTTGATTTTTTTATCTGGAGTCTTTCTCCTACATTTTTATAGCATGTCGGCTAACCACTCTTTGAATGATGCAGATCTTATTTCAATGTAAGAAAGTATATATCACTATATGGCATTTGGCGGGCGTATTTTGTTCCGCCCCGCGGTACTCTTGTTTATTTATGATTTAATTTTGAGCATGCAGAATCTCCCCTATGGAAATTTCAAAAGGTTGGCAAGTATGAGTGTGTTGGTTGAATCACAAGTAGACCCAAGTTTTCGCTTACATGTACTGGCCCTGGCCAATACATACCTAGCGATATAGGCTATTACATGCCCTGGGGTTGTAATACATAGTGGATCTACTAGCTAGTGGCCATTACATTTATGATGGAATATAAAGTGTCTACTCATAAAATACTGATTTTAAGCTTGTGATTAACTGATACATGTGTGTATGTGTACTTCATTTTACTTTCATCTTATATGGTCTACATATAGGTATAATTGCACTTTGCTTCAGTCCATTCAAACTAGCTGGCTACCTATAGCGAAATGGGAAAACATTTTATGAATTATGTTAGATTTTACTGGATAAAAATCTGCAAGAAGAGAGGGGCTAGACTATATATATAATAGATTTAGGAATAAGTATGCATGCATACATGTGTTTACACATGCTACCAAATTTAAAATTTCCATGCAGGAGATTCCACTAGCTCAAAATTAAAAACATACCTGACATTAAAATGTGTTTACATACCCACTAAAGACAAATATTACTTTATAATAGCATCTTTTGAGCTTATATAATCAATAGATCATAGAATACAGGAATAGTAATCTTGAAAATGTGCATTTTTATGGTCCAAATTATTGCAAGTCTCTCTCCAAAGTTGGGAGAGTTGGCAAGTATGAATATATATAGCTAGTAAAAACTTGTTCAACTATTTTGTGTTGCTGTATGTCTAGTCCTCAGTCCCTTTGAGTAGAAGAAGAATAGCAAAGCCTTATAATATGTTTAAAACATGTGCTGCACACATTTGAATTTTAAAAATCTCCAGTTACTCCTGGTATATAATATAAGTTCCCCACATTCAGTACAACTTGTGATTATCACCGATATATAGTTGGGTTGACTTAAAGTTCAATTGTTGATGATCATGTTATAAAAATTCAATTGTATAGGCTGAGATTACTGGCGTGTCACAGTGACATAATATGTGATTGGAACAACGACTTCATAGATAGTGCAAATTAAACAGATTTCTTAAATTACAGTGAATGCTCAACAACGCTCTATGCAATGTTATAGAATTAAATGCACTTGAACGCCTGAACATGTTCTGTCTAGGAAACACTGTGTAGCCCACATCTAAGAAAAAAACACATTTTGTTAAGCTGGGCAGACAATGACAGTATTAAAGGGTAAAATATTCTGATCATGCACAAAGAAGTACGGGTAAAGTTACAGCCAGCCAGGGTGAACCTGGTGATCAATAAAGTAGGTATATAGACAGACATATTGCAAGTTTTGTCATAATGCCGTTCAATCTTTTCCCATCTATAACATGTGCATGCATGTACATTATGTAGCCCCACTTCTTTCTAAACGACACTTAATAAATTCTAATGTACATATATACATATGGTTCTTGTCATAAAAAATGCACAGCAACCCCCANTGGCGGGCGTATTTTGTTCCGCCCCGCGGTACTCTTGTTTATTTATGATTTAATTTTGAGCATGCAGAATCTCCCCTATGGAAATTTCAAAAGGTTGGCAAGTATGAGTGTGTTGGTTGAATCACAAGTAGACCCAAGTTTTCGCTTACATGTACTGGCCCTGGCCAATACATACCTAGCGATATAGGCTATTACATGCCCTGGGGTTGTAATACATAGTGGATCTACTAGCTAGTGGCCATTACATTTATGATGGAATATAAAGTGTCTACTCATAAAATACTGATTTTAAGCTTGTGATTAACTGATACATGTGTGTATGTGTACTTCATTTTACTTTCATCTTATATGGTCTACATATAGGTATAATTGCACTTTGCTTCAGTCCATTCAAACTAGCTGGCTACCTATAGCGAAATGGGAAAACATTTTATGAATTATGTTAGATTTTACTGGATAAAAATCTGCAAGAAGAGAGGGGCTAGACTATATATATAATAGATTTAGGAATAAGTATGCATGCATACATGTGTTTACACATGCTACCAAATTTAAAATTTCCATGCAGGAGATTCCACTAGCTCAAAATTAAAAACATACCTGACATTAAAATGTGTTTACATACCCACTAAAGACAAATATTACTTTATAATAGCATCTTTTGAGCTTATATAATCAATAGATCATAGAATACAGGAATAGTAATCTTGAAAATGTGCATTTTTATGGTCCAAATTATTGCAAGTCTCTCTCCAAAGTTGGGAGAGTTGGCAAGTATGAATATATATAGCTAGTAAAAACTTGTTCAACTATTTTGTGTTGCTGTATGTCTAGTCCTCAGTCCCTTTGAGTAGAAGAAGAATAGCAAAGCCTTATAATATGTTTAAAACATGTGCTGCACACATTTGAATTTTAAAAATCTCCAGTTACTCCTGGTATATAATATAAGTTCCCCACATTCAGTACAACTTGTGATTATCACCGATATATAGTTGGGTTGACTTAAAGTTCAATTGTTGATGATCATGTTATAAAAATTCAATTGTATAGGCTGAGATTACTGGCGTGTCACAGTGACATAATATGTGATTGGAACAACGACTTCATAGATAGTGCAAATTAAACAGATTTCTTAAATTACAGTGAATGCTCAACAACGCTCTATGCAATGTTATAGAATTAAATGCACTTGAACGCCTGAACATGTTCTGTCTAGGAAACACTGTGTAGCCCACATCTAAGAAAAAAACACATTTTGTTAAGCTGGGCAGACAATGACAGTATTAAAGGGTAAAATATTCTGATCATGCACAAAGAAGTACGGGTAAAGTTACAGCCAGCCAGGGTGAACCTGGTGATCAATAAAGTAGGTATATAGACAGACATATTGCAAGTTTTGTCATAATGCCGTTCAATCTTTTCCCATCTATAACATGTGCATGCATGTACATTATGTAGCCCCACTTCTTTCTAAACGACACTTAATAAATTCTAATGTACATATATACATATGGTTCTTGTCATAAAAAATGCACAGCAACCCCCAATTGTTTTCTTTCTTTTAGTTTAAGGTACATGTTGGCTACAAAATAAGACAAGTTAAAATTCCAGTATCGTTAATAGAAGCCGTTCTTGTACCACTGTTTACTCTCCAACAACTTTCACAGGGTTATTGTTATCAATATTAAATGATAGTTTTATGTAGCACCCTGAAGGTGTTGCAGACTAATCAAGAGCAAACCATGTCTGTTTTCCAAAATAAATATTAAAAAATAGTTCAGACCTCAATCTTTTAAGTTATCAGATAAAATTTTACATGTTTGACTTATCAGATCCTCTTCTGTACTGGGAACCTCATCAGATGTAGATCCATCAGTTTGATTTCTGGAAAATGTCTGACCACTGGCATGGTTTTTGTTTGAAACAGTTGGAAGTCTATAGTTTCTATGTAAAAAATGGACAATATCTGAAAAGGTGGATATATTATTATATAGTGTGTGCAGATTTCACAAAATTTACTGACAGAGGTCTGAAACTGCGATCTTTTGTATCATAACGGATTTCTTCACTATCTTGGTAAATCTACATTATAGAGTTATCTAAATGTTTGTAATACAGATTAGATTTTAGTGTCCATTCACGGCCGACAGTATTAGCTTCAAATCGGAATCATGTAAAGTGTCAGTTTTTAAATTGATGTTGGTACGTAGTTCTGCTGTTGAAATTTAAATGTAATTGATTTTCTTTGCCAGTGATTTATCATTGATAAGTCTGGATTTGTAAAGTCAAAGCAGGCATGGTACCTGGGTGGTTGGATAATATAAGAAGGAAAGAAAATCCAACACTGCTCTAAGAGAAATCTTACAAAAATAGCACACATTTTCTTGTACCATATCATTCACATTAATTATTATTTCTGCCAATTATGTATGAAAAGATGAAAAACATGTTGAATGCCTTTTCATATCCTATGATAAGAAGGTGCACCTCACTTTGTTCTTGCTTTGGATGTGGTACACGTGGGTTTTGGAGTAAAATATCATTTCTAGATGATATGTATTCTACAGTTCTATTCTGTGTCTGACAAGATTTTTGGTGGTCATTGGTCAAGGTTAAAGGGTCTAATATCATACCTGATCACTTAGCTAGTATACTTAATTAAGATATCTCATGAAGTTCTCAACATCTTTAGTTTATATTTACACCACTGTTTGGTAACGTCAATTTCAACACCTGATCATGATAAGATTTTGAATGTTAAAATTCAAAAGTCACAGTTAAAATGTCAAAGGTTAGATGGGGGATATATTAACGTGATCTGGGACTACATGGTAATGAAGTGGACATAAAACCACTCAAACAACCAACAATCACTTTGTATTTATTGATCACACAAGTCATGAAGCTTGTCACCAATATTTTGCTTCGAAGAGCCTGAGCCACACTAAATACTTTTATATCATGACATGGAGACTCCTTGAATTTACTAAATATATATATATATATATGTATTTCCCTAAGACATGTGCTATATATAAGCATTAATGGGCTTATTTCAATATCAAATCTGTACCTGTTATATGCAGGGCCAGACACTGAATACGTCGGCTGCTGAATACAAAGGCTACTGAACTATAGATTAAAGATTAATATTAACTCAGAAAGTATTAGGGGAATGCTTTTGTAATTAACCAACTTACCAGGTACCTATTGTAATACTTAGTTTTACCTTTATTAATTCGAAGAGGGATTTTAAATGTAACAACACTTACAATCCTATTGCTTATATACGATCAAAGGTATTAAGTATACTTTCTGTTATAAAATATGGCATTTCTTTGATTTTTTTTGATTTTTTTTACATTGGAGTTCTTCACATTGACTATATAGAACCAGTAAAATGTTTGAAAAATGGAAATGTCATTTTTATCTTATTATGGCTTAAACAAGGATTTGTTTTTCAAACTATCTGCCTGTTCATTAGAATTGTGTTTTATTTTTACTGTATTTAGTCAAAAGAATGTTTTCTTTTTCTTTTGAGGGCAGAAGTATTGAACATGAGCCTGTTCTGGAATTGCTTGGTTATATGCTTTTGGACTGTTTTAAGGATCCCCAGTCCACTGCCAAAAACTATAACTAAGTGTTGGAAACCGTTTTTTTCCCCCGGCATGACTATTAGCTTTTATAAATCAATTCTGAAAAGAAGAAAAAACATACGTTACGGGAATTTTATGAGTACATTAATAAAGATGAAATAAACAAAATATAACCAACTTCAGTGTTCTGATCGAGTGGAAAGAATTCAGCGGGGCTAGACTGGTATACTAACACTGGACTTGAGATTGTTACACTATTGCTCTAACCAAATGAGCTACGTATACCTTAGGCCTAAAGATAGCTCATTACGAAAAACCACACAGCAGTGGGACAGGGATCCTTAATTTTTTTAATTTTTCCTTTTTTTTGTGTATATTTTACAGCCCATATTAAAATGTTTTTTTTTAAAACATGTTTTTCCAAAAAATACAACTCTAAAACGAAAAATAAATTATCACGAATCCCTCACAAAGAACTTGTCATTGTAATGGTCATTTGTTGAAATTATTTTTTTCATATTTTCCGAATTGCATACATTTTTTGTAGGTACAAAGGTACATGTACTATATACATTAAGAAAAAGGAAAGAAATTCTCTGAGCCTTTCCTAATTATATATCTCATGTACACTAGGTTGATAGTTTTCTTGTGAATTGTACTGTTTTGGTGTAAAGACTTTGGTAATTTGGTATGCTTTGTACTCTACCTGTTCTAAAAGTTATTTATAGTGTCTCATTTCTTTCAAGCATTTATAATGACAAAGTTTTGCACATAGGATTGTGTCATATTGTAGTTGTATTTGCAAAAAATAATTGTCCATAGTAATTTCCATTCCATTTATAAAACATGTAAATTTGTTCAAATTTAAACCATATACTTCAGCAAGTATTCCTGTTAAATAATGATAATTCATGTTGATTATAGTATGTTTAGAGGAATAAATGTATAATTATCATTTTCTTTTAGCAGTAATATAGCCAACTCCTCAATACACCGGGGCCTAGAGTATTCATGAAACCGTTCTCGTGCTTAAGCATTGAGTCTGTGCTCAAACCTTCTTTATTGCAGCTGACTTTAAATCATGTAACAGGATCCAAAAGTCAAGTTTAAACATAGAAAACAGTATTCAGCCCTTATTCAAGTCTTCCAATTTGTGCCAGATCATCGACAAAATGTAATTTTGTATTAATTTATCAATGGAATAAGAAATTGGGCTTTGAGCAAGAGAATGGATTCATCAATATAAACCCGGATGTTGAATGTTATAGCAAATCCTCTGGCCCTGACACCAGACTTGGATAATTATATTGACAGATAGATGTCTGGTGTATCTATCTGTCAACATTTCTAAGCCTGGTGTCAGGGCCAGAGGAAACTTGGGCTAGTGCCACTGGAAAATTTGATTCCGCTGGGGAACATATTTAAATCCAAAAAGGGAACATGTCTCAGTGCTGTTGACAATGCATGGCAGGGGTTAATTGTTTACTCTCAGAAACAGAATGATACTTTAATTAGAACCCCATAGTGTTTGAGGTCCACAATTCAATAATCAGTCAATCAAAAGACATTGCTGTTTTCAATTGATGCTAGACACTATTTGGCTGCCCTGCTAGCATACAAAAAATGTGCTGTTTTGTATGAACCAAGGGGTTCTGTATGTGTCACTTCATATTTCAGATAGTAAAGTTTCACAGATTAACATTACCCCAGCCGTGCAACAGCAATTTAGTTATGTTCCCTTTTCTGGATTTGGATATACTACCCTGCAGAATTTTATGTTAGCACCCAAAGACCTCTGATTAAGAGTTGATCAGACACTGAGTAAACAAACAGTAAAAATGTCTGGGCCCTGTCGGGACCAGTAGTGAGATATCTGAAGGGGTAATACTTATGCTGTATATCCAATAAATTGAAAGATTACACTGTAATAAGTAAAAAGGAATGAATAAACAAATGTTCAAATTGGTTATACATGTATGTTTAAATATTATACATCAGATTCTGTAATTCATTAACACACTCTTAAAGCCTGAACAATAAAAACAGATTATAAAGCCGAAAAATGTATATACAAACCGAAAGTAGAACAAATACCATACTTTCTTGAGTGTGCTTACCACTCAGACTACCCTAGGCCTACACCCCCCCCCCCCGGTATACCAAAAAAATCTACTTTGTTCATATATGCATTTGATATGTTAGTCTTGCAACTGGAGTCATAATAATTCAAAATAATGAGGTGGTCACATATGGCTGTATGGAAGTTTGTATTTTTTAACTGTTGGGTGATTGAATCATGATTCCATAGTATTCCAGGTATTAATTGCCTGTAGCTTAATTGGTAGAGCGGTAGACTGGAAAGCTAGGGAGAGCTGGCTCAATCCCCAGTGGAAATAAACTTCACTTTCACTGTTAAACATAGAGTCTGTGGTCCTCCCTGTTATAGTCTGATTAATATCAGATCTTTGCATCGCTCCAGTTCACTGATATGTCACATGGAGCGATACGAAGATCATATTTTTTAAGTAGATTGTCTCTGTGGTGTCAGAGTTGTATTGGTGTTTGAGTGCCAACACATTTAAAAGGGGATGTAGCAGATATTATTGTTCTTACTGCCTTTTTACTTTAGGCTAAAGGAAATTCCCTTTAACTGCATTGGTGTAGAGCAACAAAGCTTATCATCACTGAGTCTTGGTAAAATAAAAACTTTTGGACTCATTTCAAATGAAATTGAAACTCATTTAAAACACTTTTATGACCATGTATATAAGGTTGTAAATTTAGTCTCTGTTGTATGCTTAGTATAAAGCTGGGTTCCCAAAGCTTCATCAGCCCTCATTTGTGCTTTGTGACACAACCCTTTAGTACTCAAGATCCTTAGAACATGCTTTATTATCGCAATAGTAACTGCATCTTAAAAATAAAACAATATTGAAGAAAATGTCCTTAATTGTTGTTTTCTTCGAGACATTATTGTGATTTTATGACATGACTTATCAGTATGATATGGGTGATACAAGTTTGCTTTATCATCCAGAAAGTAGAGTAAGAAAATGATGTGTAAAAAGTTTGCTAATTTTTGGTAGATATCAGATTTTAACAGTGTCCAATCTTTGTTTTGTGATACAGTATTAAAATTATCATATTTTACATTTAGAGAAGTCATTGGTATAAATTGCAGACTTGTTTGAGTTGTGGTCTGGAGCTAAACATTACTGTAACCTACTCCTATTGTATTTACAGGTGAAGAAGATTGCCCCTGAGTATTACGACAACCTTCCCTGTCATCACTCGTGGGTCAAGGTCATCTACAACTTCATCACTGATCCAGAAATTGGACCATACTCGCGCATCCGCAGGAAAATGAAGGATGAAGATACAGATGGAAAGAAAGAAT
Source organism: Mizuhopecten yessoensis (assembly GCF_002113885.1). Taxonomy (NCBI): domain Eukaryota; kingdom Metazoa; phylum Mollusca; class Bivalvia; order Pectinida; family Pectinidae; genus Mizuhopecten; species Mizuhopecten yessoensis. The sequence goes on along the minus strand of NW_018408784.1, from coordinate 193,722 downwards.
GAATGAAAATTTAGACGGCCAAGAAATATTTTTATATTGTACTGTATTAAGACCATCAATTTAGAGTTTATTATGTGATGGTTCCCTGGGCTTAAAGTTCCTCTTTCAGAGTATTTCTTTAAGTTCTATGAATTTATCAAAACTATTACACACCTTTTTATAATTTCTTATATATAGATACATTATAACAGGATAATGAAATAGCATTTGTTTGAATTTCTACTGAACTGCATTATATATGGGTGGGCTTATTACCAGACATGGGCTTATTGCTGGATAAATATGGTATATGATAGTTATGTGCTGTGTGTATGTCTGTCTTATATATTGAGGGATACAGTACCAATTGTTTTTTCATAGTTTTACTGGAGAGACGGCACCTAGACATTGTTTTCCTGTACATGTATACCTGATTACTTCATGGTTTGAAAAGTAAATATGTTTTACTCATCAAATGAGAGGTGTGATATTTGTACGAAGCATGTATATCAGGTTAAATCAAAATGTGTTAATTTTAAATATTAGAGGTGGAATATCTTTTGGCCTACGACATGTATTTTCTATTACTGATTTTAGAGTTATACTGATATAGAAATCAAATTCACATTGCTTTCCACAAAACAAAGGTCACTTTAAGAATCCTTATTGCACAGGGACCTGAAAATATGTATTGGACATCAGTTCAGACCTATCCTCATGTATACAGAAGTGGATTTTTCAGGGGTTAAGACAACATTTTGTAAAATGATGGCACACTATATTTTTATGAAGAGGTTCCCCTAAGGTGGTTGTTAGTTATCATGCTTAGCTTTAGGAAATAAATTTTCAAATTGTAAGCCTGTCTTTTTCATTTTGAAAATTAACCAATGAGAGTTAGATAAACATGATAACGAGCCATCTCGAGTTTGAGGGTCTCTTTCCCCCATAATGTTTGTATCATATCTGAAGAACCGTATGGTTCTCTTGGACATTGAGGACTAGATCAGGGAAACAATGGTTATGAATCATGTTGTCACAATGAAAGATGACAGTGCAAAGCGTCGTCATGTGACATCATAATTAAAAGACTGGCCAATGAAACCACTAGCTGGTTGTTACCCACGTATGTGTAAGATGTTTACCAACTATTTGCATGTGTATCGTTTGCCTGAGGAGTGAAGAAATATACACATAATATGGGAGAAATGCAAACATACATTTTGTGATAAGTCCTCGGGCCTCTGTGATGTTATTGGGAATATTGAAATTTATATGACATTACCACTGAAGGTGAAAGTGGATGGGTTGATCACTGTGTTCCCTTTTGGCTTTATCAAATTCGTCTCTGGAAAATATATTTCACAATCATCATCATCATCATCATCATCATCTAAAGTTCATCTACAAAATTAACACAAAACTCGTATCAAATAAATATCAATGGTTACTCTTGGTCCAAGCTTTTAGGTTTAGCCTTTCATAAGGGATTAAATGGTCCTCAGGAAGTTAGCACACTTGGCAAATAGAGATGTAACATAAGGGTGAGGACCATTCAATACCTGATGGTGGGCTAAGCCTGAAAGCATCGGTCAAGACTGTGGATATTTATTTACCAGTAGGAACTTTATGATAGACAGTTAGTGTTATCAAATAGCCTACAAGTAGTTTGTTTTTATTGCCAAGGTATTAAGCAGCCATAATTTTGTTTTCATTAGTTTAAAACACACTGTTGAACAATCCTGTTATAATTGTACATTGTTAATGTTAATTGTGAATTGTTTATTAGATTTTGACATGTTGTTTATTGTTAGAATTGTTAATTTGTTGCTTTAATTATCCTCATTAATGAGATTATCTAGATTATTCTTGCCAAATGCTTCTGCTTCAAAGTAAAACAAAAAACTAAGAAAATACATTAATTACTAAATTCTCAAAATGTTTGTTTTGAATCGCTGTCTATGTTATTACATTATTATAAATGCTTTCTTTAAGATTATGGCCTATGAAAGTATTACTGGAACTGTGTTCTATATTATGTAGTGTCATTAATCTCGAATTTGGTATTCAGAAAAATCAGGAATTTTCTTTCCTGGATTCTTATATTTATAATCAAAATAATTTGAAATTTCTAGGATTTTTTTAACGTCTTTCCATATTTCGGATATCGCTCTTAACCTATGTTGTTTAATTTGTTTGTGTTTAATGCCTGTTATTGTGATGAAAACTTTTGAAATTTCTGGTACAGCGATACATTTTACTAGTGAACCTGTCTAAAATGAATAACACCCAGTCCTGTAGTTTGGGTCAGTATAAACAAGTGTTCAGACTAAACAGGTACAATTAACAAAGAAATATAAAAACGGTTGGAGCTTGATGAAAGTTATAATGTATATATGTTAAATTCACTATTGATTCATACCCATGCTATGCATTGTAAATTAACATTTAAGCCTGCAATTGAAAAGTGGTTTATCTGTCGTTTTAGCTTTATTTGCTACATTTGCAAACATTGTTTTGTTGATTTATAATTGTGCTTTAACCAAATCCAAAGAGTTTTCAGTGCATACGATTAGTTCATTTTTAAATTTTTGATTTAAAAGGAAAATGATAACCCAGGTTTGACAATACCTTGATACAATATCAAATAAGGTTTAGTGGCAGTGGCAGATTTTTTTTTTAAATTTGACTAAAACAAGTCCACCTCTGTTTTGTCCGAGTGTAGATTCCAATAACCTGGGTAATGTTATTATGATTTGTATGGACTGGTTTTCCTTTGATTCATCTGAAATGAAATAAGTTATGGAATGGTCAAAGGGAGATCATTTGTATCAGTTATTTTTTTGTACATGTTCGTATAAATACAGTGTACATAATGACATGTTAACCTTAGTTAAATTTGTTTGTGTGTCAAATTTATTAATATCGGTGATGAAAGGGCCTGACCAAATATTGTGTTTTTTATTGGAGGAGGAGGTGGGGGTTTGGATGGGGGAGGCAGATAACTAGCTGGATTGTAAGTCAAGAGTTGATTAGATTAAAATCAATGCCAGCAATTTTAACAGTATTTCTGAGTACATGTGCCTTATGTGAAGTTTTCGAGTTGTTTGTGATATCATCCTCAACTGTATTTTTTGATCACATGCTACACTGTTATCCAATATATCCACTTTGTATTTCAATTATATTTTTTACAGATTTCTTTTTACTGAGCATGGATTTCAATAAAAAAAAAATCTAGACGAAACAAGCAGAAGGAATTCTGTGGAGTCAGGTCTGAAAGCAAATATTCACTGGTCTAAGGGAGATAACTTTTTTGTAAAACAAATTCACTGATCTAAGGGAGATAACTTACGACGCTTAACAAAAGATTTCGTTTGTGTAGTGCTAGCAACATATTGTCAATCAAAACCATTTGTAGTATGGTGAATTGAAATAGTAAATATCTGAACCCCAAAGTTTTCTCATTCATGTGATTTCTTTATCACTTTCTACTGATCTGACAGACAAAATATGTGTGGTTGACAACAACTGTAGCCAAGAGAAAAGATCTTTTTTTCATATTTATTTTATAATATCAGGCTTAAGAGCAACAACTTGGAGAAAGCTTTGTTTAGTTTCAGATATGTCATGTTTTACTTGTTTTGCTTATACTTATTGCTGACAATTAAAGTTCTAAAAAATATTTGATATATTCATGGTGTTTTTGTGGTTATTTGTTCAAAACTAGTTTTTGCTAGTGTTATTACAGTAGAGGGGGAAAAAATGGATCATCTCAAGCTACATGTGACCAAATGTATCTCAATCTTATATCAATCCCCTGTGCTTTTTATGAAACTCCTTGTGGCTCATTTCATCGGGATCATCTTCACACTTGGCATTCAGCTCAAGTTCTTTTCCCCTTCAAAGTTGGAGGCTCTTAGTCATGTAGAATGTTGGTATTTGACCAGTAACATAGGATTGAGGGCTACAAAGTTTGTTAAAATTAATCACCTTTATCCTCCCTCTCATCAGATATTTCATTAGTTATATGCTGGGATGAAGGTCTACCATGCACCAAGTTTGTTTAAATTAATGACCTTTCAGGGTTACAGGGGACAGGTTTTGTAAAATCATACAATTTCTTTCGGGGTAAACTTTTGAAATGTCTTTTAACAACATCTTTTGAATAAACAAAAGACCCAGTGTGAATATATGATCAAAGCATGTAACTGGGGCACCTTGTGTAGAAACTTGATGGTAAACTTCATCTCTGTGAGGCATGCTTTATTTTATTGCTCATTTCATGAATAATCCATGTCATGGAATTTCATGATAGGCTCTTAGTCTTAATATTTTTTTAAATCAACATGTACATTTCACAAAAGTTGCCCAGAGTCTTCTAAATGAGTGTCTAGTAAAATAACATCATTTTGCTTCATATTCCACTGATAAGGAAACTATGACGGTGAACAAAATAACAACAAACTTGTCAATAACTATAACAAAATTTTATTAAAATAATATCAAAAATGTATACCATCTGAATTCGATAATCTTAGAAAATATGTTCAGAATTGTTTGGCAGTATCAAAATAGAATTATATAATTTACAAGAAATTTATTTTATCATTTAAAACAAATACAGTACAATTGTTGATCAATTTCATTTGGAAAAAATCACTTGAAATATGTAATTAGGAATTTTCAATGTATCGAATAAATATGTAAAAACTTTTAAACAGAATTCTTACACTTCTTTGTCAGTATTATAATGATAAAATAATCATAGTTGGAGTATTATATATACTTTGTCGTAGTAATAATTCTTAAATAATCGGTAAGTCTGCTAAGCTCATTGGCCAAAGTAAAGAATTTCATAAAAAAAATATACTGCCTATTAAATTTGTCAACCTTAAAAACAGTGACAGTTAAAATGATTCTCAGAATTTTTCACCTGAAAGCACCATTAAAAATATTGCAGAATAATAGTATACAGTAAAACCTCTATATGATGCCCCTGATTTCATAAGCCACCTTTTGCTTGTCTACGGACAACAATACCAGATCCTCTCTTCCCTATATTAAATTCCCTCCCTATTTTATGTCTCCCTTGATATAATGCCAGGCTAGAGAAATGGTGACAGTATAACAAGGTGTTACTGTGTATATATATATATTTGTTGTGTATACATGCATAACAATTTTCTGTATATTAATGGTGAATATCATGTAGAATTATTTATAGAAATTGCATGAAATATATAAGACTTGTGTGTCATGTAAACTACAATAAACTTGTACCCTGGAAATCAGTTCAGTATTTTTATAACACAGAAATATCTTAATTAATAGTAGTGTGTAAATTATCGAAATTCAACTTGAAAAAGTATAACATGCTAAAAAATTGGTATAAACAATAAATTTGGACTTTCTAATTCAACAGGTAAGAATCACAAACTTAACGGAGATGTGTAACAAAAATAAAAATAATTAGTAATATAAAAATAAATGTTATCACAGTCGTTTTTGTTAAAAAATATAAATATGAAAATTATCAAAACATTTTGGATGTCTTTAGAAAAATTCCATTGTAAGCTTCTCTGGGACATTTCCCACCAATTCTTCTGAAATCATCAAATTTCTTCTAGACTACTTATTTTTTAAAGAAAGATGATTGCTAGTCTTGTTTTGCCAATGTTGAAATGAAAGTTCTTTCCAATTGTAGTAAATATTTTGTATGCAATTAAAACATTTTTTGTTCCCATCTTTCATCAATTTTGGTCTTCACTTAAGTGTTAGAACAACTTCTGTGGTTTTCTTCAAAGGTAGAGAACTCCTTCAAGTTTCTGCAGGATGTGATCACACTTATCTCTCCTGGCAGGGTTGTCCTTCATGGTCATGTCCACAATTGATTCCAGTTCCTTAATATGGAAGATGGAGTAGATTTCATTGACAATGACCCCAACACTGTACACATCAGAGGCCGGGGTGGAGAAGAATCCTCGACGAACCTCCGGGGCCAGGTGAACAAACTGGGCCATATACTGAGGGTTACCAGTGAGCCTGTGGCCACATCGGAAAGAGGCCAGTCCCAGGTCAATGTACCTACAGAGATAAAATGGTTGTACATGTACATACATGTATTGATGGATTTGGAGTTACCATCAGGAAGAAACCAAATAAGAAGAACTTTAATTTAATATACATGTTATAGTTAATGCTAGATAAAAGTGTAAAACTGAAATCATCAAGTTAGAATTTAAAAATAAACTTAAATACTTCACTTTTGTTTTACAGATTAATTGTAGCTTGTATTCAGTATCACTATTACTCTGTAATCTGTTGTTTGGTAAACAGTGCTCAAACAAAATAAAATTTCTGTGTCTCCACTTAATTTAGTATTTCCTGCAATATTTATGTTTAATAACTTATATTTTGTGTCACCAAATTTTCCATGTATTAGGCAATATAAAATTTGTCTTTTAAATATAAGATATTTTTCTTGATTTCGAAATGATCATTTTGCGCTATTGGTAAAAACTGGTGTGATCCCTGATATTACTGGATACTGTACTAAAATAATTGATTACCTAAGGTTGGAAAGTTCATCTCCTTGTACGTCAACCAGGATGTTATCTGTCTTAATATCGTTGATAAGGACATGTTTGTTGTGTATAATATCCAGGCCGTGAAACAGCTGGTATATTATGCAGACCCAATTCCACTTTCCAAAGGTAGCTGGAGGGTTGACAATCAAGTTCTTTAAGGTACATCCCCCTGCAAAACACTCTTGGACAAGGGCAAAGGCACCCGATATGGGAGTGATTGGAGACTCCATAAGTCCATAGCATTTCGGAACAAACTGAGTGCTCTGGAGATACAGCAGAGTTTGTGTCTCCTGGTAAATGTCGAATGTTGATGAATTATCAGGGTCAAAGTCCTTCACACAAATACTTGCCAGTGGATTTTTATAATACTCTGCCATATAGACGAAACCATAGGAACCATTTCCCAGTATGTGGAGCTGTCTACTGTTTTCACGCCTTTTCAGAATGATTTCATGGTTTAGCACAATAGGAATTCTCACATCCACCATCGTTGACGGCATGTCGTCTGGTGCAGCATACCCATAACCTCTGAATGGGGACGAGTTGGATGGCAGATTTGAAAAATAGGTGATTGCAGGAAGCTTTGGGTGGTATCTTAAAATAAAAAACAATTCAAATGGAATTTTATGAAATTAAAAATCTTTTTCTCAAGTTTACTTCAAAAATATATAATAATAACTATTTGTCAGGATTTTAGAACATTAATTCATATATATATATATATATACATGCTGTCACAAACCTTAACAGGGGATTTTTTTTTTTTATCATAAAACATGTTTTTAAAGGAAGTAAATCATTTATAAAATCATTTAAATGTACTTGAAATTTAAGTTTTGTAATTTTCTGACTAATTTAAAAAAAAAAAATCTGTACCTTGTCACAGTGCCAGTTGTCGCTTTCTGTTGATTTTCTTGGCATACAATGCTAGTCTTGCTGGTATCCCTTTTATCCTGCCCATTAGGATTTAGGCCAAACCCAGGGGGTCGGGACTGAGACGTCGGGACAGGGACAGGGACAGGGGCAGGGGCAGGGGCAGGGGCAGGTGCTACTGAAGCAGTAGCAGCAATACTGAAACAAAAGTAGATTTATGCTTTAAAAAACATGTATACATACTGGTGATGTGGTACACCATATGTTTTTTCACTTAAGGATATATGATACCTAACACCTTTTTTGAATTAATCAAAACATGCATAACTCAATACTTGTGTACAATTCAAATGTGTGAATGGTGTATTCATCAACCAAGTCAAAATAAACTAGATTATAAAAAATACTTTATCACTTTTTGATGGCGTGGAATTCTTCTGAATAGGAGTTACATTTCATAAAACTGTACATACATAACCCTTTAAGGGAGAAAATATTCTGACATTTCACACTTTTCAAGTTTCAAGCAGATAACTATATTGAAAACAATGAACATATTATAGTAAAACCTCATTATACTGCCCCTCCTTTCATTTGCCACCTCTCTTACTGCCAACATATCACAAAGTGCCTTTTCTTCTTGACAACTCTATCACCAAACCTCTTTATAATGCCAAAATTTGGTTGGACAAATATGGCAATATAGCAAGGTTTTACTTTGGTCCCTCATATTATCTACCTTCGTTGGGTTTTCTTTGCAATGTTCCTCCTCAGAATTTCTAAAATGATATTTGAGTCATCGTCATCTAGCTCAAGTTCCAGTCCACCAGTGCTGATGCTGTTAAGTTTACCATCCCGAGTCAGATGGACCTGTAACATTTTAATGTATACACAATATTTTTTTTATTACTGAACACAGTGATATTTTCTGAGATGATGGATAGGGAGAAATACATAATGAAGACCATGATGCATTTGCAGTTTCCTCATGGTCTTATATTTTAGTAAACATTTCATTTGTGAAGATATTGAATTTGTACAATTGAATACTGGATTGATTTTGAGAATAGATCAGTCAATTCAAGATGAAATGTCCAGTAGGTATACATTTTCTAACAGCAGTTAATGCAAAATTGGAGCCTGTATTTAATAACAAGTTTAAAGCTAATATTATAAATATTCACCTGTAAAGTAACATTTTTGGATGACACAACTTCCTGTGATGTTTCATTGACTGTCTGGGTTTGAATGTTGGTGGTCTTGGTAGGGACTGCCTGAACACCAAAGTCCAGCATCTCAACAGATGTCTGCATGTTCATCTCTGATGTCTCTACAGGTTTGGCCTGGACACCAAAGTCCTGCATGTCCACAGAGGCCTGCACATTCATCTCTGATGTCTCTACAGGTTTGGGCTGGACACCAAAGTCCTGCATGTCCACAGAGGCCTGCACATTCATCTCTGATGTCTCTACAGGTTTGGCCTGAACACAAAAGTCCTGCATGTCCACAGAGGCCTGCACGTTCATCTCTGATGTCTCTACAGGTTTGGCCTGAACACCAAAGTCCTGCATGTCTGGTGTGGCTTGAACATCCACATTTGCTGTCTTTGGTCGAATCTGGAATTCAGGAAACACATTTTCTCTTTAGAAAATGAAAGACTGCAGCCAAAGAAGTCTTATTGCATGAATAAAAACATGTAAACAAATGGATTAAAAATAAGAGCCTATTAAATCTATGAATTGAATATGAATAGGCCAAAGTGAATTCAGTATGCATTAACGTCATTAAAAAATAAGAGCATGTTGAAAATTAAAGTATCATTTCCCAACAAAATATTACCTTGTGATTGCTTAATTTGCACTCTACTGTACAGAACTATTTAAAAAATCAAACTTACTTCATTCATAACCAGTTGTCGGATCCAGTTAGGGATGGCACTGACATCTTTTCCAACTCCCAATTTCGTCAAAGAATCTTCTCTGTACTTTTGTTGTAACAGGTGATGGTATAAGGAATCATCATTTTGGGAAATGCATTTCCATTTGGCATCGTCACATACATTATACAGACCCGTGGCACAACTAACGTATATCTCAATATTGTCCCGCAAGTTTCCATGTGGGAAGCACGAAGCAAGGCTGCTCAAAATATCGTACCGTCTTGGCTGAAATAAATCACCAATGTTTGTATATACTCAGAAGGCTTTCAACAGTATGGTAAAGATTCCGAAATTAAATACTTGTTTAGGGCGCCATACTATTTATAGCTGTAAACTAGATTTGTACCCAACAAATCTAGGCCTAGCACATTCATATCGTTTTGGTATATTTTCTGTTGTTCTATCAGAGGCTATGAACTGAAAGTAGATGGGACTTAATTAGAACTTGTTAGCCAGCCAAGTCATGTCAAACGATCAAAAAGTCAAATGTAAACATTGAAAACAGTGTTCTGTCTTAAGTCTCTTCAATTTGTTTTCAAATCATTAACAAAATAAGAAATTAGGCATATGCACAAAATCCATGCTTGAGCATGAGAACGGTTTCATGAATACGGGCCTTGATTTTTCAAGACAACTAGGTAAAGTTACATTAACATTTTTAGACATTTTCTTTCAAAACTTACCTCCTGTTTAACGAAATTCAAGTCATTTGGGTACACAGTTGTTTTCTTGTGAAAAGTTGAATTGTTTTTGGATACAAAAACACCACCTGCCTCCCTGAAAGTTCTCTTTACGCACTTAAAATCCATTTTGTTCTCGAGTCTAAAATATCGCATTCGCCAGTTCGTATGATAACACGTAACTATGCGGTTGCTATGTCGTCATTTGTATTTTAGCGCCCTATCAACATCATCGTGATCACCGAGATGCTTAATTCGTTTGGTCGAACTAATAAAGTGTCTATTTGATTATGATTCCGCGCAACTCTGAATAACTCATGCTTCCGCGGGAAAAAGTTCCAACATTTGATCTTTTCGTGTTTCAAACAGATATGAGTTGTAAAATTTCTACTATGGAAAGTAATATCTACCATAAACACTTGGAGCATGCAAAACACTGTTTTCCTTATATGGTTGTCTTTTGGTGCTTGATCATGTCCAGACAGTACAAAAAGGGACACAACTCGTTGCGCTCTCTAACAGAACTTGACATTTGGTTACAATCTCCACGCAGAGTTACGGTCCTTGCACTGTATTGAAAAGGAACGACTACTCTGGGTAGAGATTGATTTGGTTAACGTTATCATGAGGTAGGCCCTATACGAGGTACATTTTCATTTTGCAATGCAAATCAAACTTTCATAGTTTTAAGCAATCGAGCCAAATGTTATCTGCCTTCATATTGTAACGTTATGTTGCTTGTGAATATTATTGAAAAATTCAAAGAAATATGAAATGAAATTATTTTCCGGGAAATGGTGTAACGCTGCGACAACATTTAAATATCCTATCATATTTCTTAAAAATGGAAATATTTGTTCAAATGAATATTTTTATGAATAAACGACTAAAATTTATCAAGAAGTGTCAAAACTTTCCGAAATAAAGAAAACTGTTATAAATGCGGTCAGTTATTATCAAAAATAAATCTGTTCAGAGCAATAAAAGATACATTGTATATATTAGAGGCACATGGTTCATCGTACGTATTCATCGTACGGAAATGACCTAGCCCAACTGTGCTACATTTCTATCCAAAGTGGAATTAAGGTGAGATTCATATATTTACCGTCGAATGGTTTTGCCAATATATAACCCTACCATATTCAGTTAGCATTCATATAGGCTATGAATGCCTTGGACATAAGTCAAACCATGTGGTAAATAGTTTTAAACACACACTCAACAAGCTCTGGTCTGATCACGCCTGTAAATTGAATGCTTCTAGCAAGGAAGTTCCTGTCCGGAACTTTTAGTATTTTAACTCCCTTTTCAAACCTGTAAGATTTCTGGATATTATTTCCGCTATATCAATACGCATCGCAAGTCACGTATCAGTCTAGGAATATCATAACGCGCAACAAGAAGCTACCTGAAGCTTTGGATTGGTGTCTATGTTTAGCGCCAAGATCACTACGTTTATCAAAACGAGGAAACAGAAAAACTTGTTCATTATTATTCTTTCGCAAACCTATAAATTAACTGATTTTCTGATTCTATTTAAAATTAATAACTTTGGCTTGGCATATTGTAAACGCACATGTTATTATGCGAGTTATCCGGATTTTTCAGCGACCGTCATTTGTTCCATAATTTAAACACTAAACACAGACTTCCTGTTAATTTACGAGCCGCCATGTGAATTTGTAGTGCAAAATCGTTGCATCTTGCCTACTTATGGCAAACTCTTCAACTATTTGTCGTAGATAATTAATTGACATAGTAATACAATGGCTGGTGAACATCGTAGATCGACGGTGGCGCAGTTCTTCGAGGAGGAAGATGATGCGGCACTGGAAAGCACCTCCACATATGACCGGGTTTGTTTGTTTTGAATCTATGTAGACCTCTTAGAAAACAGTATGTCATTTACTTGCCTTATGTTAACACTTAAAGGGAGGATGTTAATTGAAACATTAATATAAATCTGCAAGTCGGTGATCTGATATAAACTTTTCACAAGTTTTGACAGAGTTCCAAGCCAGACATTTCGGCCCGTAATTATTACCACCCAGTCATTTTAGTACCATTGTCCAGACACGGTCCTCGGCATGGCATTAATATATAGTTAATATACGTATTAGGGGTATTTAAGCATGATTTCAGTGGGTTTGACTGGCCAAAAACATCTTGATTTAAGGCCTTCATGCTCACCTATCACAAATGTACATTTAAGCTGGTAAAAAAGAAAATAAGCTCCTTATGACGCATGTTAAAATGAGCTTTATAACAGGTTTCATTTATTATTTATTGGGTGATGTTGAAAGAATGAAATCCTTTTTGTTCCCAGTGTTTAAAAGAATTTTGTGTGTTTTTATTTCACTTTATTCCCAATTTCAGTAATAAAAATGTCACTATAAATGGTAAATGTTACCCAAATGCAGGATAATTAACCATATGCACAGTTGTGGCTAACCTGATCAATACCATACCATGTAATTAATACCATACATTAATAGAAACTATGCTACAGTAAATTAATTCTGTACCAATTTGATAACTAAAGTTCAAGTTCAATAAACACAAAATAGGCATTTCAAATTCAATACTGTTGTTTAACTGGGGTCTTTACATATGAATTATTGTTAGGTTAAAATTTATTGCTGTCATCTTTTTGAAATTTCCACAGAGGAGATAATGAGTGGTAGGAATTTAAACATCAAAAAACATGTTTGTATGTACACTCTAGGGGAAAATTAGCACCTTTGAATGATATTTTTGAGTTGTTTCACCAGATCTTTCAAAATAGGAATAGTTTAGCATTTAAAGTCCAAAATTGGGAGACTTCCTAAGCTATTGTTAGATTGAAATTTATGGTGATAATACCAACCTCACAGGGATAATCCCCGATTGCTTAATTTTAAATTTCAGACATTAAAATTTGAAACACTTTCTCATGTGAAAAATGGATTAATTATACTATATAAATCACACATTTGCATTGTATTTTTAAAATAAGCAAAATCAAAGTCCTGATTTTTGTGTGATTTTTTTTTACAGGTTGTTGATCTCATCAACAAGGCTTCCTTGATGCAGAAAGATGCCCAAAAAATCAACAATCTGAAACAGGTAGGAATTTGTGCTGCAACAGCAGTTTATAAAGTTACAGTCTGCTTACTAATACTAAGTATTTGTCCTACAACTGATGGTATAAGTATTCTCAAGTTTAATTGATACATCATTTTAAAGATGTATATATATTTTTATTTACCTTGTTTGGGCTGCTCTTGCAGAAATTGATATACAGGTTTTCAGTTCAAGTTCGAGATTGTCTAGACATGCTGCATGTAAACCAATGAGTAATTGATAAAGAACTTTTCAATACATAATGTAATTAGTATACAACATTTTCTGTATTTGTATATATGACAAACAGAAATCCATAGTTTTCTATAGTACAATGTAGTTTCAATTTAAAAAAATGAAATCACAGACCAAATAGGGCTATTAAATTATCACAACATTTTATAAAACAGCAGTCAAAGGAGATACATGAAAGTGAATCCTAACAATGTACAACTTCTGTTATTATATATATTGAGAGGAAATTTGAATATTATAGTTATAATGACCTGCATTCACGATGTCAAAGACATGTTTAATTTGCCATTTTCATAACTTTAACACACATTTCTTCCCCACAGATAATTAATTACTATCAAGTGACAATATAGAATTGTACCGTCTCGACAGCTAATATCAGAATATATTAAAGTTCACATGAAAATAGAGTGATTCACGATTTGTTCCACACATGCACTACATGTACTACCATTGGTATTGAACCTCTGCCAATGAATCAATAATTTCCTCATTATGACATAATGGTACTGCAGCTGGTTTTTTGTCATTGAAAGATGAAAACAAGTGCTATGTAAGATAAATATTTGATGCAGAATGTACTGTGATAATTTTCTTATATTCTAATGATCATTTGCAGAAAATCACATACATTTTTTTTTTGGTTTAATTTTCAGGTGCAAGAGCTGATTATTCACAAGGAGCCAAATTTATTGGATAACTTTTTAGATGTAAGTACGGTGTACATGTGAAGCATGTATTTGAATTTATTACATACCTGATGAATCTTACTGAAGTGATAGAGCCTGTTTCCAGACCATGCACTACAAGGTTATATATTTCATACTGTGGTAATACATGTTGTATTTACCCAGTATCCAGAACTCCTTTTTGGTTTGAACTCATCTGTCATCATCCATTGACAAAATTGATAAGTTGAAACAGAAATGTGTTCAGAACGCCTGAGCTCCATTTTACAGTAAGATAGCATGATGTCTGTGTTCCTCTTCAGCAACGTTTTATCCACCAATGCTGATCTATCACAGTTTTAGGAAGGCCAAATTGAACACGAAAACAGGGTAACTGATTAGCAATGTTTTGTAGAAAATGGATAAAATGCATTGAAGGTACAATCGTAGGTTTATTCTGAAAGCAATTCCACACACATCACTCAGCCTGATGCATTGCCCTCGGGCAATCTGAGATGTCAGATGAAGATGTGTGTGATATTACTTGTGTATACTGAATCTACCTGGTTTAATGATTATAATATCTGGTGATAAATTTTGCTGATTTTGGTTATCATTCTATTAACTGCAAATAGAATATAAATTATTTTGCACCACAAAAACTTGGAACAAAGGTTGCATTTAACAAAAAAGTTCCTCTAAATAAAGTTTTTTTTCTTTTCTATTAAAGACAGTTACAAGATCCTACAGATTGTAATCAGGACTTGAACTCATTAGAAATCACAAGTAAACTGACATTTATTTGTTATTTGTGTTTTTTATGTGATACAGGAAATGCTGGCCTTTCAGAGTGATAGAACAGTTGATGTGAGAAAATTTGTGATCAGCTTCATGGAGGAAGCATGGTAAGTTATCTGTGGTAATGTAATGTGATCTGTTCTGTGCAAGACTGTCTCTCACCTGGTAAGGTCAAGGTGACTGCTGCTAATAGGCAAATATGACAAATGATCCAGCTTCCTTTTTACCAGGATTGTCTTGGTGTAGGAAATAAGGGAAAGCTTAGTTGGGTGATCAGGTTTTTTGCCAGCTATTTTGGGAAAGAGCCCCTGAGCAGGAATTGGAAAATATCATCGGCATTTTGCAAAAATTTGGAAAATATCATAAGCTTGAAAAAAATAAAAAAAAACTGCAATGTGATGAGCAAAACGTTTTTCTCTACCTGTTTATAACAGTAAAATGTTTATAACAGTAAAATGTTTATAACAGTAAAATGGATAGCAATAAATAAATGCATCAATTTTCAGTATTTTGTTTATTCTATTTCAAATCTTCGTTATTTATGTATTTTGAATGCTCCTTCATGGACGGTAATACTTTGGACGTTGTACATATAACAACTGGAATATTGTATAGACATGCTTTTTAATACAATTGGGAAATTAAACACTGAAAGTGGAAAAATGCAGGTTATTTTTATGTTGGGAATGGGTCCCTGTACCGGACCCTATAAACACCAGGCAAAGATCCTGGTGATTCAAGTAAAAATCTACCAGACCCGAGGGCTCTAATCATTAATCACTTCTATCCATGGCTAGGTTTCCTGTCCATTACTCCTATGCAAATTATATTTAATGAATTCTGTTGTTGGTTCCTTAAAATGAAATCTTGATTCATGTGATGGGATAGATGTTTTACTGAATTAGTTCTTTGTGTACTTTTTCAGCTTTAAACAGATTTTGTGAGAAACAGAACTGATTACTGGTAGCTGCAGATTTTCGTCATGTGAAAAACATTTTGAATTTGTTTAATTTTTGTGTGTAGCAAGAAGGACATGGAGTTGCTGCCAAAGATACTTCCCTGTCTGCAGCTGTTGTTGGAGGACGAGAATGTCAACATCCAGAAGAAGGTCATCCTCATCATGTCTCAGGTCTACAAATGTGTCCTCCAGGTAGGTATATCTCACATCATTGCTACACTGACTTGGTTGTATTTAACTTTTACAAAGTTGAGTTTTCAAAGCTTTAAATTGTCATTTTTTTTATCAGGATATAATATGGACTCAACAATTCAAAACAATTTTGCACAAGAGTACACATTTTTTTGGTGAGGTTTTCGGTGAAAATTAAGTTCTGGTGACATTTCTTGAGAAAGTTTCGATATACCCTTACTGTGTGTACACCACATAAATTACTCTGTTGGGACCTTTGTTTTAACATACATCCACTTTTCAAATAAGAGTTGAACCTTTTTCTTCTTTGCACATCAATACTAATTCTAAGATTGTCAGGTGACCTTTACCTGGTAAATTTGTTTTAATTTTGATAAAAAAAAATAAAAAAATTATTGACATGCTATTTAGTTTTAAAGCATTTTTAAAATATTAATTTTCACAATTGCTCTTGAATTGTGAGGATTTAGATTTGTAAAAGAAGAAAATCAAACGATATTCATGTACATTTTTCGTGAAATAAGTGCTACTATTAAATTTGAGATGGCCTCTGCTTACCTTACAGTGGATGTGCAGTGCCAAAGGGGTTAATGATGAGAAAATGTATGTGTGGGAGATGGTTAAGAGCATGAAGATTAAACTACTGGAGATGGCTGATTCAGAAAATGATGGGTATGTAGAATGTACTGATGATTTGGTTTATTGTGCGAGTAAGTAATTTTGAACTTAAACGCATGATGACAGTGTTGTCTGTCCATTCAGTGTTAATATATTTTTTTTCCGTTTTATTTTCAAAAATAATATTCATCTGCTTGTGGAACATTCTTATATGTCAGTGGAGGCAAGAACTACCTAGTCTTTACCAAAATATCTTTGTGAGCAAGGGAGTAAACACTAATTATTGCTCTTATGAGATTTGTAATATATCCTTCATGACTCATGACATTGCTAAATTCAATCCCCAGCAAATGTTACCTTACACAATAATGTTAAATGAAATATTGAATATCAGCCATTTTCTTACCACACACAGCTCTAAGGTCTACAGCTGTGATACAGTGTACAGATTAACTATACACTAGATAGCTATAGACATTACACCCAGTTATACGTTTTGTATTTGTCTATTGTTTTCCAGAGTGAGGACTCATGTGGTGAAATTCTTAGAAGGCATGGTGATGATATTGTCCCATTCAACATCTGTAAGTATTCTAACGCTTTGATGTTTAGTTCTTAAAAAATGTATTTGATAATGTAGTACAAATGCATTTCACAATAGACTTTGTTGCTGTAAAATTGTATAATCTCTAGCAGAGGCATTTAAATGAGATACTCGGACCCTATTTGTATGTTATTAACACAAATTTTCAAAAAAGCTTTTTCAGAAACATCTGAATATTAACAAATATTTTTTATTTATTGTCTGTGGTTAATCTTCTTTTATCCATATACATGAAGTTTTAGTTCTAACATGAATATTTTTTATCTTATTTCTCCCACCATGAAAATATGTCTTCTCAGAATCCCATTTAGTCTTGAAAGTTGTACAGGAATGGATGTAGGATTTGTTCAAAGGGGGACAATGCACATGTTTCCAATAATTATGAAAAAATCTTTTCATGTTTTTTGTCAATATGTGAAATTTCATTTCATTTAGCAGGTATCTTATTATGGAAATCTGACCCTAAGAATAATTCCGATAATCAAAATTTCATGTTTTCAGGAGTCTGAGTTTCCAAAGAACTTCAAACCAGAGAGTGATATTAACCTCAGCATTGTCCCAGAGGACAGTGACAACAAATACCTCAAGCTCAAACGCCTCGAGGATGAAGGCAAAAACATTTTTGAGACCATGTTACACTTCCAAGCTTCTCCACACATATCCAGGTATATCAGTAATGTCATACATTTTCTTTGTACATGGACAGTTTTGCAGTACCTGAAGTTTTTGGAAAGGATATGGCGTTTGAAATGATACTTCAGGAAAACTTTGATAATTATGCTTTCGGTGGAAATTCTGTAAAATGTCAAGCTATTATGAAAACTCTTTTTTATACGTTGAATATTTAACATCCAGTTTTTTAATTTTCTGATGTTGTTGTCATGAAATTAAATAAAATTATGGAAGATTCCTTAATATGTCATCTTAAAAACAAGTTGTGGTTCAGAGTTTCTGTAACCGCTGTTGACATGTTAAACTTTGGGTATTTTATTTTCTAGCATGTTTGTTATGTAAGTGGCAAAATTGATGTGAACAATCACTGTTTTTACTATGTTATATTGGAACTAACTGATATTTGAGAAATTTAGATTTTGCACTAATATTAAAAATTCTTGTGTGGTTTCAGTATCAACTTAATGACGGTTATGGGCAGTATAACAGCCATAGCTAAACAGAGGCCGGCATTTTTTGGCAAAGTCGTTCAGGCGTTTGAATCTCTTCAAGGTAATAATACAATGAGAATCTAACTATACAGCCTTGATACAACTCAACTTAAATTACTCAATCAATTAAGATATCTCGTCATTTCCTCTCATTTATTTTGCTGTCATTCTTTCAAAGTTACTAATTCTATGTAAATCTTTTGAAATTTTCTGAACCTCTGGATTTTGTTATAATTCTGCAACATGAAATATGGCAGTACAATATTTTATTTTGTATTTTGATCAATGAAATTCATTCTGCCTCACAATGTTAACCTGGTTTTGCTTTACAAATGTGATTTATTTCAATTGATAATTACATCGATTGGAACTGTTACAAGTGTACTGCCAGTTGAAAAGGCAATGCTTCGGCCAAAAGAGCCTTTCATTTAATTAAATATGAATGATAAAAGAGTTCAGAATGTAGGTTATATATTAATAAAAAAAAAACTGTGCTCCTGTACATTAAGTTCTAGCAAAGCATTTAAGTTGGTTTTGAAAGTATATTGATATGTTATTCATCTTGTCAGTAAATTTGCCGCCGACACTGGCCAAGTCCCAAGTAAGCAGTGTGAGAAAGAACCTGAAGATGCACATGTTGTCGTTGCTGAGACATCGCTGTTCCGCAGACTACATGACACAGATCACAACCCTTCTGACAGATCTGGGCGCCACAAACTCCGAGGTGTGTACAGTATCCACACATTGTCCCTTCTCCAACCCAACATACACACACTTATACATGACAGAATATTTCCCACTGTTCTTGGTGCAAGTTTCAAGTGAGAGATATGTACAGGAGTCTGTATTTCAAGTGAGAGATATGTACAGGAGTCTGTATTTCAAGTGAAAGATATGTGCAGGAGTCTGTATTTCAAGTGAGAGATATGTACAGGAGTCCATATTTCAAGTTAGAGATATATACAGGAGTCTGTATTTCAAGTGAGAGATATATACATGAGCCTGTATTTCAAATGAGAGATATATACAGGAGTCTGTATTTCAAGTGAGAGATATGTACAGGAGGCTGTATTTCAAGTGAGAGATATGTACAGGAGTCTGTATTTCAAGTGAGAGATATGTACAGGAGTCCATATTTCAAGTGAGAGATATATACAGGTGTCTGTATTTCAAGTGAGAGATATATACAGAAATCTGTATTTCAAATGAGATATATATACAGGAGTCTGTATTTCAAGTGAGAGATATGTACAGGAGACCATATTTCAAGTGAGAGATATATACAGGAGTCAGTATTTCAAGTGAGAGATATATATAGGAATCTGTATTTCAAATGAGATATATATACAGGAGTCTGTATTTCACGTAAGAGATATGAACAGGAGTCTGTATTTCAAGGGAGAGATATATACAGGCGTCTGTATTTCAAGTGAGAATATATACAGGAGTGTGGATTTCAAGTGAGAGAGATATACAGTAGTCTGTATTTCAAGGGAGAGATATATACAGGTGTCTGTATTTCAAGTGTGAGATATATACAAGAGTGTGTATTTCAAGTGAGACATATATATGTACAGGAGTACATATTTCAAGTGAGACATATATATGTACAGGAGCCCATATTTCAAGTGAGACATATATATGTACAGGAGCCCATATTTCAAGTGAGACATATATATGTACAGGAGTCTATATTTCAAGTGAGACATATATATGTACAGGAGCCCATATTTCAAGTGAGAGAGATGAACAGGAGTCTGTATTTCAAGGGAGAGATATATACAGGAATCTGTATTTCAAGTGAGAGATATATATGTACAGGAGTCCATATTTCAAGTGAGAGAGATATACAGGAGTCTGTATTTCAAGTGAGAGATATGAACAGGAGTCTGTATTTCAAGTGAGAGATATATACAGGAGTCTATATTTCAAGTGAGAGATATATACCGGAGTCCATATTTCAAGTTAGAGATATTTTCAGGAGTCCATATTTCAAGTGAGAGATTTATACAGGAGTCTGTATTTCAAGTAAGAGATATGAACAGGAATCTGTATTTCAAGTGAGAGATATATACATGAGTCTGTATTTCAAGTGTGAGATATATACAAGAGTGTGTATTTCAAGTGAGAGATATATACAGGAGTCTGTATTTCAAGTGAGAGATATATACAGGAGTCTGTATTTCAAGTGAGAGATATATACAGGAGTGTGTATTTCAAGTGAGAGATATGAACAGGAATCTGTATTTCAAGTGAGAGATATATACATGAGTCTGTATTTCAAGTGAGAGGTATATACAGGAGTCTGTATTTCAAGTGAGAGATATGAACAGGAATCTGTATTTCAAGAAATCACCAACCCTACACAGAATATCATATTTCAGAGATTACGATATTTACCAAAGATTTGGGTAAGTTTCATATTAGCAACAACTCTTTAATTAATTTGAAAACAAAATAATTTTATAACTTTAATGTTTTATTTGCCATGTCAAGTTGAAGGTTCTGTTTTCTTTGAAAGGTGATGAAAGCCATGCCAAAAATAGATGAAAGTAAAAAGAGAAAAGCTGAGGAGTCCACACAAGTGGCAAAGAAAGCCAAAATTGAGGAGGTACGACACACCCTAAACTTTTATTACAGGATTAGGATAATGAACATCTTTACATGGATTTTCTTATTCTATAGGTCGGATAAGTTAAAATGAAAACTGTCTTATACTTTGAGAAGTTTTTGTTGATTGTCATTTGATTTTTTTCTGGATACAAGTTCTTTTTTAGCACATAGCTCTGATCTAAAACAACACTGACAGAAAACTTAAAATTGCATTTAATCATTATCCTTATTTTTATTTATAGATATACATAATATACAATTACAATACAGTAATTATTACAACAAAAATGTCAAATAAACAAGAAAAGAGTGTAAATCAAGTGTTTTATTATCATATCGCAGATAACGTGGCAACAGATTCAGATGCTGTCATAATTTTGAGACAAATTTGAATAGGCAGAGTTCAAGTCAATATTTGAGATTAAAAATGATACTGTGACACATTTTATCTTACCATGAATGTGACATAGTCTACCTTCGATACAGCATTAGAATTTACATTCTGTGAATAGGCCTTTTTAAGATAATATTAAGTCATACATTTTAAAACTTACAACTAGTTATGACTTTCATGCCTTCACTCAACCTTATTCCCTAGGTGGAGTTAGATGACGATGATGCCGGTATGACACCGTTTGTGGACAGAACGACAACCAAGTCTGCTCCAACAGTCAAACAGCAGTCCACAGCCGTTGACATCACGTCTGAGGATCTGGAGTCCAGGCTCAACGCACAGAATGTGGCTGATCTTGTTCTGATCAGCATGGTAGGTACACTTGTTAACTTGCTCTTGTACTAAACTCATTCTTTTCCACATGAAATTGATTATGTCGGTAAAACAAAATTAACATTTTGAAAGTTTGAAATTTATTATATGACTGAAAGAGAAAAAAGCCTTTTCGACACTTTTCAATTCTGTAGATTGGTTATGAAAGGTTATGACTTGATGTATTCACTAATTTCACTTAATAGGTGATGTTGCCGGACACAATGCCAGCCCATTTCCAGTCGACCTACACTCCTATAGCTGCTGCCGGGACAGAGGGTCAGATCAAACACATAGCCAGACTCCTGTCCACCCAACTAACTACTGCAGGCATGGGCAAGGGTGTGGCTGAAACACAGGCACAGGTAAGGGGGTTGAATTGAAACACTGGCACAAGTAAGGGGGCGGGGCCGAAACACAGGCAAGGGGGTGGAACTGAAACACTGGCACAAGTAAGGGGGCGGGGCCGAAACACAGACACAGGCACAGGCAAGGGGTTGGAACTGAAACACTGGCTCAAGTACGGGGGCGGGGCCGAAACAGACACAGGCAAGGGGGTGGAACTGAAACACTGGCACAAGTAAGGGGACAGGGCCGAAACACAGGCACAGGTAAGGGGGTGGAACTGAAACACTGGCACAAGTAAGGCGGCGGGGCTGAAACACAGGCACAGGCAAGGGGGTGGAACTGAAACACAGGCACAGGTAAGGGGGCGGGGCCAAAACACAAGCATAGTTAAGGGGGAGTGGCAAGGGTGTGGCTAAAACACAGGCACATGTAAAGGGGTGGAACTGAAAAACGAACACAGGCAAAGAGGTTGGACTGAAACACAGGTACAGATAAGGGGATTGAAATGAAATTCAGGCACAGGTAAGGGGGCAGGACTGAAATACTGGTATAGGAATGGAGCTGAAACACAAGCACAGGGGTTGGGGCTTGAAAATACAGGTACAGGTAAGGGGGTGGGACTAAAACAAAGGCACAGGTTAGGGGGCATAACTGAAACACAGGCACAGGTTAGGGGGCATGACTGAAACACAGGCACAGGTTAGGGGGCATGACTGAAACACAGGCACAGGTTAGGGGGCATGACTGAAACACAGACACAGGTAAGGGGGCGGGGCTTAAAATACAAGTGCAGGTATAGGGATCGGACTAAAACACAGGCACAGGTAACTTAAACACAGGAACAGGTAAGGAGATTGGCCAATTTGATGGCTAAAACACTAGTAAGGGGAGGCTGAAAACAGTTACAGGTTAGGGAGTGTCCAAAACAGTCATAGAAACAGAGATTTGGCAGGGGATCAGAGAGACAGGGATTATCATAGAAAAAATCTTACTTTCAATACTAACAAGGTATTCCCTCCTCATACTCCTCCCTTGTTTATACACCATACCGACTTGACACATCAAGCAAAAACTAAAATGGTATATAATTTGTGTTAACAGTCTGAAGAGAATGAGGGAGCTGGTGGCGAATCGCCAGCCTATCAGCCATCCTCTCCCAAACAGCTTATCCAGACTGTTGTGGGTATGTATTATACTAATATCTGTTACTTCAGATATTTTATATCTGTACAGATTAAAGTCAAATAGACAATCACAAATTTAAATATCTTGCAAATATTTACTGGGACACAATTAATCTTAGAACACATTGTGAATGTTGATTATAATAGGTTCATGATGACGTACTAATTAACTGCAATGTCAGGCAACATTTTTGTACTGTTAGAATTTTTCATTGGATGGAATTCAACATCTCATTGTGTTCATATCACTATTTATGTCCATAGTTAAATTCAAAATCTCATTCAGTGGCAAAATTACAATAGGTGAACATTTCCCATTCCCAAGTTTTTCAAGGCCTATTTTTTGGCTTCACGGATTCAGTATTAAATGAGATTTCCATTATTTATACCTACTATGATGGGATGTATGCTTTAATTACAGGAGGGCTAACAGACGATTTACCAGCACTACCCAGCTCGAGTAAAGCGCAGTCAATGCAGCCGCCTGCAGTAAGTATGAAGTTGTGTGACTTAAACTGAACATTTATTATACAAGTTAAGCTGATTTAAATAGCACTTACTCAGAAGTCAAACTTTCTAATGAGGGGAATTTGTTTATGCAAGCTTGTTCAGGTGTGAAAAAAATGTGAAAAATAAATTCTACCAGTAATCTTTGTACAGTAGATTTCGCTTATTATCACTTTTGATTTGTCAGATGAAAATGTGATATTAACAGGAACATGACATAAAAAGAAAACGTGTTTTTCTGACCATTTCAGGTGTCATAACACAGAAATGACCGTATTTAAATGTCCAAGTGATATGGTATTACAAAGAAGAGAGTTTAAAAATATATATATAAATATATAAAAAATAGAACAAAAGACAGAGATAGCGTCTCTAGGCCTTTCTCGGGTTGATTCCCCGTTCATCAGGAGACTGTTTATTTTGAAAACAGGTATTGTGAGGTCATAGTTGTTTACACAAGAAAGTATGATGTCATCAATAATGCAAAGTCATTATGACGTCACAGAAGGCATACACATAAATCCATGACGTCAACAACAATACAAGCTAAATTGTGACGTTACATTACTTAGACAAATGCATAACTTTATGATCTTACCAACAATAAAAAATACGGGAGATACAAATTGTTTCATTTACGGCAACAATAAAATATGAACAATAATATTTAAAGCACAGCAATTGCTTAAAGCATGACACGTTGAATTTAATGTGAACTATTCAGACTGGGTTTCAACAGTTTCATTAACTCCGACTCCTTAACTTCCCTCTTTATCACATCAGATGAATGCATTTGGTAAATAGGGAACACTTTGAAGTTATTGTTAGCACAGTTATGAATATGTTTGTTCACTTGTAAAAATCTAAGGTCATCATGGATTGTTTGTTGCTTGTGAAGAGTCATTCTTTGACGTAGTTCACGCCCAGTTTGGCCAATATAAAATTCCAAACATTTAACACACACTATAGCATATATAACATTCTTCGACTTACAATTCATACTAGAACGTACAGTGAATTTAAATCCATTTTTGAAAACAAAAGTAGAACCTTCAATAATTATTTTACATGTTCCACATCTGGGCGAATTACATTTAGACACAATAAGTTCAGCTTGATTCGTTTCAAACTTGGAAAAACTCAATAGCCTTTTGAGATTTTTGGGTTGTCTTTTACTATTGATAATTCTATGTTTAGCTAAAACATTTTCCATACGCACGCTAGTTTTATATATATGTATATGATTCTACAAATATTTCGAGGCATATTTGAATTAAAAGCAAACGACAATTTCCATACCACCACTAAGTCGGTTTGTATTCATATTGTTCAAAAATTCTATGCAAATCTGTGATAAGTAGGCATGTGTTTTTTTAGGTTCATGATTTGCTTCCATATAAGTGATATATATTTTCCATATGTAAACCTTTTGGTTTTTATTCCTTTCAGCCTGTCCGCCGAGGGATCAAACAGTTCAAGTTAAGTAGTGTGACCCAGGAACTCAATCGGGACGACCTTGACCAAATGACCATCAGTGCTGTAGGCAGGATCCTCAACGCAGAAAGTAGGTTATTTATCTGGTCTTAGATGTTTAAAGCTGCATTGTCTTTTAAAGTCCATTAGTTGTTGAATCGCACATTCAAATTCTGGTTCTGTCAAGCTATTATGAAAGTGTCCTGAGTTTGTGTGTGTTTACATTAGTCTTCAAATGGTTACTTTGGGTTCTGAAGTAGGATGTTTTAATTATATATTCAAAAAGTGTCGTAAATGTGCCACGTGAAAATGCCACAGAGCAACGTGACAGAAACATTCATTTATCATTTGTTTTGGTGTTGTCTGAAACAATTGTATTTTACTGGTTTCTATTATTTGTCAAATTCAATGAGCTGATGAAATTTACCTTTCCATAAAATGTTGAAGGATTGATCTGTTAATCTACAACTGTGAAAATATATTGTTTTATGAACAGAGAGTGCTACACAGGGCAATGTACTACCAGCCAGGACCAAGCTGTTAGCCGGGCTTACGTCGCAGTTTGGTGGCGAACTCAGAGACCGTAAGTTTTGTGTAAAGAATCACTCCAAAACAAGTCATATGGGTGAGGGGAGAAGAACTACTCCAGAGACTCCATCATTAACAAAACTCTAAATAGTAAATACAATGATACAGACTGACGGAATCTACAAAATCACTGAAACTTCTCTCCTTCAGTTATTAAATTCTTAAATGACTCCAAATCTCCCCAAATGCCAACATTACACATGCAGAAAATGACATGTTTAACCCTTTCACCCCTATGTAACTTGTAGACTCTACCATGCATTGATATGGAGGGGTCGATTATGGTCTACAGTGGTGAAAGGGTTAATACAATTTGGAAAGCCATTAATTTGTTTAAGGATTCAAAATGGAAATGGGAAAATCATGGGGAGCTTTTTGTTATCAGTATGATGGTATTCGGACTGTGAACAATACTCTGCAGAGAAACCTACTTATCTTCAAGTCCATTCTCTACTCTGAAATTATACTGTATGAAATAAGCAATAAGAAAGAGTTAATATAAAATATTGAGTAAATAGGTGAATTTTTGCATTGCAAAAGTGACTGCTCACTTAATATGAAAAGGATGATGAGCCAAAAATTCACCTATTTACTCAATATTTTATATTAACTCTTTCTTATTGCTTAATATTTCATACAGTATAATTACCTAAAACTGATGTCATCACAATGAATTGTTTTATCCAGACTAATCTGTTTATATGGTTCTGAAAAATTACACCTTTTAAAAATTGAGATCACCTTGATTTAGTTTGTATCAGAAGAACATATCTTTGAGGACTAATGGCTGTATTTTGGACTAAATGTATTTTCTGTTTGATTATGTACAGTTCTGGAGGAGTACATCTTTGAGGACTAAATGTATTTTCTGTTTGATTATGTACAGTCCTGGAGGAGTACATCTTTGAGGACTAAATTTATTTTCTGTTTGATTATGTACAGTCCTGGAGGAGTACTTCTTTGAGGACTAAATGTATTTTCTATTTGATTATGTAAAGTCCTGGAGGAGTACATCTTTGAGGACTGAATGTATGTTCTATTTGATTATGTACAGTTCTGGAGGAGTACATCTTTGAGGACTAAATTTATTTTCTGTTTGATTATGTACAGTCCTGGAGGAGGACATCTTTGAGGACAACATGTATGTTCTATTTGATTATGTACAGTCCTGGAGGAGGACATCTTTGAGGACTAAATGTATTTTCTATTGGATTATGTACAGTCCTGGAGGAGTACATCTTTGCGGACTAAATGTATGTTCTATTTGATTATGGACAGTCCTGGAGGAGTACATCTTTGAGGAATAAATGTATTTTCTATTTGATTATGTACAGTCCTGGAGGCGTACATCTTTGAGGACTAAATGTATGTTCTATTTGATTATGGACAGTCCTGGAGGAGTATATCTTTGAGGACTAAATGTATTTTCTGTTGGATTATGTACAGTCCTGGCAGAGTACATCTTTGAGGACTAAATGTATTTACTATTTGATTATGTACAGTCCTGGAGGAGGACATCTTTGAGGACTAAATGTATGTTCTATTTGATTATGGACAGTCCTGGAGGAGTACATCTTTGAGGAATAAATGTATTTTCTATTTGATTATGTACAGTCCTGGAGGCGTACATCTTTGAGGACTAAATGTATGTTCTATTTGATTATGGACAGTCCTGGAGGAGTACATCTTTGAGGAATAAATGTATTTTCTATTTGATTATGTACAGTCCTGGAGGCGTACATCTTTGAGGACTAAATGTATGTTCTATTTGATTATGGACAGTCCTGGAGGAGTACATCTTTGAGGACTGAATGTATGTTCTATTTGATTATGTACAGTTCTGGAGGAGTACATCTTTGAGGACTAAATTTATTTTCTGTTTGATTATGTACAGTCCTGGAGGAGTATATCTTTGAGGCCTAAATGTATTTTCTGTTGGATTATGTACAGTCCTGGAGGGGTACATCTTTGAGGACTAAATGTATTTTCTGTTTGATTATGTACAGTCCTGGAGGAGGACATCTTTGAGGACTAAATGTATGTTCTATTTGATTATGTACAGTCCTGGAGGAGTACATCTTTGAGGACCTGCGGTCAAGGTTTGACCTAGCGTTTGCCTGGCTTTACCAGGAGTATGCCAATTGTATGGGATTCTGTGCCCCGCTGATGAAGCTGGAAAAACCATCGCTGGCAAGCTACGACGAGTGTCTCACACGACTCCTGGCTGGTCTCCTGGGTCGAGTGGACCTCAAGGAAGGGTAAGTGATGCTCTGGTTTCAGAACATTCTGTGAATGGTTGGCACAACTTTATAGAGGAGTGTCCGTAAAATTGTCCATCAAGGATTCAAACAACTTTAAATGAGCAGTACATACACATTTCTTGCAGTGTTTTGGACAAGTTCTGTCAATATTTTTATAAACACTCTTTCTTAAGTAAAGCAGTATGTTTCAGTTTAATGGGATTCAGAAATTGATGTAACTAAAAATATCTTCTTATTGTTATCATGAAAAGCATCTAACCCTTTCACCATTGTAGACCATAATGAACTCATCCAAATAAATGTATGGTAGAGTCTACTAAAGTTACCTAGGGGTGAAAGGGTTCATGACAAAATCACTTGTATGAAGTATGAAGTCTGAGTTTATAATGTTCATAAATAAAACAGGAGTAATGTCATACTTGTGTTTTAATAGAACCCAAACTATTGTAAATGATCATGACTTTGCTTAATCACTAATGAGAAGGATGCATGATTTCTTCTTTTGTTGTTGTAGATTTTTCCAGCGAGTGCTGATAGAAGCTCCTGCTGTGACTGACAATGCTATTCTGATTCTGAAGAAATACTGCTTAGATGAGGTAGACAACAACATTTCAATTTATTAAATTGATTGATGATTATGGATATGGTGAATCCATATGAGGTTCTCCAGATAACTTGACAGAGGAAAGGGTTTCAAGTTTTGAAAAAGTTGTGCATATTAGATCCAATTGTTATGGCAATAAAATATTTTTTCAACTCAAACATGACAGAAAAAAATGTATTCCTCTCTCGAGTTTGTTTACATGTTTGTGTCATACAGTAGCATATTCTCCCAGCTATGCTTCCGACAAAGTATTCACAAAGATTCCAGTTCACAAAATAAACAAATACTTTTGAACATACCTATATTTTTTGAACTGTTTGAAATTGGAACTGATCCATTCTTGAATGACTGCAAAAACCTGATATAGCTGTGGAAGTACATGTGATTTATAGTACAGTATTTCACTTAATATCACTTCTCATTTGTCAGAGGAACACGATATTAACCAGAACGTGACATAAAGATAAAACATGTTTTTCTGTACTGTGAAATCAGACATTTTGGTGAGCCAGAATTTTGTCGTTTCCCCAAAAAAACGTTATTTTATGGGCATATTTTTTTTCTTCCAAGTACTCACAACTTCATTTCAAACTTGTAATTACTTTGTATACCTATAAATTCCTAGATGAAGAGTACCCGAGAAAAAAAAAATCTGATAAATTTCACAGTATTCACTGAAACTGTAATAACAAAAAGTATTTTATGTTTAGAACCGTGTGGTGGCAGGCATGAGCACTCTGAAGGAACTGATCCTGACTCGACCAGTTCACCGGCACCGCTTTCTCAACGTCATGCTGGAGTCATGTTCACATGACAAACCAGAGGTGAGTCATAATGGTTATGACAAAACTGAAACATTATTGTTCAGACAGTAACTGAGGTCAGTTGACCACTTAAAAATATTGTTGAGCTTGAAAAAAAAATCATGGAAAGAAATCTTTTCATCTGCTGGTATTTATTATTAGATGATTATAATTATTTCAGTATTCATAATACCTTTAGAATGTGTGAAGTGATTTTATCGTGGATTAGGAACTGCAAATTTGAATAGTTTTCACTCCATCTTATCGTATGTAAATAATAGGTGACTGAAACATGTCGCACTAGCTTCTGTTTCATTTGAACAAAGAATGAAAAAGTTCTTATTGAGAGTCAGTTCTAGTGAATACATTTGGAAAAACTATATGGTTTATGATATCAAAATTTACCAGTTGCTTGATTTGATATTACACAAGCTGAGATTTGTACTGCTCTGTGATACAGGTTCGATCAACAGCTATCCGGTTCACAAAGAAGCTGTATGAGAAACCACAGATCGCCCCACATATAGAGGTTGGTACAATATATCACTGATAAAGTAAAACCTTCAGTAGAAAATTCAGTCAAACGTTGCTTTTACAGACAGATTCTCCCGGATTGAAGTCAATGAGAAGCATCTCCTAGTGAAGAATCTCAAATAAATTGTGTTAAAACAATTGGTAGCTTTGTCTTAGCTATAATTGTGATTTCTGAAATATGGAAAGAAAATCTTCTGCTGTTTTAAATTTCAAATGGAGCCTGTAGAGAAGACAGAGATAGAGGGAGTGATCAATTGAAATCATTATTATTCTGACAGAAAAACCTGTCTAATCTGACTCCAGAAATTTCTGATTTCCTGTCTTATCCAACATAATCTTATGAAAACAACCAAATAAGACCTGTATTTACTGACATCCTGTCTCGTCTGACCTGTATGTGATGTACCATAGGGTGTTGGACTAGATAGGTTTCACTGTACCGATGAAAACACATTGATGCTTGAGTTCAAAGAAACCTTAAATTTAGAAAAACAAAACAAACTAACAACCTGTTTAATTTTTTAATTTCAGGAATATGCCTCTAAAATGCTGAAATATTTACTATTGCCAAAACCTCCAAGCGAGATGTTTCCGCGATCTAGATCAGGTGAGACGGAAATGTTATGGAGCAATACTTGGATTTCAAGTATTTGAAGTAAACTTGAAGCTATATATGTGTATGTGATGTGTTCCTGATCCCTCATCAATATCATAACATTTAAGGTCAGCGTCACAAGGTTGTAAACGGGGTCAGCGTCACAAGTTTGTAAACGGGTAAACAGCAAATATGCATTGAGAGAAACAGAAAATTAAAAACTGAAAAAGTTCAATAACACTACAGTTGGAGAGATGCAGATCAATTTTGACATCTTTGTTGTGCCCTTAGCAAAAGAGAGAGGGGGGGG
>NW_018408784.1:135956-161684 GCF_002113885.1 Mizuhopecten yessoensis | reverse complement strand
GGGGGGGGGCACCCTACACAGGCACCCTCAACAAAATAATTGATTGTGATGTTACCGTAATAGTTGGTTTCTCATTTTAATCATATTTTTCGTCTCTTTGTTTAACTTGGTGTTCTTGTCTGTCTGAAGGTGATCTGCCACAGTCCTGGATTGAGGACATCATTAAGATGTGTCTGTACCTGTACCTAGGTCTGCTGCCTAGCAACCATAAGTTGATCCAGGAGTAAGTATTTCACTGTTGGTAATTTAACCAATTCATTTTCCTCATTTGAATTTCGGATTGTTATCAGAAAGGAATAGTTTCATTTCTATACAATATCATTTTAATACTTACTAAAATTTAATTAGTAATAAAAACTAACTTCACTATCTTTAAAGCTGCCTTTATCCCATTATGCCATCATATGTTGGCAAACTTTCCCCAATAGCTAACATATAAACGGTCCGAATAGGTCGGTTTAGAATTCTTCACTTTTGCTCAACTTTTTTCGTCTCCGATTCCCTGTTGCATGGTGAGAACTGAAAAATGTCTCGGAGACATGAATGCCCTGCTCCTATGTATTGACATTGTTCAACAGAATTCTGTATATAATAATGCTGATCTTGGCCTTGACCTTTTAACCCTGAAGCACCAACTCGTTCAAAGTATTTTCATGCTTAAGTTTGATCAAAATCCATCAAAGAAGTTAAGACGCTTGAGTGATGTTATTGTAACATCAAAGAAGTTAAGATGCTTGAGTGATGTGATCGTTACATCAAAGAACTTAAGATGCTTGAGGGATGCGATTGTTACATCAAAGAACTTAAGATGCTTGAGTGATATGATTGTTACATCAAAGAACTTAAGATGCTTGAGTTATGTGATTGTTACATCAAAGAAGTTTTGATACTTGAGTGATGTAATTGTTACATCAAAGAAGTTAAGATGCTTTAGTGATGTAATTGTTACATCGAAGAAGTGAAGATACTTGAGTGATGTAATTGTTACATCAAAGAAGTTAAGATACTTGATCGTGATGTAATTGTTTCATCAAAGAACTTAAGATGCTTGAGTGATGTGATTGTTACATCAAAGAACTTAAGATGCTTGAGTGATGTGATTGTTACATCAAAGAAGTTAAGATACTTGAGTGATGTAATTGTTACATCAAAGAAGTTAAGATACTTGAGTGATGTAATTTTAACATCAACAAAGTTAAGATACTTGAGTGATGTAATTGTTACATCAATGAAGTTAAGATACTTGAGTGATGTAATTGAATGATGAATCGGGACAGAACAAAACGCTAAGTGACAGGACACAACAGTACATTAGTAAAACTAAATACTCCTCTCTAAACTGAACTGAGGAATGAACCAAAGATCAATAGTACCCACCATATCTAACAAAGAAAACTTGCTGATGGTTTCAGGTTAGCTGTTGTGTATACATCTGCCACAGCTGACATTAAGAGGACAATTCTTCGTGTGCTAGAAAACCCGGTAAGAACAACTTATCATTGTACATTTTAAATATCTTCACAGAGTTTTAAAAATGTAGTCATACATAGAGAAGTATCTAAATAGAATTATCATGATTTGGTCTCGGACACAAAATTATTTTGAATCGGTTTGCATCTTTCTCAAAATCATAGTTATTTAGGTAATATTCCTCATACAGACTGACAATATTTTGTTTAAATTATTTATGAAAACTATTTCAGAAGTATTCAGAATAAGATTTCATTGTATTTCATAAGTAATAAAAACCTCATTGCTGTGGACGTATAGCTTTTGATTAAATAAGTTTTTTTAATAACACAAAATCATTTAAAGTGTGAGTTACCTAACGCTTTTAATGACCTAATTATCCCCCCTCCCACACCACACACCAGGGAAGGATGTTTAGTTGTGTCGCTGTGTTTAACCTCTGTGCTTGCTGGTTGTAGGTGAAGGGTATGGGGATGCAGTCCCCAGAACTCCTATTGCTGGTTGAGAACTGTCCGAAGGGGGCGGAGACCCTGGTGACCAGGGTCATTCACATCCTCACAGACAAAGGTAGGAGGTTAACCATCATTATCCTGGCAGAGGTCACGATTCTTGTCCAAAATATTTCAGATTGTGAGACTAATTCATTTCATTGCCAAACGTTTTTGTACTTTTACCAAGTTAAGTCATTACTCGGTCACAATCTGTTTTGAGTATGTCTGGCTTCACATTTAGGCAGAGAGGTCCAGAAAGAATAACCTAGCAATTGATGATATCTTAAACGGTTACAGAGAAGATATAGAAGGAGAAATGATTTCTTGTGAGAAGAATCTATACAGATGTGAAGTCAGTTGTTCAAAATATTTGGTTTCATTATCACTGCAGTGATGTTAAGCAAGGTAACCTTTTTATACATTAGTATGATAATTCAAATCCAACAGAGTACCTGTCACTGACTGAATGTTGCTTAGAAAATAACTGTGTTACTTCACTGTCAATTCCGTTTGCTATAGACCTACATTTGTGTTGATTCTTTGACAGCTGCCCCGTCACAGGAGCTTGTAGAAAGGGTACGAGACCTGTACCACAAACGTGTGCCTGATGTCCGCTTCCTCATTCCAGTACTGACAGGGCTGCACAAGGTAAAAATAACGTCAGATGGCAACTGAAAAAATTAGCCAGTACTGAGACAATTTTACAACCTAAACTAACATCAGGGTTGGACAACCTGGAAGTTTTTAGCAACACCCTTTTTTTGTCAGGAACAGTCATGTTACCTGTTTGAGTGGATGCTCAGTGTCTTAATTAGATGCCTGTTGTTTACCCGAGGGGTATTGTATAAGTTACATGTTGTGAGGGTTCTGTTTTGGCTGTATTCATGGTCTCAAAACAACCCAGAAATTCTGAACTCATGGAAATGTGAAAAAAAAGCATTTAGTAAGTGGTGAAGTGTGAAATATATAAATGAATCTGGTCGAAGTCTTTTCCTGTTAAATTAAAATGTTAATTTGATGACTGTCACTTTATTTGACTATATTTTCGTGCATATTACAGAGAGAAGTAATACTGGCCCTGCCCAAGCTCATTAAACTGAACCCAGTGGTGGTGAAGGAAGTGTTCAACAGACTTCTGGGAGGCCATGGTAAGTGTCTTAATGGGGGTCAAAGAAGTGTTCAACGGACTTCTGGGAGGCCATGGTAAGGGTCTTAATGGGGGTCAAAGAAGTGTTCAACATACTTCTGAGAGGCCATGGTAAGTGTCTTGATGGGGGTCAAAGAAGTGTTCAACAGCCTTCTGAGAGGCCATGGTAAGTGTCTTAATGGGGGTCAAAGAAGTGTTCAACGGACTTCTGGGAGGCCATGGTAAGTGTCTTAATGGGGGTACAAGTGTTCAACAGTCTTCTGGGAGGCCAATGTAAGTGTCTTAATGGAGGTTAATGAAGTGTTCAATAGACTTCTGGGAGGCCACGGTAAGTGTCTTAATGGGGGTACAAGTGTTCAACAGTCTTCTGGGAAGCCATGGTAAGTATCTTAATGAAGGTTAATGAAGTGTTCAACAGAATTCTGGGAGGCCATGGTAAGTAGCTTGGTGGTGGTTAAAGAACATATTTTTAGGAGGCCACTTCTGGGAGATTTTGGTTAGTAATCCAAATTTATTTATATAAAGTTACTAAGTCTCAAATTACTGCTGCCAGAATCACAAATCTTTGTTTCCTGGCTAATACTATGAAATTTGTACTCGAGTGTTCCCTTTTATCAAACAATGACATGTTTATCTATGTTGACTATGGAGGACACTAGGTAGGGGACATAGAATGTTTTACAATACTTACCTGATAATTACCACGTTCATGTTGGCTATGGAGGACACTAGGTAGGGGACATAGAATGTTTTACAATACTTACCTGATAATTACCACGTTCATGTTGGCTATATTTCAGGTGAAACCAGCTTCTCGTCGCCCCTCACACCGGCCGAGCTGTTGATCTCCCTCCACAATATTGACCCCAATAAGTGTGACATGAAGACCATCATCAAAGGTAAGAGGTCATATCAAGGTCTTGTGTTTTGGATTCAACTTTCAGCATATTTTATTGAGTGATTTTATGAATATGAATTCTAGCATGTTCTTTTGATACATTTCTGAATTGTTTTTGAGTTTTTGATGTAGATCATTATAGATTTTTAAATATTAATTGCCCTTGTTTGAGGGAGACATGACTTTTTGTTTACCAGATGTTATATTTCTGTTGTCAGCCACTAACCTGTGTTTCTCTGAGAAGAACGTATACACACAGGAGGCTCTGGCAGTGGTGATGAAGTCCCTGATGGAACAGGCGCCCCTCCCCACACTCTTCATGAGGACAGTGCTGCAGTCCCTGTCCATGTATCCCCGTCTCCTTGGCTTTGTACTCAACATTCTACAGAGACTGATTACCAAACAGGTATAGATACAGGTTTATCATCGATGAACTCGTTTTCAGGGCAATGTCGTCTTCCGTTTTATATATTTTTCACATTTTTTAGGAAATCTTTAATCTTAAAAGGGACATTGAAACACCCATCAATACAACAAAATAAAATTGTTTGTGTCTTGAATACTTCTAAATATAGATTATTCACTGTCCTTGACCTTCAATATGTTTTTGTGATCACTATGGGCATGTGAACACTGGATGACTATACAATGGTAAAATTTGCTGCTTTGCATATTACACACTGTTGCACTGTAGTCAAAGGTTTTGGCACTGTTAAACAAATAATAATAGCCACTTTCAAAAATATATTCTTGTTTTCATTGATGACCTTGAGTAGATTTTTTATTTTCAAAAAGTTCATGTAGTTTGTATGTAAGGATACCACAAACAAATGTCTGTTAATGTTAAAAGTTCTATGAACTTAATCTCAAATTGTGACCTTAAAGTCTAACCTTTATTTGACCTTGACCTTATAAAGGTGTGGAAACAGAAACGTGTGTGGGAAGGCTTCATCAAGTGTTGTCAGAGGACAAAGCCCCAGTCGTTCCAGGTCCTGCTACAGCTGCCGTCCCTCCAGTTAAAGAGTGTGTTCGAGAGCTGTCCTGAGCTACGGGAACCTCTGCTCAACCATGTCAAGTCCTTCACAGAACACCAGGTATAGCATTAGGCTACTGGAGATCTAATATTCAGAATGACATTCATTAGTTTGGTATGCTTAGTTTGTTTTGACCACAAACAGTAATTGAAAACTTCATAAGCAAGCTTTTATAAAAGCCATTTTCCTTTGTCAAGCAAAGAATGCAAATGACCGGTTTCTTGACTCTAAACCGCTGAAAATAACTCCATGAATTAAACCACTATGTGACGAAACAGTTAATTCAGCTGTCAGAAAATATAGAGCCATTTTGCCATGTAGCACTCAAATACTGCAGGCAAACAGAGGGATAGGTGATGTGTTTACAGAGGGACAGGTAATGTGTTTACAGAGGGATAGGTAATCTGTTTACAGAGGGATGGGTAATGTGTTTACAGAGGGATAGGTAATGTGTTTAGGGATAGGTAATGTGTTTACAGAGGGACAGGTAATGTGTTTACAGAGGGATAGGCAATGTGTTTACAGAGGGATAGGTAATGTGTTTACAGAGGGATAGGTAATGCGTTTACAGAGGGACAGGTAATGTGTTTTAAGAGGGACAGGTAATGTGTTTAGGGATAGGTAATGTGTTTACAGAGGGATAGGTAATGTGTTTACAGAGGGATAGGTAATGTGTTTACAGAGGGATAGGTAATGTGTTTACAGAGGGATAGGTAATGTGTTTACAGAGGGATAGGTAATGTGTTTACAGAGGGATAGGTAATGTGTTTACAGAGGGATAGGTAATGTGTTTACAGAGGGATAGGTAATGTGTTTACAGAGGGATAGGTAATGTGTTTACAGAGGGATAGGTAATGTGTTTACAGAGGGATAGGTAATGTGTTTACAGAGGGATAGGTAATGTGTTTACAGAGGGATAGGTAATGTGTTTACAGAGGGATAGGTAATGTGTTTACAGAGGGATAGGTAATGTGTTTACAGAGGGATAGGTAATGTGTTTACAGAGGGATAGGTAATGTGTTTACAGAGGGATAGGTAATGTGTTTACAGAGGGATAGGTAATGTGTTTACAGAGGGATAGGTAATGTGTTTACAGAGGGATAGGTAATGTGTTTACAGAGGGATAGGTAATGTGTTTACAGAGGGATAGGTAATGTGTTTACAGAGGGATAGGTAATGTGTTTACAGAGGGATAGGTAATGTGTTTACAGAGGGATAGGTAATGTGTTTACAGAGGGATAGGTAATGTGTTTACAGAGGGATAGGTAATGTGTTTACAGAGGGATAGGTAATGTGTTTACAGAGGGATAGGTAATGTGTTTACAGAGGGATAGGTAATGTGTTTACAGAGGGATAGGTAATGTGTTTACAGAGGGATAGGTAATGTGTTTTAAGAGGGACAGGTAATGTGTTTACAGAGGGACAAGTAATGTGTTTAGGGATAGGTAATGTGTTTACAGAGGGATAGGTAATGTGTTTACAGAGGGAAAGGTAATGTGTTTACAGAGGGATAGGTAATGTGTTTACAGAGGGATAGGTAATAGGTTTACAGAGGACAAGTAATGTGTTTACAGAGGGATAGGTAATGTATTTACAGAGGGATAGGTAATGTGTTTACAGAGGGATAGGTAATGTGTTAACTGAGGGATAGGTAATGTGTTTACAGAGGGATAGGTAATGTGTTTACAGAGGGACAGGTAATGTGTTTTAAGAGGGACAGGTAATGTGTTTACAGAGGGATAGGTAATGTGTTTAGGGATAGGTAATGTGTTTACAGAGGGATAGGTAATGTGTTTACAGAGGGATAGGTAATGTGTTTACAGAGGGATAGGTAATGTGTTTACAGAGGGAAAGGTAATGTGTTTACAGAGGGACAGGTAATGTGTTTACAGAGGGACAGGTAATGTGTTTACAGAGGGAACGGTAATGTGTTTACAGAGGGATAGGTAATGTGTGTTTACAGAGGGACAAGTAATGTGTTTACAGAGGGATAGGTAATGTGTTTACATACAGAGGGATAGGTAATGTGTTTACAAAGGGATAGGTAATGTGTTTACAAAGGGACAAGTAATGTGTTTACAGAGGGATAGGTAATGTGTTTACAGAGGGATAGGTAATGTGTTTACCTGAAAATAAGTTTGCATTTAATGGTGATCTTTTTATTTATAACAACATTTTCATGGTCTCAAAGTTTAGTGGAATCCCATTAGTCTGTATAAACGTTGAACTAAATAATGTCACTAAAATGTGTTAAAAGGAGATCAAATGACTGGTCTAACTGTCAAATCCCTTCTGTTGTTAGGAAACTTGTCATGATTGTGTAGATTCTCTATTTAGTTATCAACACATTGCATATGGATTTATTGGTTGATTTTCTGTACACCCCAGATTACACATATACCCAAGGCAATCATGGCTGTCCTGGAGAAGGACCCTCTAGAGGAACAACAGAAACAGGCACAGAAGGAAAACATGGAGGCTGAGGCCAGGAGAATCGCTGAGGCCAAAAGTATCACAGGTCCGCCTGAGGTCTTGGTACAGGTCAGACAGGAGCCGATGGAAACGCAGGTTATACAGACAGTGGGTACAGTGTCACATGAGCAGCAGGCTGCAGAAAAGGCCAAACAGGAAGCTGAAAGAAGGAAGGCAGAGCAAGCTAAACAGGAGGCAGAGGAGAGAGAAAGGGAGGAACGGGCTAAGAAGGCTGCGAAGGAGAAAGCTGAGGCAGAGGAGAAGGCAAGAATTGAGGCAGAACAGAAGGCAGAGAGGCAACGGCTGGAAGCAGTGGTAAGTGGCTGTTACATTGTGGGAAGGAGTTTTCTGGTAGGGGTGATGTAGTTCTCTTACCTCATATGGTTTCCAATATCTTTAAACCTCTCATTTCCTATTTTGTTCAAAGTGAAATTTGAAATAATATTAACAAAAGGCTAGTCATTCTTTCTGTAAGAGGACTAAGTCTTCAAATGACATTTTTATGCAAGTTTTTGATATTTTGACGAGATGGGTTGCAAAATTATGAAAATTTGTCAAATATTTCTTTTTTATTTCGAAAATTGGGAAACTAAGTTTAGACGGAGAGACTAAGAGGTCAAGGGTACAGAGAGACAAGAGAGGGTGTGTGTGGTTGTGGGGCTGCCTCTGATAGGGAGTTGATCATTGTGACGAGGTCTAGGGCTAAGAGAGGGTAGATAGGGGTAATAAAAGTAGGTTAAAGGGTCAACTTCTGTAAAGAAGTTGGAGCTGCGGCATAGAGAAGGTGTTTGAATTGAAAACAAGGTGCACAGTGGTAAATGTGTGTGCACAGTGGTAAATGTGCAAGGCTTAAACTAAAATCAAAGGAACAAGATACTGTTTGATTGGGTACAAGATACTAATTCAATTAGGAACTGAATGAGAATTTAATTGAGCATCTGGTTAAAATATGACCAATGTAATAAATAGAGAGTAATTGCTTTAGAAAAAGATTGATGCCAAAATGACAGTACACTGAAGCACCGGTACATATAAGTAGGGGTACATATACTTTCTCTGGTCCTCGAGAAACTCCAAATGACGAGCAAGTAACTTAAGACTACAGAATAGATATCTTCAAAATCTGATACTGATTTCTGTTGTGACTTCCGTTAAACCAGAGAGCTGCGGAAGCCGAGAAGATGGTTGCCAGAGCCTTGGCTGAAGAAGAGATGATTGACGAGGACCCAGATTCGCCTGAAAACGCCCTGGCCATTGCGGAGGACGAACCCATGGATGTGTCTCAGACGTCGGAGTCGGCTGAGCAGGTTAGTAAACGATGGTATTAATGTGATCACATTCTAATACACACAGCTTATGCTTTATATCCATTAGCTTGGAAATTGTCTTTTTAACAACCCTATCAAAAATATTACAGGATTTGAAGTTAAGAATGTAACTTAAAAGTATTTCTTTAATTGCTCCTGAACTATCCTTCAAAACACATAAAGACACTTCACAGGAAAATTAAAATGTATGTACCCCTAAAAAAATCAGTTTCTGTATCCGCATTGTTAAGTCATGCAGATGTTTACAGTTGTTTTGCTATACATTTACAGCATAATGGATTATCATGAAAGTTAAGATTGTATATAAAATAACTTCCATAGACATAATGATATAACTACATAGAGTGTTGTTTCAGGTAATTTTACCCTTTTGAACACGTACTAGTATATGAACCCAAAGTACAGCCCTACAGCATGTATTTAACATATTCTCTACCTTATTTTGACCTCAGTAAGCTTATTTACATTTTTTGCACTCAATGTTTTGTTTTATAGTCGCAGGATACGGAGGAGGAGGAAAAAGCTGCTGAGGAAATAGAGGAAGGGGAGGCAGTGGATGAGGAGGAGGAGGAGGAAGAGGAGGTCAAGGTCACCAAGCCAAGAACTGCTCGCCGTGGAAGAGTAAAAGCATCATCCTCACGGTCGTCGGCGGCCAAGTCAGCCCCACCACCAACCAGGAAAAGTTCTAGGACAAAGAGATAAACAAGGAGAATGTTTTTGGTTAGGTTACATTGTGAAGTGAGTGAGAAAAGTACTCTGAAAGTGACCTTTAATATTAGTTCAAAGAAAGGAATGAAGCCCCATAAAATCTTCCTTCCGCACAGCATAGACTTCTAACATTGACTTTGGAAGGCAAGGAAATAGCTCATCTCCAAGAAAAAGTAGAATACTGACATTTTCTGAAAGACATGATTTTGAAAGTCCTAAAATATCCACGTGGAAATATTGGATGAAGGTGTTTTATGATAAACAGAGGATGAAAGTACAAAACCTTTCAAGGATATACAGTAACCGATGATTCCACATTTATCAAAGTGTTGTGTTATTGATATCATAATTCTGCCTAAATCTTGCATTGATTGAGATTCACCTGAACAGTTTTGTGTTTTTTTAGGTCACCTGAGACTTGTTTCAGTTCTCATTAATCATCTGCTCAGAAAATATAGAAGAGGTGTATGTTGCATCGTACGTGTCAAATTTAGTTTCAAATATTTTTCAGAATTTAATTATTGTTTTTGAAAATGAGTGTATTTTGTTTTACGTTTGAAGTAGATGAGATTATAGAAGATATTCCAGTATAGAGTGAATTTTAAGCTATGATTTGGATTGGGAACTTCCTTATCAAATCAATATTTTCCCAGTGTTCTTTGAAATGTCTCATTTTGTCCTCTTGAATATTCAGCGTAAAGTAAATTTAATCAGAGTACATGACATATTGTACAACAACAACAACAAAAACAACAACAAGAAAAAGAGAAAAAAATAGAACTCTAGCTGTAAACATTGGTACTCATAGGATTTGTTTTCAAGTTTCAGAGTTGATGCATCTTAAAGGGAAAACAGTTTAACAATGAAAAGAATTAATCAGTTTTAGTCAAGATAATGGCAGATGAGGGGTAGTATTCAAAATTGACTGAAAGAACCTATCATGAAATTTCTTACCTTGTCAGTATTGATATTGATATTGGTTTAGTGATTAACGTTATTTGAGGGTAACAAAACATATCCTTGTTAATTAACGGAGGTGTTGTCTGAAGTTAGCC
This sequence comes from Mizuhopecten yessoensis, assembly GCF_002113885.1. Lineage (NCBI taxonomy): Eukaryota > Metazoa > Mollusca > Bivalvia > Pectinida > Pectinidae > Mizuhopecten > Mizuhopecten yessoensis. Next base: position 151,081 of record NW_018408784.1, on the reverse strand, counting down.
AGTGAAATATTCAAGTTGTGCTGCAAGTCATAAATGCATTTCTAGCGATTAACCCAGTGTGTTTATAATGTACATGGATTATGGCTTCAAATGTAGCCATGACCCTCAGGTTTTAACATACAAATCAAGGTGGAGTTACTCTCAAGTGTGATCTTTATATCATTATAGTCGAATCACCATTTTCATCATAAACTTCATTGCTTGGTCTGTGTACATGTTTCATGAGAGGAGATATTTTTATGTGCTGTTGATCCGAAACATTGATGATCTGTTTTGTATACTTGTAAAGTGCTGTTGGCATGTATGTGAGAAGATCACATCGAGATGTTGTCAATAAACGTTTCCATTGTAAACTCTTGTATTTTTCTGGTCTTTGTTGTGTAACATGAAATATTTAGCGGTTCATTCTTAACAATGAAACCATTTCACGGAAACAAACTTTCAAGGTTTGTTAGAATAGCACACAATTTTAGATGATTGAATTCGTTTTTTCTTTCAGTATAAATTAGGGTCTGGTTTTGATTCTATGACTACAATAACAAACAAACAACAGTTATATGTAAGTCAATGAGAAATTTTATTTAACATATCATGTATAAAAATAGGAGTATTTTAGCAAATTACATAAAAGTAAAACTTCAAAAATGCATCTGTGCACCAGAATTGTACAGATAATTTTAAACGACAACATTTTAATTGTTTGTTACTAGATAATCTTACTGGTAATAAATTGTCTTGTATATAATATAATTATTGTACAGGAATGATTAATATGCTATACATGTATTACACAGAGGTATTACACAGACAATCATCTGTGTTTTTCCAAATCATCTGGTTGATAATAAAAAATATTTATTTGTAATATCTACTTATAGATATATCAAAGACTCTGTTTATCGAATAGTCATTTATTGGTCCCATGAAAATGTATTCATCTACAAATTTATCCCAAGTCAGCACTCCTATCCCTAACATAAACTCCCTGCCCTGTTTCTGGTCCGAGCCTCCCAACACTTCACCATAATTAACTGACTTACTCGTACTTTCTTTGGCTGCTTTTTAGATTTTCAGAAGGCTCTTTACATCAGTCAAATTTTCCAAAATTATTTAACCATCGGCTATTATTCGGTAAAATACGGTATGTACCAGTATTCAAACACTAGCGCCCCTTTCGCTTATCCAGTTTGATCAGTTTGTCTGTCTTTCAATGTAACCTTTTCGGGTATAAATCCTGGCGGATCTGCAAATGTTTGTGCAGATCTTACAAGACTTTGTCAAGGCTTGCCTGAAAACAGCATTAGATTACTAGGTCTGATCTTATTTCATAAACGAACAACTCGGGTCCAACTGGTTCAATCATTTGGATCCCGGTAAACGAATGCAGCCCAATATTGTTCTCAGAAAGGTTTTCCCTGGCTCCCAACTACATTGACATAAAGAGGTTTGTGAAGAGTAAATCTGGTATGAGGTATTCATGTAAAGGTTTCTTGATTGATGGTTTACGTACATGGACAGGTAACAAAATATATAGAGAAAATTTAATGTCCTTTATTGATCAATTCAACATGGATCATTAACCCTTTCACCCCTATGTAACTAATTTAGTAAACTCTACCATGCATTGATCTGGATAAGTCCATTATGGTCTACAGTGGTGAAAAACACTGCCAACAGTTTTACCAAAGTTCCTTAACTTATTAAAGCAAATTCGCTAACCTTAAGTGTTTTCATAGGAAATCATTGCTAATACCCATTTTCCTTGGCTCATACTCAATAACTTTCCTTTGAATGCAATGTCATAAAAGATTCAATCTGATTAAAACCATATTTGGAAATCTTCTACAATACTCTGTGTATTATCGTAGTAGATTATACTTCCTGATTTTACAAATAATCAGACTGTAAAAAGTTGTCTACTGAAATCGAAACAGAGCTCAAAACTAACAGGAAACAACGAAAATATGCCACTTGATAGAAAGTTTTAAAAATAATTTTACATTCATGCACAAATTAAACTCATCAAAAGCTTACAGAATTACCCAGCTTGTTTGACAGATGTCATACTGGTTGGTGAAAGCACCAAATGTACAACTTGAGCAAATAAGGAAATGGAAGTAGAATATATAAATTGCATCACTTTAATACCTGGAAGGCTCATAAGGAAACCATTTTTTAATTAAAAAAACCTATTTCAAGGTCCTGATTCTACATAAAGATTTTATTATTGTGTAATTTTACATCATAAATGGTTAATATTCAGGCAAACTTCCTGTTTATTAATATTAAATTACAATGCAATTTCGACTGTATTGACTGAAAATTAATCGTTTTTGAATGCAGCCCTGGTTTATCTTCATCGCTAGCCAAGGGCTACGATACGGTATACCTACTCTTCTGAGAGATGACGACGTGGTTTATCAACAGAAACAAATAGCGACACACTGTAGTACATATCAGCACAATAACACAAACAATGAGCTTAGTTATTAAATATATCACAGATTTGCATAACTGATCATATGTTAATACATCTAGTTTACAATAAGTCTAGAGCATTCTCACTGAAATCTGGCAGTCACCTCCAGTTTCTTTTTTTTTCATGCTGTCTGTAATATCTGATTATCTAGGAAAACACATTGAAATTTTAAAAATTTCTTGGGGGGGGGGGGGGGAAACAACATGTCATTACCTGGTAAGTATCAACGAAAAATTGATCTGGTTTACTGATAATAATAATAATCTCAATTCATTATAGACAATTACACAATTATATTCAATCATTACAAACAAGTATCCATCAATCTCTAATCATTTAGAGCAGTTAAAAGAGCGCTCTGTCTAAACCAGACACACCAGGGACCACATAATTGGCTTGTTTGCTCGTTTGCAGAAAGTTCCATACTTCAGAGAGTCTCCTTGTTACACTGTGTCATTGTCAGAACCAATTTTTTTGAAAGGTGTAAGAAAGAAAAAATCAGATGGGTTAGAGATAGGTTTAGACAGAGTGTACTGTGTATGAATCTTGTATCATTATAAGCAATTTTATAATGAATGATGTTTTTAAATTTTCATCAAAATTGTACAGGTATCACTTTTGATATAGATAAGGAAAACTACCCATTTTCTTCGGCTCATACTCAATAACTTTCCTTTGAATGCAATGTCATAAAAGATTCAATCTAATTAAAACCAGATTTTAAATTTTCTATGATACTGTGTATTATCAAAGAAGATTATACTTGCTGATTTTACAAATAATCAGACTGTAAAAAGTTGTCAACTGAAATCGAAACAGAGCTCAAAACTTAAACAGGAAACAACGAAAATATGCCACTTGATAGAAAGTTTTAAAAATAATTTTACATTTATGCACAAATTAAACTCATCATAAGCTTATAGAATTAATCTGGCTTGTTTGACAGATGTCATACTGGTTGGTGAAAGCACCAAATGTACAACTTGAGCAAATAAGGAAATGGAAGTAGAATATATAAATTGCATCACTTTAATACCTGGAAGGCTCGTAAGGAAACATTCATCAAAATTGTACAGGTATCACTTTTGATATAGATGCCGGAGAGATTGGAATTTTAATTAAACTATTCCTTTCATGTCATATGAAAAACAAAATATAACACATTTATCTATCACTTGTTTTGACTAAAGCAAACAGGTAGCAAACTCATTAAAAATCACCATAAGAGCAGCTTGCCAAAAGACTAGTGGCAGACTGTTATTCATACTGAAAACACTTTTGCTCAAAAGGACAATTACTGGTATTGATGTAATTCATATTTTCATTTTTTTTCAATTGAAATGAGATGAAGACCAATGTAAAATGTAAGATTATTATTACATGTAACAGTTTTCTTAAAAATAAGTACTCAAATAATTTAGCATTAAAAGCAAGGTTATTACATACAGTAAACATAATTATATTAGTACACTCAAATTTTAGCTGAGTGAAGGGGTTAGAACATATAAGTGCATTCTTAAATTAGTGGAATCACTACCTAAATTATCAAATTAGTGAAACTTTCATTCTCTGCAATAGACTATAACATTTACGGTTTGTAAAGCTTCTGCATGCATGGGAACAAACCCTATAAAACGACGAGCAAGATAAATCAATTGATTACCTCAGAACATACTATACTTATCATGTAAGTTAATTGTTGCCATTTACTGTTTCGTAAAATATTGAACTTTATGGTTTGGATAGCCCATAGGTGTGTGTCAACCTCTGAAACCTCCAATGAGGGAGATCTCCCTCATTCCACATTTCAAATGAGGGAGAAAGTGTGTGAAAGGCCACTGAAACTGCTTTTCTCAAGTTATCGAAACCTTTTTATGTATCAAAATAACTCAAAAAAGTATTTATTTGATTCAGACACACCTGTTATGATCATTACACCCACCATGCAGTAACTAGGAGATCATTTGACCACAGGATGTAGATTTTGAGTTTGTGTGAGTTTGTACTTGAATAACGGAGTTTCCAGGGAGATTGGTAATTTTTGGTCAAAATAGGGAGGTTTCCACTTTGACATCATCTAACTTGCTAAAATTAAAATAGCGCTAAAATTGGTACGCTCACATAAGCATGTTTACAGGATATATTAACACAAAGTATAAATGTTATGGAAGGGAAAATATTGGAAGAATTTATTGCACAATTCACTCTAAAATGAATATTGCACACAGAGGCAGGAACTTGTCACTAAGTTTGTATTTTCAATAAGTAAACATTTCAGTATGGATGTTAATGTTCAAGAAGAGATATCAATCAACAAAAAACACATTTATCGATTATCTCACAATCAATCCACAAAAAACACATTCATCAATTATCTCACAATCAATCAACAAAAAACACATTTATCAATTATCTCACAATCAATCAACAAAAAACACATTCATCAATTATCTCACAATCAATCAACAAAAAACACATTTATCAATTATCTCACAATCAATCAACAAAAAACACATTCATCAATTATCTCACAATCAATCAACAAAAAACACATTTATCAATTATCTCACAATCAATCAACAAAAGTCACATTTATCAATTATCTCACAATTACTTTTAACACCTAATGTTTTCAGGATAAACCCCTTTCATATCTGGTAGATATACAACAATTAGTCTACTGCAGAAAATTGGGGGAATTCCTAGGACAGTTGTGTCGTACGAAATTCAGGTGTTTTACAACGAAAAAAAAGCTGTTGTAGAGCTTTAAGTCATGATATGCCCTACAACGGTGTCTGTTATGATCCAAACTACACATTTTGTATTGTACGACAGTTGTCTCCCTGATGTAGGTTGAGTGTACAAAGGGTGTGTAGCAATTGTCAGATTGTTTTACGACAACGACCATCACAAGACTGTTGTATGAAAATTGGTCTTGTAATATTCATAGGGTTGGGGTGATGGGAAGGGGGGTTCATACAACAGTCATAGGAACATGGCATGATTCGACTTGGACATATTTTCCCACGACAGCCATACAACACATTATCTAATGTGAACACTACTACACAGCTTTCTTGCATACTAGACCGAGATATCTGCATTTCCGGCGGTGCTGGAAAATTCTATCCGACCACCGGGTCTAAATCGCTTACATGCGCAGACTGGCGGGGGGAATAATAGTGAACTTTCGAAGTCACGCTATTGTTCATGACGTCATTTTATGACGTTTTTCGGTCAGTCAGGGTCATTGACGTCACTAACAATTGACATCAGGGCTTTATATGCAATTGAGAAATGTGCAGACATTTTACAACTTTACTAGAAGAGCAGCTGTTTTTACCCGTTTTAGGTAATAAGCAAGAAATAGAATCCATCCCTGATGTGAGGTTAGGATAAGGTTATTCAAACCCTCGGGATAAAATATTGCTCAGGTTTGAATAACCTTATCCATACCTCACATTAGGGATAGATTCTATTATTCTAATCCATCCCATCAGTACCTTCTGATATATAGCCCTGCTAAAATTTTATGATGAAACAAATTGTGAAAGTAATTTGGAACAGTTCTACTTCCATTTTGTTTTACCAAACAATTTAGCTACCAGATAAAACATAATCAATAGAATGTGTCTTCAATGATGTAATGAATGTTCAGCCTCCTGCACACATACACACATACACACTTACATTACACACATGGAGGCATTTCCTCAAATAAACCCTATTTTAAAACTAAACTAATGAATGTTTCAATTAATGGCACTCAAAATTGAAGGGAGATCATATTGTTGCTCTTGTCATTTCTTACCTTGTTTAGCAGAATTTTTCTTTACCTGTTTTCTAACTGTTCGTTTTTCAATCTCTCTTTGAATACAAAAAATCATTTATGCTTGAGAAACATATTTTTTTACATTTATACCCTGGGAGTGACGAACACAGTTTCAAATATCTTGCAAATTTGTGTTCAGTTAAAATCAAATCAGGAGGATGTAGCAGTCATTCCTTTCACAGTTAACCTCTTTATAATGCCAACCTCTTTCTAATGCCAAAATTCCACTGTTTAAAGAGTGGCAGTATAAGGGCATACATATCATATTTCATACAACTAATTAATTTCTGATATGTGGATATTCAAAAGTGAAATACAAATCATTTTAAAAATCAAACAACATTTATCAATACAATGTAGTAAAAACAAACCTCATTTCTATAATTTTTCATACTGTTCCTTCATAGAATTATGACTAAGTTCCACATCAAACATGACTGACCCTGTATCGTCGTCCACAGAAAGTTCGGAGTAGGACATTTTCTGAGGGTTGCTGTAGGAGAACTCCTGGTGACTTGGATGCTGTGATCCGGTTGTAAAAGAATGATTGACGGCTTTGTAGCTGAAGTGACCAGACAACAGACTTAGGAGAAAAAGTATGGCCGTCACTAACCAGCTGAACACCTACAGCAAATAATGATACAGAATCGTTTCCATTAAGGATTTAACAAGGAAATAACAATGAAATAACATCTGTTGGCAATTTTGCTGAAATGTAAATTCATAGATAGGCACATGAATTACAATTTGCGCGCGTTTCGGAGAATAGCACGTAATATTTGTCCTATAGGTACGTGAAGATCGTATTAGGGGGAGTAATTCGTGCGATTTGGTATTGACCAATGAGGTTGGAGCATGTGTGTGGGGTAGGACACGGGTGGTTGTTATTGTGTCATATTCTAGCTTCGGATGTAGATGGAAAGTACAAGTTTTAAATCTAAATTGAATTTAAATACATTTCATATGGAATGTTATGTACATGAATACATTGAGAATATATTGGAATCGTATTTATGTTTAATGTATAGAAACCCCAGCAGAACAAAAAACAAAAACCTGAAGCATAGACGGGCTGGTTCACCTCCTGCTTCCTAAAAGGAGTTCAGGTTGGGTGGCACGCTTGGTTTTTGTAGGTAAATACGATTCTCAATGAGAGGGAGAGATTGTGGATTGTGGAGTGAATTTGTCAAAATTGTATGGAAACGTCTTTATCGCATCAAATGCAATTATAATAAATGCCTGTTCTGTTGTTCCATCGGTATCAGATGGAGTATATTGAGGACTGATATCTATAAATTGGTAGCATGTATCTGTAGGTCAAGTCTACACCCTCTATCTATACTCCACAACCCTCTACCTATACTCCACAACCCTCTACCTATACACCACAACCGTCTACCTATACTCCACAACCCTCTATCTATACTCCACAACCTTCTACCTATACTTAACAACCCTCTACCTATCCTCCACAACCCTCTACCTATACACCACAACCGTCTACCTATCCTCCACAACCCTCTATCTATACTCCACAACCTTCTACCTATACTTAACAACCCTCTACCTATCCTCCACAACCCTCTACCTATACACCACAACCCTCTACCTATACTCCACAACCGTCTACCTATACTCCACAACCTTCTATCTATACTCCACAACCCTCTACCTATCCTCCACAACCCTCTACCTATACACCACAACCCTCTACCTATACTCCACAACCCTCTACCTATTACTCCACAACCCTCTATCTATACTCCACACCCGTCTACCTATACTCCACAACCCTCTATCTATACTACACAACCATCTACCTATACTCCACAACCCTCTTATCTATAATCCACAACCCTCTATCTATACTCTACAACCCTCTTTCTATACTCCACAACCGTCTATCTATACCCCTCAACCCTCTACCTATATTCAACCCTCTATCTATACTCCACAACCCTCTCCCTATCCTCCACAACCCTCTACCTATACACCACAACCGTCTATCTATACTCCACAACCCTCTCCCTATCCTCCACAACCCTCTACCTATACACCACAACCGTCTACCTATCCTCCACAACCCTCTATCTATACTCCACAACGTCAATCTATACTCCTCAACCCTCTACCTATATTCAACCCTTCTATACTCCACAACCGTCTATCTATACTCCTCAACCCTCTTCCTATATTCAACCCTCTATCTATACTCCACAACCCTCTATCTATACTACACAACCATCTACCTATACTCCACAACCCTCTTATCTATACTACACAACCCTCTATCTATACTCCACAACCCTTTACCTATACTCCACAACCCTCTACCTATACTCCACATCCCTCTACCTATACTCCACAACCGTCTACCTATACTCCACAACCTTCTATCTATACTCCACAACCCTCTACCTATACTCCACAACCCTCTTATCTATACTCTACAACCCTCTATCTATACTCTACAACCCTCTATCTATACTCTACAACCCTCTTTCTATACTCCACAACCGTCTATCTATACTCCTCAACCCTCTACCTATATTCAACCCTCTATCTATACTCCACAACCCTCTACCTATACTCCACAACCGTCTATCTATACTCCACAACCCTTTATCTATACTCCACAACCGTCTATCTATACTCCACAACCCTCTACCTATACTCCACAACCCTCTATCTATACTCCACAACCGTCTATCTATACTCCACAACCCTCTACCTATACTCCACAACCCTCTATCTATACTCCACAACCCTCTACCTATACTCCACAACCCTCTACCTATACTCCACAACCCTCTTATCTATACTCTACAACCCTCTATCTATACTCTACAACCCTCTATCTATACTCCACAACCCTCTATCTATACTCCACAACCGTCTATCTATACTCCTCAACCCTCTACCTATATTCAACCCTCTACCTATACTCCACAACTGTCTACCTATACTCCACAACCCTCTACCTATATTCAATAACCCTCTACCTATACTCCACAACCCTCTACCTATACTCCACAACCCTCTTATCTATACTCCACAACCCTCTATGTATACTCTACAACCCTCTATCTATACTCCACAACCCTCTATCTATACTCCACAACGTCAATCTATACTCCTCAACCCTCTACCTATATTCAACCCTCTACCTATACTCCACAACTGTCTACCTATACTCCACAACCCTCTACCTATACTCAATAACCCTCTACCTATACTCCACAACCCTCTACCTATACTCCACAATCCTCTTATCCATACTCCACAACCCTCTATGTATACTCTACAACCCTCTATCTATACTCCACAACCCTCTATCTACACCCCACAACCCTCTATCTATACTCCACAACCCTCTATCTATAGTCCACAACGTCAATCTATACTCCTCAACCCTCTACCTACATTCAACCCTCTACCTATACTCCACAACTGTCTACCTATACTCCACAACCCTCTACCTATACTCAATAACCCTCTCCCTATACTCCACAACCCTCTACCTATACTCCACAACCGTCTATCTATACTCCACAACCCTCTATCTATACTCCACAACCCTCTATCTACACTCCACAACCCTCTATCTACACTCCACAACCCTCTTATCTACACTCCACAACCCTCTATCTATACTCCACAATCCTCTACCTATACTCCACAACCCTCTATCTATACTCCACAATAACATCAAACAGGACTTAAAGTATTATCTGTAGACCATGATAAAAAATCCAATTGATATTAAAGTAAGCTTCAATGCCTAAATATTTGCAAATGACCTCTGACCTGTTTTAATACACATATAACAGTGTTTGCTCAGTATCCTCAAGGATAGAGGATTCAAAGCTTTATAAAAATAGACTCACTTCATATCCAATGATTCTTATTTTGAAGGCCCAGTTGTCAGACGACTCAATTAGACCTTGTAATATATACCTTTAACATTGTACCATCAGACAACATGGCCTAGCCGCCTTTGGACAATAGTCTGAGAAGATTTTTTTATTTTTAATATACATGTAATAAACTAGAATTCTTTATAACAAAATCAGCCTGATTCTTGATACATTTGTATTTTAGGTTATACATGAATACTTATTCAGAATTAATTGTTTGAAACTCACCACAGCTACTGTTAGGAAAGTATGAAATTTATGTTTCCTATCAAATATATCCCAATTCCATGTCTGTGCCTCGGAGCAATTGTACCTGAAAAAATAAGAATGGGACTATTTACATATAGGCGTGCATATGCTTTAGAATATTTTTTGTAGAAGTGCACATTCACGTTCAACCATCCCTTTTATAGATTGTTGATCTTTATAAATTCCCTGGAAAGCATTCCTTGGCACCACTCCACTTTCGGTTAAATTGCAAAATGTTTGCACAAATGAGGCAGGCAATGGGTTCTGATCCCAAGTCGGGACATACCAAAGTCCTTAAAATCTTGTAGCTGTTACTCCCTGCTAAACTATTGGCCCTAAGGGTAAGTACAATGACTGGCTTTAACCTGTTATCAGTACAAATCAGTAAAAATTAAACCAGGTGGAACACTGTACTGGGTGCCTTCAGCATGAAATTTCAGTGAGTTAGCACTCTAAAGTCGGCATTAAACCCACTGTATCACAGGGGGGCAAATACGCCAACATACCTTCCTCCCGCACACATTACAAACATTAAATGAGGTAGCACTCTAAAGTCAATAAGATCAACTATATCACAGGGGGGCAAATACACCAACATACCTTCTCCCACACACATTACACACACAGCTCACGACACATCTGTTAATGACCCCAGCTGTCAATATGCCATTCAATAAATCATGAACTTTCTGGGTTAACACATTGAGGATTACCATTACTTGATTCCTTTGTTAAAAATGTGTTTGTTTCTGTGACAATTTGCTGTAATGTAGCATATCACAGTACAATTTGATCCATGTACAATATTCTTAAAGCTTTAAGGTGCATGATAGGTTTATTTTATTACATATACTATATAGACACATGTATATTCATATGGCCGTGGATGAAATCCGAAACATATCAGCAAGATTTATCACACATTTATTTGTGATAAACTTGGACTTTAGATTTCCCTTCTCTACCTACCCGCTAAGTACACCATACAAACATCATAAATTGGCTGTTATCAGCATGAAAAGTATGAAAACAAGTACTCCTGGATACACAGACACATTGACAGTGAATCTGACACACTCCTGGATACACGGACACATTGACAGTGACATTTGACACACTCCTGGATACATTGACAGTGACAGTGACATCTGACACACTCCTGCATACACGGACAGATTGACAGTGACATCTGACACACTCCTGGATACACAGACACATTGACAGTGACATCTGACACACTCCTGGATCCACGGACAGATTGACAGTGACATCTGACACACTCCTGGATATACTGACACACTCCTTGATACATGGACACATTGACAGTGACATTTGACACACTCCTGGATACACGGACAGATTGACAGTGACATCTGACACGCTCCTGGATACACAGACACATTGACAGTGACATCTGACACACTCCTGGATACACAGACACATTGACAGTGACATTTAACACACTCTTGGATACACAGACACATTGACAGTGACATCTGACACACTCCTGGATACACGGACAGATTGACAGTGACATCTGACACACTCCTGGATACACGGACACATTGACAGTGACATCTGACACACTCCTGGATACACGGACACATTGACAGTGACATCTGACACACTCCTGGATACACGGACACATTGACAGTGACATCTGACACACTCCTGGATACACGGACACATTGACAGTGACATCTGACACACTCCTGGATACACGGACACATTGACAGTGACATCTGACACACTCCTGGATACACGGACACATTGACAGTGACATCTGACACACTCCTGGATACACGGACACATTGACAGTGACATCTGACACACTCCTGGATACACGGACACATTGACAGTGACATCTGACACACTCCTGGATACACCGACACATTGACAGTGACATCTGACACACTCCTGGATACATGGACAGATTGACAGTGACATATGACACACTCCTGGATATACCGACACATTGACAGTGACATCTGACATACTCCTGGATACATGGACACATTGACATCTGACACACTCCTGTACACAGACAAATTGACAGTGACATCTGACACACTCCTGGATATACTGACACATTGACAGTGACATCTGACACACTCCTGGGTACACAGACACATTGACAGCGACATCTGACACACTCCTGGATACGAAGACACATTGACAGTGACATCTGCCACACTCCTGGATATACTGACACATTGACAGTGACATCTGACACACTCCTGTATACATGGACACATTGACAGTGACATATGACACACTCCTGGATACACCGACACATTGACAGTGACATCTGCCACACTCCTGGATACATGGACACAGTGACATATGACACACTCCTGGGTACACAGACACATTGACAGTGACATCTGACACACTCCTGGATACAAAGACACATTGACAGTGACATCTAACACACTCCTGGATACACTGACACATTGACAGTGACATTTGACACACAGTGACATCTGACACACTCCTGGATACATGGACACATTGACAGTGACATCTGACACACTCCTGGATACACAGACAGATTGACAGTGACATCTGACACACTCCTGGATATACTGACACATTGACATCTGACAAACTCCTGGATATACAGACACTTTGACAGTGACATCTGACACACTCCTGGATACACGGACACATTGACAGTGACATCTGACACACTCCTGGATACACGGACACATTGACAGTGACATCTGACACACTCCTGGATACACGGACACATTGACAGTGACATCTGACACACTCCTGGATACACGGACACATTGACAGTGACATCTGACACACTCCTGGATACACGGACACATTGACAGTGACATCTGACACACTCCTGGATACACGGACACATTGACAGTGACATCTGACACACTCCTGGATACACGGACACATTGACAGTGACATCTGACACACTCCTGGATACACGGACACATTGACAGTGACATCTGACACACTCCTGGATACACGGACACATTGACAGTGACATCTGACACACTCCTGGATACACAGACACATTGACAGTGACATCTGACACACTCCTGGATACACGGACACATTGACAGTGACATCTGACACACTCCTGGATACACGGACACATTGACAGTGACATCTGACACACTCCTGGATACACGGACACATTGACAGTGACATCTGACACACTCCTGGATACACGGACACATTGACAGTGACATCTGACACACTCCTGGATACACGGACACATTGACAGTGACATCTGACACACTCCTGGATACACGGACACATTGACAGTGACATCTGACACACTCCTGGATACACGGACACATTGACAGTGACATCTGACACACTCCTGGATACACGGACACATTGACAGTGACATCTGACACACTCCTGGATACACGGACACATTGACAGTGACATCTGACACACTCCTGGATACACGGACACATTGACAGTGACATCTGACACACTCCTGGATACACGGACACATTGACAGTGACATCTGACACACTCCTGGATACACGGACACATTGACAGTGACATCTGACACACTCCTGGATACACAGACAGATTGACAGTGACATCTGACACACTCCTGGATATACTGACACATTGACATCTGACAAACTCCTGGATATACAGACACTTTGACAGTGACATCTGACACACTCCTGGATACACGGACACTTTGACAGTGACATCTGACACACTCCTGGATACACGGACACATTGACAGTGACATCTGACACACTCCTGGATACACGGACACATTGACAGTGACATCTGACACACTCCTGGATACACTGACAGATTGACAGTGACATCTGACACACTCCTGGATACACCGACACATTGACAGTGACATCTGACACACTCCTGGATACATGGACAGATTGACAGTGACATATGACACACTCCTGGATATACTGACACATTGACAGTGACATCTGACATACTCCTGGATACATGGACACATTGACATCTGACACACTCCTGGATACACAGACAAATTGACAGTGACATCTGACACACTCCTGGATATACTGACACATTGACAGTGACATCTGACACACTCCTGGGTACACAGACACATTGACAGCGACATCTGACACACTCCTGGATACGAAGACACATTGACAGTGACATCTGCCACACTCCTGGATATACTGACACATTGACAGTGACATCTGACACACTCCTGTATACATGGACACATTGACAGTGACATATGACACACTCCTGGATACACCGACACATTGACAGTGACATCTGCCACACTCCTGGATACACGGACACATTGACATCTGACACACTCCTGGGTACACAGACACATTGACAGTGACATCTGACACACTCCTGGATACACAGACACATTGACAGTGACATCTGCCACACTCCTGGATACACGGACACATTGACATCTGACATATGACACACTCCTGGATACACCGACACATTGACAGTGACATCTGCCACACTCCTGGATACACAGACACAGTGACATATGACACACACCTGGGTACACAGACACATTGACAGTGACATCTGCCACACTCCTGGATACACAGACACATTGACAGTGACATATGACACACTCCTGGATACACCGACACATTGACAGTGACATCTGCCACACTCCTGGATACAC
>NW_018408784.1:90770-132040 GCF_002113885.1 Mizuhopecten yessoensis | reverse complement strand
TCCTGGATACATGGACACATTGACAGTGACATCTGACATACTCCTGGATACACGGACACATTGACAGTGACATCTGACACACTCCTGGATATACTGACACACTCCTGGATACATGGACACATTGACAGTGACATCTGACATACTCCTGGATACACGGACACATTGACAGTGACATCTGACACACTCCTGGATACATGGACACATTGACAGTGACATATGCCACACTCCTGGATATACGTACACACTCCTGGATATACTGACACATTTACACTCCTGCATATACTGACACATTGACACACTCCTGGATATACTGACACACTCCTGGATATACTGACACACTCCTGGATATACTGTCACACTCCTGGATATATTGACTCATTGACACACTCCTGGATACACCGACACATTGACAGTGACATCTGACACACTCCTTGATATACTGACACACTCCTGGATATACTGACATACTCCTGCATATACTGACACATTGACACACTCCTCGATATACTGACACATTGACACACTCCTGGATATACTGACACACTCCTGGAGATACTGACACATTGACACACTCCTGGATATACTGACACATTGACACCTGACTGGATATACTGACACATTGATAAACTCCTGGATAAACTGCCACACTCCTGGATATACTGACACATTGACACACTCCTGGATATACTGACACATTGACAAACTCTTGGATATACTGACACATTGACACACTCCTGGATATACTGACACACTGACACACTCCTGGATACACCGACACATTGACAGTGACATATTACACACTCCTGGATATGACAGTGACATCTGCCACCCTCCTGTATACATGGACACATTGATAGTGCCATCTGACACACTCCTGGATATGACAGTGACATCTGCCACCCTCCTGTATACATGGACACATTGATAGTGACATCTGCCACACTCCCGGATACACGGAAACATTGACAGTGACATCTAACACAGTCCTGGATACATGGACACATTGGCAGTGACATCTGCCACACTCCCGGATACACGGAAACATTGACAGTGACATCTGACACACTCCTCGATATACTGACACATTGCCACACTCCTGGATATACCGACACATTGACCCACTCCTGGATATACTGAATGACACACTCCTGGATATGCTGACACACTCCTGGATCCACGGACACATTGACAGGGACATATGACACAATCCTGGATATACTAACACATTGACACACTCCTGATATACTGACACATTGCCACACTCCTGGATATATTGACTCATTGACACACTCCTGTATACATGGACACA
Source organism: Mizuhopecten yessoensis (assembly GCF_002113885.1). Classification (NCBI taxonomy): domain Eukaryota; kingdom Metazoa; phylum Mollusca; class Bivalvia; order Pectinida; family Pectinidae; genus Mizuhopecten; species Mizuhopecten yessoensis. The sequence continues at coordinate 130,731 of NW_018408784.1, read as the reverse complement.
TTGACATCTGACATATGACACACTCCTGGATACGAAGACACATTGACAGTGACAACTGACACCCTCCTGCATATACTGACACATTGACGCACTCCTGGATACACAGCCACATCGACAATGTCATACACGGACACATTGACAGTGACATCTAACACACTCCTGGATACATAGACACATTGACACACTCATACTCCTGGATACACGGACACATTAACAGTGACATCTGACACTCTCCTGGATACACGGACACATTAACAGTGACATATGACACAATCCTGGATATACTGACACCTTGACAAACTCTTGGATACACTGACACATCGACAATGTCATACACGGACACATTGAGAGTGACATCTGACAAACTCCTGGATATACTGACGCATTGACACACTCCTGGATGCATCAACACATTGACAGTGACAACTGACACCCTCCTGCATATACTGACACATTGACCCACTCCTAGATATACTGACACATTGGCAAACTCTTGGATATACTGACACACTCCTGGATACGAAGACACATTGACAGTGACATATGTCACACTCCTGGATATATTGACACATTGACACACTCTTGGATACACTGACACATTGACACAGTCCTTGATACACGGACAGATTGACAGTGACATCTGCCACACTCCCGGATACACGGAAACATTGACAGTGACATCTAACACAGTCCTGGATACATGGACACATTGATAGTGACATCTGACACCCTCCTGGATATTCTAACACATTGACACACTCCTGGATGCATCAACACATTGACAGCGACATATGACACACTCCTGGATATACTGACACATTGACACACTCCTAGATATACTGACACATGACACATTCCTGGATACACCAACACATTGACAGTGACATATGACACACTCCTGGATATACTGACACATTGACACACTCCTGGATATACTGACACATTGACACACTCTTGGATACACAGACACATCGACAATGTCATTCTGACACTCTGATATATTCAAGATTTAATCATTGTAGGATTTTAAAAACAAATCCTTCACATCTTTATCAAAATTTCTTTAAAAATGTTCCTGAATTCTTCCAAGGCTAACGAAGTCATTGATTTCATTGTGTCATAAAAACTTATATTTATATGATTTAAATAATAAATTTTGTCATAAGAACTTTTATTTTTGTATCTCTCTGATCCTTACTTGCCTGTCCTGTCCCATACACTGGGTTGTCAACTGGTTCATTAACAGCTTCCAATTCAACATAACACTGTAAAAAGCTCGATAGCAACCCCTATTTCTATTTGTCTATCACTTTTCATATGAAAACTTACTGCAGCATTCAAATTATGTGAATCACAGAAGGGGGAGGGGGGACACAATGTCCTAGATAAGTGCTGTATCTTATATTTCTTCGTCAATTATACTGTGGATACCAAGCAGGTATACAGAGTTCACACTGGTGTTAGTAAAAATCCAGGAAAAAGTGCAAACAACAATAAATTCAGACGTTTGGAAGAGACTTGCCGTGATGTTTGCACTTTTTCCTGAAATCAAGTGAATGTGAAGGTCCTAACAATGGTGTTGAAAGTCACAAAACTGAAATACAGTGATGCAAAATATAGGAGTTACAGTGGTAAAAGAGCTTGAGTAGTAAAAATAGCCAAGTTATAATGATTTACTTATCGTAAACAGTGTAAACTGTACTTCAACAGTGTTAGATGTAAATAGGTCACCAAGACCAAAGGGCCACACATATTTAACCCTATATGTAAAGTTTAGTAAACCTACATTAATAGGTCACTGAGGCCAAAGGAGTACACACCTTCAACCCTATATGTGAGGTTTGGTAATCCTACATAAATAGGTCACTGAGACCAAAGGGCCACATACCTTCAACCCTATATGTGAAGTTTGGTAAACCTACATAAATAGGTCACTGAGACCAAAGGGCCACATACCTTCAAACCTATATGTGAAGTTTAGTAAACCTACATAAATAGGTCACTGAAACCTAAGGGCCACACACCTTCAACCCTATATGCGAAGTTTAGTAAACCTACATTAATAGGTCACTGAGACCTAAGGGTCACACACATTTAACCTTATATGTGAAATTGAGTGAACCTACATAAATAGGTCACTGAGGCCGAGGGGCTACACACATTTAACCCTATATGTGAAGTTGAGTGAACCTACATAAATAGGTCACTGAGACCAAAGGGCCACACACATTTAACCCTATATGTGAAGTTGAGTGAACCTACATAAATAGGTCACTAAGACCTAAGGGCTACACACCTTCAACCCTACATATGAAGTTTAGTAAACCTACATTAATAGGTCACTGAGGCCAAAGGGCCACACACCTTCAACCCTATATGTGAAGTTTAGTAAACCTACATAAATAGGTCACTAAGACCTAAGGGCTACACACCTTCAACCCTACATGTGAAGTTTAGTAAACCTACATTAATAGGTCACTGAGGCCAAAGGGCCACATACCTTCAACCCTATATGTGAAGTTAACTAAACGTACATAAATAGGTCACTGTGATCGGTCTTGAAACGTTGCGCCACGTTTAGTACATACATTGTTTGTGTAAAAAGTAAAACTTTGATATCAGACTGGTATACATGTTACTGCTAATGTACATTTCCTGGTATCAAATTCTATTTTCCATGTTCTAAATAATTCTACTTTAATTCTTGCAGAAATTTCCAATTTTGATTCAAATAGATTGGTCCACTTACTTATCCCCTAATTGATGGGTAAGATGGTGACAGAATGTGAAGAATCCCAGGGACAGGATGATGCTACTGACGAGTTGTGTGACAAAGAGGATCACCTGCAGAATGGCACTGATCAGCAAAGAACACAGCATCCGTCTGGAAGACAGTACAAAAAAGATACAGTATATCGTCTCTAAACTGTCCCCTCTTTAATCCAGATCCCTGTCCATACCATATTTGATATTTGGTTATATTTCCTTCTCTTTAGCTAATATGTCAACCCTGCCTTATCCAGACTCTGTCTAATCTGAAACCTGGTGTTGTTTTACCAATATCATTTGCTAAAACATCCTGTGTATTCTGGCTCTTCATTTTTAATTGGTTGACGATCTCTACCAAGATGTTTCTCCTGAAATAATATACAAGACCTGATGACTTTTTCAATGTAAGTGATAAACCATTAAATTTTTGTTTTCATTTCTGTTCCTACATCAGTGTTACATTTCAAAGTATATCATTATTAAGTTTAAAAAAAAAAGATAAATATTCAAAATATTGATATCCAACATGACCGAATCTATATTAGAAACCCACAACGGCCTGCCCTGTTTCTGAGAGTTTAAGTATATATGTGCATGTATTCCCCATAATTCCAAAACAGCAACCACAGCGATTATCATAGATTTCAGAATATGCAGGGTTATAAGGTGGTACAAATATATCTAATCAGATAAGTTAACCAATCACCACCAATTACTAACAAAATCTTACTAACAGAACGGAACATATGTCGTCATCCAAAATGACAGAAAACTAGGGCTGCCTGGTGATATATATCCAAATTTTCTAGGTTTACCACGTAGACCGATTACCACCAAGTCTAAACAAAATGAAACCAATTGAACCAAAGCTAAATAAATATAAGCCCAATCAGAAATGATGAGTTGTGACCTTGACCAGTAGCCATCTTGTATTTCAGGACACTAGAAATGTGTTACATTATTCACCCTCCAAATACTATTTACAATTAGACTGAACACTGGTGGGTCAAAAAGGGCAATATCGATAATCTCTTTTTGACAGTATCCCTCTATTCTATTTTAAGTCACAGTTACCTTGACCTTTACCTTGGCATTAGGCTTTTTAACTCTTTTCACACTGTACTGCTCATTTCCAGCGAGTCACTTGGGATATATAAGGACTTTAGATCTCTCAATTGGTTGTTAAGAAGCTGTTTAAATTTTTTAAGCAATTTTACCTGTTACCTAGAATATAGGTCAAGGTCATATCTTTATTGCAAAGTTTATGGCATTATATTTTGGCAAACTGTAAGGATATTTCATGACTCTATATAGGCATTTTTTGTTCTGCAGGAAAAGCTATTTGAGTGTTTTAGCAGATTTCACCCCTGTACTGACCTAGAATTGGTCAAAATAATTTTGATTCTTCTTCAGAAGATATTTTAGCGTTTTTAAAGGTTTAGCCCCTGTGAACTTCAATATAGGTGCAGGTTATGTCTTTTTGTAGCTATTTTGTAGCACTCTTCACACCAATAAGCAATTGACTCTAGGCTTCTTTTTGTTTCAGATTTTTTTAGGGTTTTAACAAATATGAATCCCAAGCAGCAAGATCTTTTTAACATGACTCTATAGGTCCAGAAAAAAGCTGTTTGAGACTCAGTCTTACAATTCAGGATTTACACACCATATATCTATGAGATATAAATTTCTTCTATACCTGTACTGAAATTTTAATAGGCCAATTAAACCTTGACCAAGAGAATTTTATATCTATTTTTAGTTGTCAGTAGCAAAACAATAAAGAAAATATGTGTATATTATAATGAAGGAATACGAGTAATTTTACAGTGGATATATTTTGGTCTATGAGGAAAGCGATTCCCATACACCTGCAGTGTTTTTCATGGTGACCATCAATGGGTCTACCATTCAGTTAGAACACAGTTGAGTTTTCGAACAGATATGACCCCTGTGACCTTGAATATATATGAAGGTAATTACTCCATTTTTTGAACCTCTCATAGCCATCCTGTTACTGGTCAAATATTTTGTCTTTGGGATTCTTGATATCGCATATTTAATCCATGTGACCTTGGAGAAGGGTAACAGCCATTTATTTACGTATACTATATGCATTCTATGCCAGTAAGTAACTAGCCAAATATCAGGGCCCATATTCATGAAACCTTTAATTCTCATTCTCAAGCCTGATTTCTTGTTCTGGTTATAACTTAATATAGATAAAAAGTTATTTTGTCAATGATTTGGTAAAAAAATGAAGAGACTTACAGCCGAAAAACTGTTTCAATGCTTTCATTTGACTTCTTGGTCGCTTGACATGATTTGAGTAAGTGACAAGAAAGTCGGTTTGGGCAAAAACAACATGCTTGAGCATGAGAATGGTTTCATGAATATGGGCACAGGACTTCAGGTTCTTTAGCTTTTCAGAAAAAAAACAGTAATTGTTGATGCACAATGCATTGCTGATCTCTTGTGCACTCATTCATGAAAACAAAAAGTTGGCATTTCCTTCACAAAATGTGTTGTACATTTACTAAGGACACTAGATAATACATATGTAAATCATTCAACTGCTGGTTTGTTTAAGTAATTTTTTTTTAGAAATCTCAAATTTTACCACTTTTTTCCCTTTAAGGGTCCCCAGAAGGGACCAGCCATTTCTGATTTGCAGAGCTGGATCGTCCTCTAAGGATACTTCCTAGCAAAATTGGTTGTAATAGGCCTTGTTGTTCTAGAGAAGAATAGGTAAAATAAGCTCACTTTGCCCTTTTTGGTCTGTCACTCCCAACAAACTTACCAGGTACCAGGGGGGGNGTATGCATGTATGTACAAGGGCAACACCTATATAGCTAATGAAAAAGGATATACATGCTAGGCTTTTATGCTAACATTGGTTATTATTCACCTGATAAAGTCACGCTAAGGTGGATGCTTTATTGTCTTTGAAATTTTTGAAATTTACATTTTTTAATAGGTATAAAAAATCACTCCTGGTGATCATGTGTACATGAAACCACAGGTGAAAATACAGGTTTATCTATCATGAAATGGACTCTACCTTTGAAATAGCACTTAACCTAGCTACATGTATATACCTAATTCCAACAGATGGTTTATCCTCTCTCAATGGACAGGGTGATCACCGCACCGTGACATTAGAACAATACGATTAGGTAGAGTCAGTCCGGTGAGCCTTCACCACTGACCTGACTGGAGACCCTACTAATATATGGACAAAAAACGATTAATCCCCTACTGTTTAGAGTATAAATAGTGGACTTCTTGTTTGGGCAACTGCATCCTTAGGCATATATAGATATTCAAACTGCTGCTTGCCATAGAAATCATAGTTCACGGGATGGTTGATATTAGAAAGAAATCCAATATGAAATAGAGGAAAATCTTCAAAAACTTAAGTCCAGATTATTTTTTGACACAGAAAAAAGGGTGTTGCCCTGGGCCCGCCACTGCCTACTATATAGCAATAATAATAAACCAATAATATCATATTCTTATCAGCCACAACGCTGGTTTACTCCCGATTAACACCGTCTTTCTCAATTCAAATTGTACCATACATCTTTATTACATGAATTCATTTTCTTGAGACATGCTTCGATTTCTACTTTCATTTCAGCGACACGCTCGCACTGACACGACATGTGGTAACTAGGTCACGCTTACGACTGACATTTGAATGGCATACCGATACTTACAATTCATCGTTCATAGTCCACATCTGCAAGTAAAACCAGCACCAGATGAAAGAGTGGATGGCTGTCACTACTGGTACATAGATACAAACATTACACAGGTTGACAGAACCCCATATTGACCTCGCAATGTCCACGGTAGCAGTGAAATTACTGTTCAAAGTTAACACCGGATCCGCGAACAGTAAACATTGAGACTGGAAGTAATTTGTTACAGATCCAAGTGGAAAGAAAACACAGCTACAGAAAATTATCACCACAAAATGTAGAAAAATTGACACATATCGGAATTGTTTACGAAGAACCTGTTCCAAGGCCATTATCTTGGTCCCTATATATACACCGATAAACGGCTAACAGGTGATCTTGACTCTTCATACAACGAGGCAAGGACGTCGACACCTGTAACCAAATATAGTAACGGGTCGAGTGAGCTGATATACTCGACTGTGTTAATAATATAGTTTACTATCGGGAGTTAATCTTGCTACCTTGTTAGCCAGCGTGTAAATAAATTATAGGATAAAAAAAAATGCTACCGTTAGGAGCACATACTACGGAAGCCAAACTGCCATGAACTTTTTACATTATGATTGTTTCCCTTGTTTGAACATATTTACTGTTTTAAGGCTTAAGTTAGTTAGCATGAGTTTCCTCTGACCCTGACACTAGACATGGACAATTTCCCTCTGCTCCACATAATTTCCCTATGATTTACTGGCACGACAGAAGAAATAATTCTTTTATTTTCTCTCATTTGTTTTGAATTCTTTCACACTGTATTTTTTATTTTATAAAAAAGCTAAGTTTCAAGGATCGTACTAAAGAAAGAAAGACGAGCGGCCCAGTCCAGTTCCGTTACACTATTCTAGCAACTCCTTTATATGTTTCACTCGTTATATTGGCACACCAATTTGATACTGCCAACATTTTACTGGACTAGTGATGTCTGTATAACGAAGTTATCATGATATATGGAAGAGAGTTTCAATGGTAAACAACCCGCTCTCTGAAAGAATAGGTTTCCTCAGGTTTAGTCTACTCCTTAGTTTTATAAATGACGGATGTTTAAGCGTAATTTCGAGCGTAATGGACACTTTTAGAGAAAAGTGGTTGGCTCTGAAAAGAGCCGTTGTTAGGATTTAAGACTCAATTATTCTTCATCTTCGTCTTCTGATCCCGAAACAGCGTCTTCAATTTCGCTATACAGGTCCTTTCTTATTCTGGATACATGTATTGTATATCTTTGCCTTTTACCTGAATAAATATTGTTATGTCTAGTACATGTCCCGGGGCCCTTCGATAACCGACAGTCGAAGTCTTTTAGCTGTAGTGGAAGGTTTTCGTAGTCCGTCTCTCTTGAAGGCGTTACGGGACTGCAGCTCATGATCATCAAGCTTGTAATTCAGTTGCACAATCTGTGCAGGCTCTGAGGAATCGCCGCTCTCTCTCTCAGAGTTTAAGGAATATAACACTATGCCAACCATCCGTCATCGTAATCAAAGCAAAGCAATTGATTTTGTCGACAGGTTAAGCTTATGGCGCAAGTTGACTAGGCTTGGTATAATTAAGTCGTTTTATAAATCATATCAGTCAACATATGTGTTCAATTAATGGGAAATGATCAAACTGTTTTGAAAACAATGTCGGTTTGTTGCAAGTGGAAATATTGTCACCATTACTGTTTTCACTTTTTATCAATGTTTTTCAAACGTCCTTTCAGAGACGCATATACTACTGGCTTTAAATGTCTCTGGTCCTTTATTGAAAACGGTGCAATAGATTACGACTTCGGTAAGTTCAGTTTGTTTCTGTTTATGTATGCAGATGATTTGGGGGGTTTTTTTCGGAATCTGTTCAGGGTCCACCGACTCTTCTTGATAGCCTTTTTAAATACTCTACAAAATGGAAGGTAACAGTAAACTTCAAACTGGTTGATTTACTATTCCTGGCGGAGACTAAAATTGACGCATCCTTTCGTGACGGACTCTTTCACATCCCAGGTTTCAATATAGAGAGAAGGGACAATACCTCCAACAAAGGGGGGATGATTGCCTTCATAAGATCAGACTTACCAGCTAGAAGACGAACTGATATTGAATGTAAACTTTTCGAAAATATGACTTTTGAAATAACTTTAAATTCACGGAAATGGCTCATACATGGTCTATATAAACCATCGTCTGCTAATGAAACCACTTTTACCGAGAAATTTAGCATAGCATTAGACAAGGGACACAGTCTTGCCGATCATACTATGGTCCTAGGCGATTTGAATTCTGATATTCTAGACGAATAAAAAAAACATGCTTTTAAATACTACTTGTGACGCACATGATCTAGATAACCTGATAAAGGACCCTACTTGTTTTGTCATGCATTGTAAACCCTCTCTGGTGGATATTATTTTAACCAATAGTAAAAATCTATGTTTTAACACAACAAACTTTCCCACTGGAATCAGCGACTGGCACAATATAATAGCAACATCAATAAAAGGTAGCTTGCAGACTACACATCAAACTAAAATGACATACAGAAGCTTCAAACATTTTAACATAGAAAATTTCAATAAAGATCTGGAAACATCACCTCTGCCTAATACCACTGAACAGTCAAAATTATCATCCGAATCCGTAAACGAAATGTATAAAAATTTCGAAAATTCAGTAACCAACACTATAAACAAGCATGCACCAATGAAAACCCAATCAAATCGCAAGATAAACTTCCCCTGCATGAATCAAAACCTACGGAAAGCTATACACAGAAAACACATGCTATATAACAAATATACTATAACCCGAAACAACGATACATGGGAAAAATACAGGATTCAAAGAAACCATGTCAACAAACTAAAGAAATCCTCCATAAACAATTATTTCATGGAAAGATGTACTGGTGGAGCTAAGAACACTGATTTCTGGCCTACAATCAAACCATTCATTTCGAACAAAAACAAACACCAATCTAACATAGTTTTATTGGAAGATGACAAAATTATTTCTGACAAAACTGAGGTAAGCCAAACTTTTAACAACTTTTTTGTAAATGTCGCTAATGAAATAGGAGAACACATTGATTTTAACCCAGAAACACACGAGAGCATTAACAAAATCAAAGAAAACTCAGACCAAAATTTGCAATTTAATTTCACCATGATTCAGGAAGAGGATATTACAAAAATAGTTTCACGTTTAAACATTAAAAAGGCTCCCGGTGTAGATCACATCAGCGCAAAACTCATCACAGCAGGACAACACTCCCTTACCCCCTCATATAACCAAACTCATCAACACAACCATCACTTCTGGAATTTTTCCCGACAATTTAAAGCGTGCCCAAGTCCAACCCATTTACAAGAAAAAAGACGGACTAGATAAAGGTAACTATCGCCCAGTCAGCATACTACCATCCATATCCAAGATCTATGAACGAACACTTTTTGACCAACTCAGCAAATTTTTCGACCATATTTTTGACAACTTTCTCTGTGCTTTTAGGAAAGGATATTGATGCCAAACCGTACCTTTAAGAATTATTGAAGACTGGAAACAAACATTAGATGATAACAAATACGTACCTGCTTTTCTGATGGATCTATCTAAAGCATTTGATTGTCTCCCACATGAAATTCTTCTTGCCAAATTATTAGCCTATGAAGTTTCGGAACATTCATTAAACCTAGTAGAAAATTATCTTACCAACAGGACACAAAGAATTAAGATTCAGGACTCTTTTAGCAGCTGGAGTAATATCAAAAAGGGGGCACCCAAAGGCTCAATCTTAGGCCCGCTTCTTTTTAACGTATTTGTTAATGACATCTTCCTCCCTGTAAAACACTGTCAGCTATACAAGTGTGCTGATGATAATACCCTATCACACTCATCTACAAACTTAGAAAAACTGACATCCGCACTCGAAGAAGACTTCAAAAATCTCATACACTGGTTCGATATAGATAAAATGAAAGCAAATCCTGACAAATTCAAAGAACTTGCAATAGGTAATAAGACCTGGACACAAAACATTTCTTTTCAAATAGATGATATTTCGATCCCATGTGAAGAAAGTGTTAAACTACTAGGCGTTGACATTGACTTTACGCTCTCTTTCGATCTCCACATCAAAACCATATGTAGAAAAGCCTCACAACAACTAAATGTACTCTACAGAATTAGAAAACACCTGAACAGACTAAATAAACTCACAATTTTCCACACCTTCATACTATCACGCTTTAATCTTTGCCCACTCTCCTGGCACTTCTGTTCGGAAACAAATGTTAAAAAAAGAAGAGAAAATTCAGTATAGGGCACTCAGATTTATTTATGATGACTTCTCAAGCAGCTACGATGAACTTTTGGCCCTGGTAAAGATACCTACTTTGAAAATTAGAAGAATGAGGCAAATGGCTATAGAAACCTACAAAAGCATACACACAACCACACCGCCATGTCTCCACAACATTGTCACACCCAAGTCTCAAAATTACAGTTTCAGATATACAAAATTTTTGGACATCCAACATGTTAAGACTACTACATACGGTATAAAAACCTTCAAATATGCAGCAGTCTGTCTTTGGAATGATCTTCCTGAAAACTTTAGGACCACAACAAATTAAGGCCATTTTAAATCGTTAGTATCCTCTTGGAATGGAACCAAATGTAAATGTGCAGCCTGCAAATAATAAATATCTCACCTTACTCTAACCTCATCTTTTCTTTATCCAGCCTACAGTGTCTACATTGTGGCATTGAAAACTTTTAATGTCAAGCCTTGTTTTGATTTAATTTAATTTAATTCAATTTATTGATATATGGTATATGTACTTTGAGTGTTGTGAAACACAATACCTATTATCAAAGTAATATATGAAAATATGTGTTTGATATTAGTAATTGATGTCTTAATGTATTGCATTTTATGTATCATGTATCTGTATGTGTATATGTATATGTCGGTCAAAAGCTCTTCAGAGCTTATGTTATTATGTTATAAAAAAAACTCTAAATAAAATTTATCTAAATAGAATTTATCTAAATGAAATATCTTAAACTCAGAAAAACCCCGAAGATAGTTGTTTTCAGAAATGGAGGTCGTATTAAGGACTGTGAAACCTGGACATATAATAATAAAAATAAAAAATTGAAATTGGAGACGCTTTCAGCTATTTAGCCGTGAAACTTAGATTCAATAATAAATTTAAAAACTTATTAAGAAGCAGCTTGCTGACCAAGATCGTAAGGCTATCCTTGCTCTTCTTTCTAACTGTTCTCACGTAAGCCTTAATTTTAAAAAACTTTACGACATCTATTTGATACTAATGTTTGTAGTATATTGGATTATGGCTGGGAAGTTTGGGGTTCTTCAAAGGGTTTGGATATCGAAAAAGTGCACTTATGTTTTTTTGTAAGAGTATTCTGAAAGTTAAGAGGTCTACGTGTAATGCAATGGTAGATGATGACGATGTTGATGATGATGATGATGATGATGATGATGATGATGATGGTGGTGATGATGATGATGATGATAATGATGATAATGATGATGCTGGTGATGATGATGATGATGATGACGATGACGATGTTGATAGTTTCCAACTATTTACGAGAACAAGAACATTATTTCACTAAATAAAATGAAACCATGTGTTCTACACGTGCCACAACTGACAACGGCCACAAATGAAATTGCCACATATAAGTACCGTTATGCCTATTTTCCCTTTTGAAGCGGACAAACGGTTGTATTTTCATTAGTATACACATGTATTGTTTTGAGACTAATAACATTTATTTTTCTTAAGTATCCGATATGTGTAGTGTTTACAGAAATTTGGATTTTAGACACATTTTAGTAACTTTTTGAGTCTATGTTTTATTTCTTTTTAAATGCAATATATTTATTCTGTCTGGTGGTGTCTTGCAAATTATTTGTTAAAAAGTGCAACGAAGAGTATTACTTTAATCCTATGCTTTAGTCCATATATGGACAAAAAGTCAGTAAAGTTGCCTGCATGAGAAAAAAACCAAGACACTAAAAGGGTTGATATTTCTTGTAGAAAAGACACCCATTTCGGTGTTTCTTCACTTAGTAATCGTTCGTTAAATTTCCATCGGCAGAGATACCTGTTAATAACTGCACCCCTGAATGACCCCTGTTTCCCCGGCGTCATTGAATTTAGTACGAAAACTGAGTTAGTGCTAACCTCTCGACCAATGAAATGCACTTGGTCACATGCACGTAGAACGAGCTCGAAGTTCGCGTTACTTCTTCCTGCGCTGTCAACCCTCATGGGCTGACATTTGGTAAAGTCCCATACGTTTTCTTTATTATGGCAAAGTATGCGTTGATCACGTTGTCAAATTGATACTGATGTATAGGTGTTCTCTCTGATTCAATGAGTTTTGATACTGATTGTCTTTTTATGTATCATTTGGCGAATTATTACTTTTTTTTTGTGTGACCAATTATCGTGGACATTAAAATGACTTCTAGCTTTCAATTAAATGATTATATGATCTTAGATCTATTAATATTATGCCTTTAGGCGTATAGCTTCTGTTAAACGCCCTTAATGACTTTTCACATTATTAGATGTACTTTTGAGTAGCTCTGACGAATAAAAGGTCACAGTGTGAGAACTTAGAAGTGCCTCCCCCCCCCCCCCCCCCCCCCCCCCCCCNAAGATTGTAATGATGGATCATTGATCAATTATAAAAATAAAGGGTAATACATTCACTTAAATGGATAAAATGGATGAAAACCTTAGATATACGCAGGGATTTTGTTTAAATGCAATTCACATTCATCTCCTAGTAAGAATCAGCCGAAGAAAAAGGGACAGCCCCCTCACATCCACCTCCTTATGCACATCATCATCATCTTATGGCCATTTTATTCTCCTTGAGGATCAGCCTGAGACTCGTTTTAGTACACTTACATAAAATGCACTTTCCTTTTGTTTTATACCGAGTTATGGCTTCTGGACACATCTTAAACTTGGCAATTTCAAACTTAAGTGAATTTAAAGGGGCACCCTATATATGCTGTGAATATAAGATTTTAATAGTTAATATAGTATATTATATATATCATGTAATATTTGCTCAACACCTGTGGCTGAAGTGAGTTCCGGGTCCTGATTTGTTTTTCTAATTATCAAAGTTAACTTACAAATAAAAAATGGCATTTGTCATCACAACTACTGAAAAAATGATGAATTTAATTTCTGAAATTTGATTTGATGATAATTTAAGTCTCCAATCCTCAAGGAAAGTGTCTGTTTCAATCGGTACAGTTAACCCATTTCATTGTTTTATCCATTATTTTGCCTATTTCCAATAATAAGGGCTCATTGTACATAAAAGGCACTTTAGGATAAGCATGCAACTTAGCATAGATATTAGTTATGTGGTGTTATTTAATTTGCGAAAGTTTCATACTTATCCAACAATGCAATTCTATGATTGAATTTCTGTTAATTTTCATTCTTTTATATATGCCTGTTTAATTCACACATGTTTCCAAAACCAGAAATGGTAGCTTTTTGGTTGTTTTAGTTCATTTTGAAAACAACAAAGTATATTTGTGATTTACCCTTCCCCTTTTGGTACCGAAAAAAACAACTTTCGGTCAAACTTTTGCTTTAGTTTTAGACATAAAATTCGGATAAACCGGGTCCCAAAAAAGGGCCATATAATAAGCAATAGAAATATCTTTGGCATAAATGGTGTACGATGAATAGATTTTTGGCAATAAGGGGCAGTTTCAATTTCTATTTTCATGGGTTGAATTATGTACAATGGGTAGGCAATTGCAACTCAGTTTTTTCAAAGGTCGTAATGGATATCTGAAATGTATATATGTATTACTTCAGCTTAAGTTGGTAAAGTATAGTGTGTACTCTTCTTTCACAAAATTCCAGGAATAGTCCTCGAATTTACTGAGTAATAAAAATGCTGTTTCTCCTCCTTACATTATTTCCATATTTCATACATTCAGATACAAAAATGCATCAGAAGGTTTTTAAGTATGTCAGATTGGCATGGGACGAGCGTATAATGCTCCTGCTTGTGGTCCTCTTGTTGTAATATATCAATGAAGTTGATGTGGAAACTCGTTGATATTTTGTAACAGATTAATATGTCTTTCCATATATATTACCAAATAAGCGATGTTCTATTAAAGGTATGATTGAGACATATGATAGTTAATCTGTAAACTATACGACATTGGGCATGGCAGCGGTTTATTGATAAAGTAATGTCAAACTGACCTCTTTTTCTTTAAACATCAATGAAAGTATCTGTCAAACTGCTTAAAAATATTTGACAATCATGACTGTAGTATGACTTTGTGATAAAAATACAGCGGTTTGACATTTACAATAATCGATTTAGGTGCTGTCAGTATACAATTAATAGGTTATTGATGTAGTTTATTGTAACTGAACCCCCTCCTGCGGAGAAATTGCATATATAATTTACATGATGAAATAATGCGATAAATATTCAAAATCTGTCTCGTCTTTTTTATATTCCGCCTATTATATCTAGTTCATTATTATAGTCCCACAAAGTTTAAAAAGGTATTAATCAACCCCATACATTTATCGTGGCATATGAGGGTGAACACTGAGGTAATGAGTACCATCATGTTAACATATATTACTACCATTGGCAACATACTAAATTTATGTCAGTGACCTAATTAGGCGAAAGAACGGTTCTAAGTTCATTTCTGAATCCAATGACAATTTTTAATAATGCAGGTCAATTTCTCAAATGTAGGTTAAATTTACCTAATTAGATGAAAAAACAGTTCTAAGTACATTTCTGAACCAAACAGCAGTTTTTAATAATGTAAGTCAAATTTTCAAAAATATGTCAAATTTACCTAATGAAGGTAAACAGAATATGTATTTCAAATATTGCAAATATTGCAAAAATAGGTCACTGACCTGATTTGGTCAGACGATGGACGCATAGGTACACGATATCATTTTGGTACTTCGGACAAAGTAAGGGTCCGTTTTCAACGGGTCAGTTTTCAACGGCCTATACGTGGAAACTTGACCTCTTATTGGGTCCATTTTCAACAGGAAAGTCAGTTTTCAACGGCTCCCCGGTTCCATTTTCAACGGGAGTCAATTTTCAACGTTACACCGGCGGTTACAAGGTGAAATTCTTTGTTAACATAAAGGTCAATTGTACAGTTCAACAGGTATCAATGCTTACTTCTCGGCTACAGAACGAATTCTAAAATAAAGGTCAACAATCTTCATTTGACTTCGAATGAAGACCAAGGTCATTTCTTATTGATCACTTTTGATGCACAATATCAAGGCTAGTGACAATGCGACATCAAACATCCAGACTTTTGAAACATAACTCTAAGTTGACCTTTGACTTTGAACTGATGACAAACATGGTATACCAGCCGCTATAACATACCAAAAGGTTAAATATTTACATCATAAGGTATTTAGAGTTAAAGCGGTTTGAAAATTGACCAATCAGGGGCAATGGTGGCCATCTTGAACGTTAAAGGTAGTTTCTTTCCATTAAGATTATAGACATAAAATCGGGCTAGTTGCAGACTAAATATTAAGACTAATTACCGCCTGGTGCACGAAGAATAATGTTTTAGAATATACGTACTAAAATAATGCATCATACGGACCATTTCGAATTTTCGCAGAAAAATAATTAATTTTCAACATGCCTTATTTCCTTCAGTGTTTGCTGCTATGACCTTGAAACTTAATAAATCCCTCATTTTAGAATTAGGACATGATCTTTCAAATGTAGTGTACATTGAAGTATTTTGAAATTGTTTTGACAATTTCATTGTTCAATTATGCCACTAGGTGTATTTGACATATTTTCTTATTAGACTTAAATAACTTATATATCTGTTTTTTAAAATATCATGATTACAAAACAAGAATGGTTTTGGAGAAAACGTTACTGTAACATTTTCTAGAAAACAAATATGTGCCTTTGACCTTTGACTTTTTAGGATAGTCATTAACCCTTTTACTAATTATTAATTATCTCCATCAGTCGACTGCACTATCGCCGCAGCGGGTGGAGGCGTACGCATTGCCGCTATTACCATGTGCGTGACAGCCAATCAAATAGACGTCCCACAGACTGTCGCCCCGGTCGCAGCCCCTGCAGGACTACAGGTGTTCTGCATTCAGGAGTTGCACAACATGGACCTACGGGGTATCCACAAGCAGATACCAATAGCCTGGAAACACCTGACCAATGCAATTTTTCAAACTGTAGAAGGTTGTTTTCCTTTTTTTCTGTTTGACTTTTGTGTGAAAATTTCCGCATTTGGACTACTTTGACTAGTCCACATTAGATTCTTTAAAACAACATCCAGGTATTCATACCGAGGTGCTGATGTTTCCGTGTAAACAATACTAGCTACATTGTATAATGTGTCATAATGTCTTTGCATGCATATATGCGAAATTAGTCGGAAACAGTATATTTTGATGGTACTTTATATTATATAGATGGTAACACTGCTGATATACGTAACATGTTTACGAAAAAATGCATTTACCGTAAACATTAAGCCAATTAAGTAGATAAATGATAAACAAATAGGTCAACAATACTTCTACATATTATTTTCCATTAAAGACTGTTATTGTCAAACAGTTGTTGGTTTAGATCAAAACGTTTTTCCAAATTTCTTCTTCGCAAAGGTGATTTATTGATATGAAGCGAAATAGGACCTTCAAGTAATAACAAACAACTGTTTAAAATCTGTGACGTCTGCAAAACGGTTGGGAAAAATCTTATTTCGTGTTGAAGAAATGTTGTATAATATTTAATTAAGCAAAATATTGAATATTTTTGTTTGTAAAATATATTTTTGTTGGACAATAATGCGTTGTAATGAGTGCTGTATTTAGTTTGGTTTACATCCAGTATGCTTATGGTTGTATACTATTATTTTTCCTTCTTTTACTTTATTTAGTTTCGTTATACATATTGTATACAATTTCAATGTTTGTGATAGTTTTACTGCAAATATGTGATAAGTTCGTGCTTTTATGGAAAATGATGTGATATGGAAGTGTTAAATTCGAATTAAATATAACATATGACCAAAAAACAACATAACAATAACGCTTAAAAGTAACAAGTATAAAGAAGAACTCTCCTTTAACAGAAAATTAATGCATTCATTTTTAGCTCACCGGGTTCAAAGGACCAAGGTGAACTTATGCCATACCGTGGCATCCGTCGTCCGTACATCAACAATTTCTTTAAACGACTTCTTCTTCTCAACCACTTGGATTCAAAATTGTACAAATGGTGGGGCTGACCCCCTGGGTTAAGGGGTTGGGCACAATAACCATATGTATAATTGCAGAGTGTAAAGAGAAGAATGCACATATGCTTCCAGGATGGCCCTTGAGTCTAGCCCATAGACATAGACATAGTCCCTGGGTCATAACTTTGAAACGGTTGAGATCCCCACCCCAAAACTATTTATACAAATGCTTGGCATAAATAGATGAACGCAGTCATGATATTAGAATACACCCTAGGGCCTGGCCAAACCCCTAGGGACCTAGTTTCTGAGTCACAGCTTGGAAACAGTTGAGATCCCCACCCAATAACCATATAAACAATTGCTGAGTATTAAAAGAGGAATGCACACATGCTTCCAGGATGGCTCTAGGGTCTAGCCCACCCTTAGGGACTTAACCTCTAGGCCATAACTTCGAAACGGTTAAGATCCCTACCCCAAAACTATATATTCAAATACTGGGCATAAAGAGATGAATGCATTCATGATATAAGAATGGACCACGGGATCTACCCAACTCTTGCAGACTTCACCCCTGGGTCATAACTTTGAAGTTTTTGAGATCCCCAACCCAAAAGTATATATACAAATGCTGGGCATAAAAAGACGAAACTAGTCATGCTATTTCAATTGATCCTAGTGTTGTCTTGCCATTCCCTTGGATCTTATTTTGCTATGATTGCTAAGATATCCTGAAAGGTAACAGGTTTTTGTTTCGTCGACGACTTACCAGCAATGTAAACTTGGTTTAGTTCAAGTAGTGTCATTTCCTCAAAGTGAATCGAGATATTGACACCGGAACAACATGGCACACTCATAAGTAAATTGTGCATCGACCCTCATCGCACCAGGAAACAGAATATTTCAAAATGATATCACAACGGTGATCATTAAACATGTCCATAGTATCCAACAACCAAGATCTCTTCAAAGCGTATGTTAATCATGGTCGACATGTATCACGGAAGACATATTACAATAGGAGCAAACACTTAAACACCGTAGGTTGGAATGAATGCTACTATCAAGAAAGGGAATGTTCACTATATAAAAATCGAATTCGTCACACTAATCATACAGTAAGCTGTCCCTGTTGTTTTGTCATAAGTGAAAAACCGGCGTGAAGTTGGTGACCAATTATTAGACTGACCCAATATTGGAATAGTTTGATATTCAAATGTAACTATCATAATATGTCTTATGCCGCCTTTTTTACATCTATACCATTACGGGGCATCATCTAAGATCATCTAATGTATCCACATACAAAAGGGCATCAACGATACCCTAGGCTAAAAATGCAAACTGGGCACCTTTCCAAATATCAGCCTAAAATTATTGACCTTTTGTTTTGAACGTGCCAGGGCACATTATCACAGGTCTTTTGCCTGCTTTACACACATACACCACCCGGAGCATCGTCTGCCATGGAAATAAATTCAATATTGCAAAGTGTCAGGCACGCACTTGAGCAAGTCTACAGTAGCTGACTTGTGTAGAAGGGGATTCACAGGGTGCGAAATGACGTCAGAGAAACAATGGATAGGTCGCAATTTGCGGAAATAGTCTCGTAACTCTGAGTATATTTACACCAATATGATGAATAAAAGCTGACATTCAATTTATATTGGTTTGGTTAACTTCGCTGAAAAAAATGCTGATGTTCTCGCTGCAGTAGAAATGTATTCCTCGGGAAATTATCCATGCTTTTAAGATTATGAGTGCGTAGAAATCTATGTGGTATAACAAAGACATTTTAGACTTGCTCAAGTTAACAGGCAAGAAAAAGTCGTATAGAATAAAAAGTGTGTAAAACAAATCTTGTCAGCAAAATTGAAGAATGTGTCATTTTGAGACACCATGTGACATCGCTGTGGACACAAATTCTATGCCAAAAAAATCGAAACATTTAGCTTGGGGTATCGTTGATGCAGTTTTGCAGCAAGTTAATACCTTGAAGATGCCCTATTATAGGTGTAAAAATGCGGCAAAAGAACTGTTATGTTAGTTTCATTTGAATATCAAACTAGCACAATATTGAATAAGTTACCAACTTCACGCTGGTTAAGTAAAATTCGAAGTAAGCGTGACTCTTTCTATCTTCATAATAATGAAATATTATTCAACATGTGCCTAAAGCCGTCATTGAAATGAACAATCAAACCTAGTTTTTGTGTGTAGAACAAGCTTTTATTTAAATACTAACAAAAATTAAAAAACCCAAAATCAGATACAAGAGAGAAGAAACATAATGTCGTGAAAGTGTTATCAGTAAATAACTTTTGTCCATAGCCAGCTGCAATATTTCTTTCAGTACACATAGATTACTTCAAAAATTTACAAAGATAACAGTACAATACAAAACAAACCTAAACAAGCGTGTTACTTGTTTGTAATCTGATTAACATACAGCCAGCAAAACTTATATGTTGCAAAATATACCAACCAAGCTAGTTACAGATCTTATATTTTTGCATATATTATTTATGTTATGTATGTTTGTATATTTCTGCCTTCGACTTTCGACTTACTTATGTCGACAATAATTTCAAAAGATGTCGACATAATCTATGAATATGTCGCAGTAACGTTTAAATTATGTCGACATATTTTTTACATTTTCCGAGATAATTTTGCCGAGATAATTATCACGTAAGTAGGTAACTCGGCTTTTTATCGTGTTAATGATCAGATGTGTCATCAACTTGCCACTTATTTATGCAAAACAAAACGCGAAGTTAACCAATCATTTTCGAAAACATTATCACGTGGTGTAGTAATAGCTTATAATTAGGTTTAAGAACGATTTAGCCTTAATTTAGGTTTTGTATATCAGCAATATACATCACGTGATACTTTCTTGGATAATCATTTGTTAACATATCAATGAAACTATTGTGATGCGAACCCTTGTGTATTTACCGGGAACTGTAAACTTCATTGTCCAAGGTCACTGCATTTGGTTATCATCACAATAAATATCACACCACTACAACACGTGCTCTAAGTACTTGCTATTCAAATATAAAATTAAAAACAAAACACTTGTAAAATCAAAATTAGGTCTCATACACACAGATTATTTCACTCTTATCAACAAAACGTATAATATTATGTATGGTCATAAGATTCTTTTTATATTGGACTATGTGTATCGAAAACAAAGATTGTCTATGTTCTATAAGTGATGAGTAGGAAATTAGAGTTCTACGTCATCCCGTCCCTCGTTCTATATTTATAGTAAATCCCTCCCTATTGGGATGGATCAGTGAGGGACCAATGAGGAAGGAGGGACTGACCCCATAATAAGTCAGTTGATAATTGACCTTTCCTATAATGGCGAAGGGATATGGATATCCCTATATAGGAATACATAGCCTGAATGAGGGACGAGCGGCCATATGTAAAGCGAGTGTTTGCGTCAGGTTTATTTTAAGCACAACCAGTCACATCCGGTTTTGGTGTAGATTCATTTTTCGATCATTGACTGGAAAGAACACCTGAAAACTATCTAAAAAAAATCCTGTCAGTTATGCCGGTCCTGGGAAAATATACCGATACCTGAGGAAGGAGGGAACGTACAAAGTCGGTCTTCATGCAATCAGACAGTGGCTACAAGATGTTGATGCCTATTTATATAGCTTACAATGTTCACTCCGCCATAAGTTTAAAACAAGAAACGTTATTTCTCAGTGAATTGATGCCCTTTGGATGTAGATTTGGCAGACGTGTCGAATTTATCAAAAGACAACGAGGGAATGATGTACTTATTCATCGCCATCGACGTATTCACGCGCCATTTATGGGTCGTTCCTATAAACAAAACCAATCTACATGGGTCAATCATTGAAGGTTTCAAGAAGATATTCAGTTCTGGTCGAAAGCCGAAAGAAGTCCGTTCGGATCAGGGCAGTGAATGAAAAAAAATTTGAGATGTTCCCTGAATTTACTACTGTCAGTCTGCGTCACCGACTCCGTGCTAGGTCTTCCTCAAAATGAGAAATGTCTAATAGCAGATGGTAAGCTATTCCACAACGTGGCCGAAAGTCTCCAAAAGCCCCGTTTCCATAGGTCACAGTACGAGATTTTGGGACACACGGCAATGATTCTGGCGTAAAGCCTCCCAAAGCACCGGTTTCGATAGGTCACAGTACGAGATTTTGGGACACACAGCAATGATTCTGTCTCCGACCGCAGTTATCAAGATTGTGACGGCTGATATAGGGTAACACTATCCTGTAGGTACTGGGGAGCTATTCCATTCAGTGCCTTGTGTGTATACACTAAAATATTGTACTGCGACCTGTATCGTACAGGTAACCAGTGAAATGAATATAACACAGATGTGATGTGCTCCCAGTGCAGTGCTCTGAACCCTCTGCGACGAGTTAGTTTGTCAGATATACCACAGAGCAGGGCATTACCATAGTCCAACCGAGAGGTAACAAGTGAATGCACCAAACTCTTGCATGCATATGCAGTTATAAACTGCCGGATACAGCAAATAATTCTTATCTGGTAGTAACAGGATTTGGCCATATCGTTCACTACTTTCTTCATGTTCAGTGAACTATCAAAGTATACCCCTTAGTTTTGAATAGCTAGCTGGAACAGTCTCAATAGTTCTGGCACCGACCTTGAGCCGGAGAGCCAAATAAAAAAGGCCTTTTTGGCAAGCGACAAATAAACCATTGATTAATTTAGAGATTGTGATAGTCTATATATATATTTAACCTATAACATAAGGTATATTTACAAAAAGTCAAAAACATTTTGTTGTGAAAGTTTCATCAATCAAACGCCTTATATTGTACATGTTGATAACTACAGCAATAATCAAAGTTATGTACATAAGCACACAAAGAGTACAGTGCTTATACAAATAGGTAACTACAACAGTACAAATGGATTACTACAACGGTACAAATGGATTACTACAACGGTACAAATGGATTAGAACAACGGTACAAATGGATTATTACAACGGTACAAATAGGTAACTACAACATTACAAGAAGGAAACTACGACAGTAAAAAAGGGTAACTACAACAGTACAAATAAGTAACTATAACAGTACAAATAAGTAACTAACACAGTACAAATCAGTAACTACATCAGTAAAAAAAGGTTACTACAACAGTAAAAATAGGTAACTACATCAGTAAAAATAGGTAACTACATCAGTACAAAAAGGTAACTACATCAGTAAAAATTGGTTACTACATAAGTAAAAAAAGGTTACTACAACAGTAAAAATAGATAACTACATCAGAACAAATAAGTAACTACATCAGCACAAATAAGTAACTACATCAGTACAAATAATAAGCTACATCAGTACAAATAAGAAACTACATCAGTACAAATAATAAGCTACATCAGTACAAATAAGTAACTACATCAGTAAAAATAGCTACCTACATCAGTAAAAATAGGTAACTACATCAGTAAAAATTGGTAACTACATAAGTAAAAAAAGGTTACTACATCAGTACAAATAAGTAACTACATCAGTACAAGTATGTAACTACATCAGTACAAATAAGTAACTACATCAGTACAAATAGTTAACTACATCAGTAAAAACAGGTAACTACATCAGTAAAAACAGGTAACTACATCAGTACAAATAAGTAACTACATCAGTAAAAAAAGTTAACTACATCAGTAAAAAAAGGTAACTACATTAGTAAAAATAGTTAACTACATCAGTAAAATAAGTAACTACATCAGTGCAAATAAGTAACTACAACGGTAAAAAAAGGTTACTACAATCAGTACAAATAGGTAACTACATCAGTAAAAATAGGTAACTACATCAGTACAAATAAGTAACTACATCAGTACAAATAAGTAACTACATCAGTAAAAATAGGTAACTACATCAGTAAAAACAGGTAACTACATCGGTACAAAAAAGTCACTACAACGGTACAAATAAATAACTACATCAGTACAAAGAAGTAACTACATCAGTACAAATAAGTAACTACATCAGTACAAATAGGTAACTACATCAGTACAAATAAGTAACTACATCAGTACAAATAGGAAACTACATCAGTAAAAATAGGTTACTACACCAGTAAAAATAAGTAACTACATCAGTACAAATAGGTAACTACATCAGTACAAATAGATAACTACATCAGTACAAATACGTAACTACATCAATACAAAGAAGTAATTACATCAGTACAAATAAGTAACTACATCAGTACAAATAGGTAACTACATCAGTACAAATAAGTAACTACATCAGTACAAAGAAGTAACTACATCAGTACAAAGAAGTAACTACATCAGTACAAATAAGTAACTACATCAGTAAAAATAGGTAACTACACCAGTAAAAATAAGTAACTACATCAGTACAAATAGGTAACTACATCAGTACAAATAGGTAACTACATCAGTACAAATAGGTAACTACATCAATACAAAGAAGTAATTACATCAGTACAAATAAGTAACTACATCAGTACAAATAGGTAACTACATCAGTACAAATAAGTAACTACATCAGTACAAAGAAGTAACTACATCAGTACAAAGAAGTAACTACATCAGTACAAATAAGTAACTACATCAGTAAAAATAGGTAACTACACCAGTAAAAATAAGTAACTACATCAGTACAAATAGGTAACTACATCAGTACAAATAGGTAACTACATCAGTACAAATAGGTAACTACATCAATACAAAGAAGTAACTACATCAGTACAAAGAAGTAACTACATCAGTACAAATAAGTAACTACATCAGTACAAATAGGTAACTACATCAGTACAAATAAGTAACTACATCAGTACAAATAGGTAACTACATCAGTAAAAATAGGTAACTACATCAGTATAAATAAGTAACTACATCAGTACAAATAATTAGCTACATCAGTACAAATAAGTAACTACATCAGTACAAATAGGTAACTACATCAATACAAATAAGTAACTACATCAATACAAATAAGTCACTACAACAGTAAAAATAAGGTACTACATCAGTACAAACAAGTTACTCCAACAGTACAAATAGGTCACTACATCAGTAAAAATAGGTTACTACAAAGGTACAAATAAGTCACTTCAAAGGTACAAATAAGTAACTACATCAGTACAAATAATTAGCTACATCAGTACAAATAAGTAACTACATCAGTACAAATAAGTCACTACAACGGTACAAATAAGTAACTACATCAGTAAAAATAGGTTACTACATCAGTACAAAAAATGACGCTACAACAGTACATATAGATTAAACAGATTACTACAACGGTACAAGTAGATAACTACATCAGTAAAAATATGTAACTACAACAGTAAAAATAAGTAACTACATCAGTACAAATAGGTAACTACATCAGTACAAATAGGTAACTACATCAGTACAAATAAGTAACTACATCAGTACAAATAAGTAACTACATCAGTACAAATAGGTAACTACATCAGTACAAATAAGTAACTACATCAGTACAAATAAGTAACTACATCAGTACAAATAGGTAACTACATCAGTACAAATAAGTAACTACATCAGTACAAATAAGTAACTACATCAGTACAAATAGGTAACTACATCAGTACAAATAAGTAACTACATCAGTACAAATAAGTAACTACATCAGTACAAATAGGTAACTACATCAGTACAAATAAGTAACTACATCAGTACAAATAAGTAACTACATCAGTACAAATAGGTAACTACATCAGTACAAATAAGTAACTACATCAGTACAAATAAGTAACTACATCAGTACAAATAGGTAACTACATCAGTACAAATAGGTAACTACATCAGTACAAGTATGTAACTACATCAGTATAAATAAGTAACTTCAACGGTACAAATAGGTAACTACATCAGTATAAATAAGTAACTACATCAGTACAAATAAGTAACTACATCAGTACAAATAGGTAACTACATCAGTACAAATAGGTAACTACATCAGTACAAATAGGTAACTACATCATTAAAAATAGGTAACTACATCAGTATAAATAAGTAACTACATCAGTACAAATAAGTAACTACATCAGTACAAATAGGTAACTACATCAATACAAATAAGTAACTACATCAATACAAATAAGTCACTACAACAGTAAAAATAAGGTACTACATCAGTACAAAAAAGTTACTCCAACAGTACAAATAGGTCACTACATCAGTAAAAATAGGTTACTACAAAGGTACAAATAAGTCACTTCAAAGGTACAAATAAGTAACTACATCAGTACAAATAATTAGCTACATCAGTACAAATAAGTAACTACATCAGTACAAATAAGTCACTACAACGGTACAAATAAGTAACTACATCAGTAAAAATAGGTTACTACATCAGTACAAAAAATGACGCTACAACAGTACATATAGATTAAACAGATTACTACAACGGTACAAGTAGATAACTACATCAGTAAAAATAAGTAACTACATCAGTAAAAATAAGTAACTACATCAGTACAAATAGGTAACTACATCAGTACAAATAGGTAACTACATCAGTACAAATAAGTAACTACATCAGTACAAATAAGTAACTACATCAGTACAAATAGGTAACTACATCAGTACAAATAAGTAACTACATCAGTACAAATAAGTAACTACATCAGTACAAATAGGTAACTACATCAGTACAAATAAGTAACTACATCAGTACAAATAAGTAACTACATCAGTACAAATAGGTAACTACATCAGTACAAATAAGTAACTACATCAGTACAAATAAGTAACTACATCAGTACAAATAGGTAACTACATCAGTACAAATAAGTAACTACATCAGTACAAATAAGTAACTACATCAGTACAAATAGGTAACTACATCAGTACAAATAAGTAACTACATCAGTACAAATAAGTAACTACATCAGTACAAATAGGTAACTACATCAGTACAAATAAGTAACTACATCAGTACAAATAAGTAACTACATCAGTACAAATAGGTAACTACATCAGTACAAATAGGTAACTACATCAGTACAAATAAGTAACTACATCAGTACAAATAAGTAACTACATCAGTACAAATAGGTAACTACATCAGTACAAATAGGTAACTACATCAGTAAAAATAAGTAACTACATCAGTACAAATAAGTAACTACATCAGTACAAATAAGTAACTACATCAGTACAAATAGGTAACTACATCAGTACAAATAGGTAACTACATCAGTACAAATAAGTAACTACATCAGTACAAATAAGTAACTACATCAGTACAAATAAGTAACTACATCAGTACAAATAGGTAACTACATCAGTACAAATAGGTAACTACATCAGTACAAATAGGTAACTACATCAGTACAAGTATGTAACTACATCAGTATAAATAAGTAACTTCAACGGTACAAGTAAGTAACTACATCAGTATAAATAAGTAACTACATCAGTACAAATAAGTAACTACATCAGTACAAATAAGTAACTACATCAGTACAAATAGGTAACTACATCAGTACAAATAGGTAACTACATCAGTACAAGTATGTAACTACATCAATATAAATAAGTAACTACAACAGTACAAGTAGGTAACTACATCAGTACAAATAAGTAACTACATCAGTACAAATAAGTAACTACATCAGTACAAATAGGTAACTACATCAGTACAAATAGGTAACTACATCAGTACAAGTATGTAACTACATCAGTATAAATAAGTAACTACAACAGTACAAGTAGGTAACTACATCAGTATAAATAAGTAACTACATCAGTAAAAATAAGTAACTACATCAGTACAAATAGGTAACTACATCAGTATAAATAAGTAACTACATCAGTACAAATAAGTAACTACATCAGTAAAAATAAGTAACTACATCAGTACAAATAGGTAACTACATCAGTATAAATAAGTAACTACATCAGTACAAATAAGTAACTACATCAGTACAAATAGGTAACTACATCAATACAAATAAGTAACTACATCAATACAAATAAGTCACTACAACAGTAAAAATAAGTAACTACATCAGTACAAATAGGTAACTACATCAGTATAAATAAGTAACTACATCAGTACAAATAAGTAACTACATCACTAGAAATAAGGTACTACATCAGTACAAAAAAGTTACTCCAACAGTACAAATAAGTCACTACATCAGTAAAAATAGGTTACTACAAAGGTACAAATAAGTCACTTCAAAGGTACAAATAAGTAACTACATCAGTACAAATAATAAGCTACATCAGTACAAATAAGTAACTACATCAGTACAAATAAGTAACTACAACGGTACAAATAAGTAACTACATCAGTAAAAATTGGTTACTACATCAGTACAAAAAATGACGCTACAACAGTACATATAGATTAAACAGATTACTACAACGGTACAAGTAGATAACTACATCAGTAAAAATATGTAACTACAACAGTAAAAATAAGTAACTACATCAGTACAAATAGGTAACTACATCAGTACAAGTATGTAACTACATCAATATAAATAAGTAACTACAACAGTACAAGTAGGAAACTACATCAGTATAAATAAGTAACTACATCAGTACAAATAAGTAACTACAACGGTACAAAGAAGTAACTACATCAGTAAAAATTG
The DNA here is from genome assembly GCF_002113885.1 of Mizuhopecten yessoensis. Classification (NCBI taxonomy): domain Eukaryota; kingdom Metazoa; phylum Mollusca; class Bivalvia; order Pectinida; family Pectinidae; genus Mizuhopecten; species Mizuhopecten yessoensis. The sequence goes on along the minus strand of NW_018408784.1, from coordinate 102,286 downwards.
GTTACTACATCAGTACAAAAAATGACGCTACAACAGTACATATAGATTAAACAGATTACTACAACGGTACAAGTAGATAACTACATCAGTAAAAATATGTAACTACAACAGTAAAAATAAGTAACTACATCAGTACAAATAGGAACCTACATCAGTACAAATAGGTAGCTACATCAGTACAAGTATGGAACTACATCAGTATAAATAAGTAACTACAACAGTACAAGTAGGAAACTACATCAGTATAAATAAGTAACTACATCAGTAAAAATAAGTAACTACACCAGTACAAATAGGTAACTACATCAGTACAAATAGGTAGCTACATCAGTACAAGTATGGAACTACATCAGTATAAATAAGTAACTACAACAGTACAAGTAGGTAACTACATCAGTATAAATAAGTAACTACAACAGTACAAGTAGGAAACTACATCAGTATAAATAAGTAACTACATCAGTAAAAATAAGTAACTAAATCAGTAAAAATATGTAACTACAATACAAGTAGGTAACTACAGCAGTACAAGTAAGTTACTACAACAGTAAAAATCGATAACCTTAACGATGCAAATAGGTTACTACACCAGTAAAAATTGGTAACTACATCAGTACAAATAGATAACTGCAACAGAACACATATATAACTACAACAGTTCAAGAAGGTTACTACACCAGTAAAAATAAGTAACTAAATAAATACAAATAGGTAATTACACCTATACAAAGAGATAGTTACAACGGTACAAGTAGATAATTACAACGGTACAAATAGGTAACTTAAGTTGTTGATTCACACAACGTTTCACGATGTGCGGTGTGTGCATGATGTATGCACGCTGCGCGAACTATAAAAAAAAATCTGGTCGAGTATTGCCTGCGCACATTTGTGTAGACGATGGATGAATGTTGTGCGATGACAATCGTGGTTGGTGTAAATTGAGGAATGGCTAAACAATAAATACAGTTTCGTATTTAAACATATAAACTTAACTTTTTAAGTTTGTTTATATATTCTAGCTTCATATATAAGCTTATCTTTCTATCTGTATTTTCTTAAATTTATAAATGATGTTTTCGTTTTTTCAAACAACCCAAATCGACATTTGTTAAACACATATTGACACGGCCCCATATACAGATAACATGGCCACAATTAGGTAACTACAACAGAACACATACATAAGTTTAACAGTATACATACATACATACATGTAACTACATCAGTACACATATACAAGTACATCAATCCATATCAATAATTGGCCAAAACGAAGTGTTACTTTGTTTATTACCTGAAACCCTGTCAGATTAATCAGAAATGACAACATATATTTAAAGATACCTATGCAAATATTTAAAAAAAAAGTTGCTCTATGTTCAATGCGTATATCATTGAGATAATCAACTCCCGTTATTAGTCAGTGCAATCTTGTTAAAGCAATCAAACATAATAAGTAATCAAATACAAAACCAAACAAATCAAAATGTTGACTTACAAAATAAGAATATGTTGTATTTGTATAAAGTTTGTGATAATAACCTCTCGTGAATGGTCAAATTTTTCAAGTTTTGAACATTTCAAGTTCATTTTCATTCATTGCAAAGATGTTGCTTTTGCAACACCCGGTAAAGCAAATGCTGCAAATCGTGCAACACCCACAAATAATAGTTTCCAGGCGTTGTAAAATCCATGACAAAATTTGACACCAATCGTTTTCTTTTCGAATTCCCATGGAGTGTCCTTTGCGCTACGTATTTTATTCTCACCTTTTCCGGCTGTGATGATGATGTATTTCATGGGAATAGAAGTAGAACCTTCCAAGGTTTCCAGCTCGATAGTAAGCGTACAGTTTTTCCGGACCATTTCTAATTCGTTATTCACTGCAATGCGAACATTGCTCGAAAAAAAGCATCGATGATGCGCCTCTCCAAGGAATTTTGATTTGCTCAAAATCTTGTTAATCTCTTCACATGTAATTATTTCACAGATGTATTTTTCCGTTGGTATCTTGAAATAAAAGAAATGAACACGATCAGTTTCAGTAATTAAGCAGACGAAACCATTTTATTTGTGGTTGTTAACTTTTTTGTTTCCTTCTTCAACATTTATGCATTACTTATACAAATATGATTATTTGTTCTAGCAATTAAGTAATATTGTTTGAAATTGCAAATATGTTTTTTAACTACTTACATCCTTTTCCTGATCCCAAGTCTCCCGATAAACCCAGGGAGTATCACCCCTTGAGTTTTTAAAAAACTGGAATCGGTGTCTCCCTTCTCCAGCTTTGATCACAATTTTTTTCAAATTATTTCTATCTTTTGTGTAAAGAAAAAAAGTAATTTCACAATTTTTCATTCTCATTGTTGGTTCTTCTGCTATATGACTTGCAGCATCCCAAACGAACTCTCGATCGCTTTCGTGATGGAGAAAATCTGATGTTTTCAAAATATTGAAAATCTCTTTATTAGATATCTCACGGACTGTATGCTTCTCCACTGGAATCTTGAATGATATGAAAAAATACAATATACTAAGTAGTGTTCCTGTTTTGTTTCGATATAAAGGACACGCAATCAAGAAATAAAAACAAAAGATAAACGGAAGTGGTTTTAATGCATGTGGTTAATAGTATGAAATAGCTGAAACTGCTTAAAACATGATGAGACGAATGTGCAACGAATACAAAAATGACTGCAACAAAGATAAAGCACTCATTTTATGATTGATGTAAGCTTTCGTTTCTTAGAAATTAAGTTGTTAGACAATCTTGTATGGTTCAAGTGACGCGATGAATCCCATAGAGACCTAAGACGGCTCCGCCGAATTCAAGTCGAGTTTAACTAAAATCCTATTTGCTTATACCTCATATCTGTTTTTTGTTGTTGAAAAGCCTGATTTACTGATCAATGAAATAAAGTAACCATTCCCGTTGCCTCACCAAGCGTACGGATCTCATTTGATCTTAGTCAGCACTGCCGCAAAATGCATCATCTTGCTAAATACTGGCTACATAATAGTTTCAGGAAACTATACAAGTAAAACACATTTTGCAATATTCGTATATTCAAATCGCATTCGACCATGGACTACAACCACAAACAAATATTGGTGGAAGACTTAGGTAACCGGCATCCGATTATAACAGCATCCTGAATTATTCGACATCATTTCATGGCACACTATCTAAAGACCATTTATTTAACAATTAATATATAAGGATACCTGTTGATACTCTCATACTAACAAACCATTCAATTCTCCGTTTTGTCGGAATTTATTTTGATATGTATAGATATTGTCGGGAACAAAGTCAGGAAGTTGAAATTATTTCGGCTACCTTGTTATAAGAATATAAACATAAGGATGTTTACTTTATCAGGACTTATGCCTGCTCCATTTGCCCTGGTTAATTGAGCTTACGAAGTGTGTTTATTTTCTTTCTTTCTCCTATTTGAAGATAAAAAAACAATGATGTAATGATATGAAGGAATGCAAATTTCGATTAAAAAATAAAGAATTGAAGTTTCGTTTAGTTTTTCGTTATGAAAAATAAGGATTACCAATTAAGACAAATAACACCATTATACACTAAAATTAGACAAGGGCCTACTAAATTTATCTAAACAACTATCTCTGAGCTCTCATACAGTATTGTCAATTCCTTGATTAACTCGATTCGGCACTTATCAATATTAATAATTTGATAAAATAAACGTTAATTATATTCTAATGTCAATCATATTAAGTATCTGACCTGGCATAACGTATATGGAGAGGATCTTATTGGTCTTATCTAGTTGGTATAATGCTATCAACATTAGTGTAGATACATACAACTATGAGAAGTCATAGAAAATTATTTAGATAACATTGTCAAATACAACTAGGAAAAAAGTAAAGCATCTGTAATTTTACATATAAAGTTATTAAAACAAAAAAGATATAGAAAATCTGGTTTCAGACTTTTATACGTCAACTTAACCAAGATTTTTTAAAAATAGTACTATCAATTCTAAAAATCCACAAGAACAAGATTATTGAACAAAGTCGACACTATCACGGACATTGAAACAAAATATCGAAATGTTCTATTATTGATAGACTTTGAATTTACATCAGGAAAGTTGCCAGTGCTGCTCAAATTTTGCAAAAAAATAAAAAATAAATTATGCATTCGGTATTTCAGAACGCGTTACAATACAAAAGCAGAGTGCAATAAAGATAGCTTCAGACAGTTAATTGAACTTCGCGTAGGCTTTTTTTAAAAGCAAAACATAAAAATCCTTACGCACATAATTATCCATTTACCGTTGAGATCTGATTCACAACAAACTCGCTTGTTTGCCTATGGAGTGTTCCATAATACAAATATGCAGTATTATAATCCGTTTTCTGGGCTTTTTAATAGTATAGTACTAAGTATTAATGAATTACGTGGCTTTTTAAGTATTCCTAAAATATGATGTATGCCTGGGTTTTTCTGCAGATTATGAACCAGAAGTTAGATTTCAACCAATTGTTATTCGAGAGATAAAACAACCCATCTGCCACGAAAGACTGTTGATTTTAACGAAAAGGTTGTATATACCTTCATTATAGAATGTAATTTGGGTAACAGAAAAATTCCTAAATACATGAAATGGTATCATATAATGAAAACGACTGTCAGCAGATCTTTGCAAAGGCTAAGGGTTTGTTAATGAATTGTTACACAGCAGTGACTCGATGAAACTTGCACATTTATATTTGTGCCAAATATGCCTCCTCATCGCTGTGGCGGTAACGAGGACATTTATTAAATATATGCAAAATATATTCAAAAGTAGGAATTCGATGGACCGTCTGATCTACTAGAAGGTGATCAGAAAATGACTCGCTTGCTGCTGCATTCGCCGGCTTTTTGCTTCCCGCCTGGGTTACATCAGCCAATCATCATTGAGCAATGACGTCACGTTTGAAGCCCGCCATAGTTAATTCTCTCTAGGAATAAGCAGACTTATCATGTTTCCGACGGGTTTAAGCATTCAAAACAATTACAAATTTCTTAATGATGACAACGCAATGGGCAATGCTAAAACGTGAGTATTTTTGTTATCGAGCAGGTGATATTCAATTTAAAACAGGTTTTAAGAGAAACAAATCCTGTCTGTGGGAATCAAATTTTAGGTTAAAATCATTACTTTTTGCAAGTTTTGCGTTTTGACATGTGGTGATCGTAGTTTTCTCATTTCCTGGGAAAACAATTCTTAAAAACAACTTTTTTCTTCTAAAATGTGTTTAAAATGTAGTTTATAAAATATCAATGTATATCTGAGACATGCCAATTATTTTTAGGATCAGGTCATTCTACTGTAAACTGCAACATTGGGAAATTTAGTTTAAGATATTAGATTTTTAGATGACCCAATAGCTGACCATTGTTTGACTTTTGAGACGGCTATAAATATATAAATGTAGTCACATGTTAGCTAATTGGTAATCTGATTGGTCAGTAGAACAGTTAGCATCACTTCAGTCAGCAGCTGGATTGTTAAGCGCCAACTTTAGTGAATCGTAATTGGTGCAATTATCTTTATTCTCTACATACTTGAAGGACTGTAAACTATCACAAAGACAACAATCGAAAGGTGACTTACTCGGAACGTTTTCTACGGGTTATTTCGGTCTGGAAGTGCGATTATGGATCGATTTTAATGTTTTGATAAAAATTTGTGCCTTACGATCTGAATGACCCTTCAAATTGGACCATACCACAGTTGCACTTGAGAAGATCGGTATGAATAACCCGACAACAGGCATCACTAAAGCGGGTTTAAGAATTTTGTATTTTGAGAGAGTGGGTAGAACGAGCGCGAGCTCGAGGGACCTGTCCAACACTAACCATACTTAAAGTGACGTCATGATGCCAATTACGGCGCAACAGATTTACAGACGGGAAAGCAGCATCTCTTAGTTCAAAATCCGACGTCCGCTTATTCTACAGAACTCTTTCGTTTGGCGGAGGCTTTATCTACGGTAGCAGTGTACAGTAGAAATGGCCCGACTCTGATAAACAAGGCACATGTCGAGGAAATGTAACACAGCGGATTTACCCTACACAACACATGTATACATGTATATATATTTGTAAACTGCATTACATTTACAATACATATAAAGTACTAAGAAGTGTATAAACCTCTATTTTCTATGTATGTCACTTGTGTGAAAACCATGGTTACCACATCAAAAATTACCAAAAAATGCCAAAAATTGCTATTTTTAACCCAAAATTTGACCCCCGCAACTAGTGATTTTTTTCCTAAGCTCTGTCTGAAATTAAAGATTACCTACCTGGTTGCAGAATTATCTGGGTCCCAGGTAAGTTGTAAAACTTGATTTTTTGCAATTTTGCGTCGTGTGTTGTCAAAATTTTACCTCCTGTTAAGCTAGCTTTTCATGTGTAGGCACCCTTTCGGATTATGGCCAAAATTTTAATCTCGAACCAAAAAATCTTCTCTTTTTTTTACAAATGTGAAGCTCACATAGTCCACTTCATCATGCTTATACCAATTTTAGTACAGTTTTATTTTTATAATTTTTTTTACATATCATTATACAGGGGTTAGCCATTTAACAAAAATATCACCCATGGCCACAACCCTCTACTGTATACTGCTACCTCATTAACCAGGAGAACTGTTCTCTGTCATATGTCTGCATTGACGACGCAATAAACATTATACATATATTAGGAAGGAATACTTCTATGTGTAAAACTGATATGTCGGACGCGTTTCAGCTCCTACCCATCCATTCGTTCCAATGGCATTTATTTGGCCTCTGTTGGAGGAAAACGTACTATTTTTATACTAGACTAGCATTTGGATGTAGACCGGGCCCCTAAATATTTGGCAATCTTTCACAAACCATATGTTGGATTGCACAGAATAGTTATGAAATTGATCATATTGTACACTTCTTGGATGACTTTATTACGTTTGAAAAACTAGAGAAGTGTCGAGAAAGGAACATTCAGTTATTGCACCTCATTTTCAACCGTTTACTGTACCCATGGCCCTCCATAAAACTCGTGGATCTGTAACAGTTATTGAGTACTTGGGTATTATATTAGACTCTCACAACATGGAAGCCAAGTTAACTTATGACAAATTACAACGTGATACAGAGATGTTATGCTCCTTCCAGAAACGTCAAACATGTTCAAAAAGAGAACTACTTCAGTTACTGGGTCACCTTTATAACTTTGCCAGCAAATGTATCATTCCGGGAAGGAGTTTTGTATCGAGCATACACGAGTTGCCTACTACCGTCAACCCCTTACACCACAATATCAAGCTTAATCAATGTTGCAGGGAGGACATTCGTATGTGGTTGGAATTTCTGCGACACTGGAATGGAGTGGCCATTTTCTATGACTCGCATATGACATTTGTTTATTCATGCATGCGTCCGGTACCCTGGGATTTGGTGGATATATGCGAGGACAGTGGTTTGCTCAACCATGGCCGTCTTACATACTAGAACATGCTCTCAGCACAGAGACTTTATCTATAGCCTTTAAAGAACTTTACCCCATTGTTGTAGCAACTATGGTATGGGGACATTTGTGGAAAGGATTACGTATCTTGTTCATGTGCGAAAACACTGCTACTGTTTCTATCATACAGAAAGTAATACCTAAAGCCCCACATGTTATGCCTCTGATGAGACGTCTTACTATGTGTGCAGCCGATTGTAATTTTGTAGTTATGGCAAAACATGTCCCGAGAAGAGGTAACCTCATAGCAGATTTTTTTAATCTCGTTAACAGATAACCAAGTTCCGACGATTAGGACCAGAGGCAAACCCTCTTCCATGCAAAGTTCCAGATCCATCAGAAGTGTTCTGGAGATAAAGTGGTCGATGATCTGTGAGAGGTAGCCTTAGCTCTAAGTACACTTTAGACACATCGCACAGGTTTTCACATGCTATCCAGTTTCTACCTACTATTGACTTCACTGTATTGTGCGTAACAGAGGATATTCTTATCTACTTCGTTGCTCATTGTTATAGACTAACTTGTCATACGCTTCCATTAAGCTGTACCTATGTGGCATTAAGTTTATGTGTATGAAGAACAATATACCATACTCGAATGGTATGCACCTGAATAGAATATATGCATTACTCGATGGAGTGAAACGAACAAAAGCCAAGGTTAAGAACCATGTGACATTTGAGGTTCTTAAAGCCATTTGTATGTATCTCCGTACATCTACATACTCCTTCGAAGATCTCATGCTTGAAATGGTGTGTACAGTAGCGTTTTTTTTTTGTTTCTTCTTTACTTCTTCTGTGGAGAATTTACCGTTCGATCTACCTTCGATTCGGGAAATAACCTTTGCTTCTGTGATCTATTCATAGCTGATGATCATATATTGTTCTATTTTAAACAATCCAAGACGGACCCATTCAGAGAAGGTGTTACCTAAAAATTATTCAGAACCAACAATACCATATGTCCTTACAGTATATGTTGTAAATATGTGAAAACACTCATAGCCTAGCATCCATCACTTGCCAACCCCTTGTGTGTGACTGTTTATGTTGAAGCTTTGACAAGATACTGTTTTATCAACAAATTTTGTCACGTTTTGGAATGTATAGTCATCACCTCTGATCAGTACAATGGCCATTCATTCCGTATAGGGGCGGCTACTTCATCTGCTGCAGTTCATATGAAAGATCATTTAATTAAATTCCTAGGGAGGTGGTCTTCTGATGCCTATTGTTATAATATCCGTACCCCACAAACATGTATAAGGGTTGCAAAGAAAGCAATTTCTACCTTAGCATAGGGGAAAGTAATATTCAGATGAAGTTAACGGTTATATAGGTTAGAACTGTGTTTATACAGTATTATGCACCAATACAAATACTTTATTTGATCATGATCAGAAGATGTGAGCCTGTGAGGCACTCGTGGGCAGATCTGCCCTTTGCTACTTATATGATGCATGCATTTTATCTTTTATGAGTAAAATTTAATATGTATTAATACTTATTCATAACATTCGAAAGTTGGTTACATAAACTATGTATGCAACATGTACAGCTACTCTTACAACCCTGATACAATATATGCATGTTATTCATATATAAACCTGTATCACTGCTACTTATGTACATGTACATGGATACATTTTCAAATTCAATTTCTCTTAATTTAATTTTGGGTTTATTAATGTTACATTTCATGAATGTGTATAATATCATAATCATATATATATATATATAATACTTTTTGGGGCACTCAGCTAAACTATCCACATAACATATCTTAGTTTGGCCTTGTTTTTATTCGAAATATAAAGCATGCCAAAAATCCCCAAAATGAAATCAGTATAAGTATCATTCATATTTGATAGATTGTAACTACCCATCCCATGGTTACGTAGCCAAAGATGCACTAACTAGTATTGTTGGTGAGGTAGTTTTCTCACGTTTATTGAAGGATAAGATGTTATTGCTTGATCGGCTTTGGCTTTACAATGCAGACATGTAGTAGTTATCTCTAGCAATAAATTTGCACAGAACTACAATATGTGGCTTGCAAGCGAACGCAGTTCTGTAGTATCTACAACAGCATAAGGGCTATATGCACAAGCACACATGCTAATCATAGGGCATTGTGGTAACATGTAACTACTATTAGAGCAAATACACAATAACAGCCTGCAACACGATGTTATAGTAAGTGTAAGACATTGTCCATACTAGTACTACAACAACAAACCGCCTTAACCGATCCAAGAATAATATCCTAATTTAGCACATAAATGTGTGCATGTATAAGCTGAGTTTGCTCTTTATGCAAACACTGTACTTATTGTTAGTAGGTTATAATTATTATGTTTATATGTTAATGTTCAGATGTCTTACTGCAAAGTATATATCTGGTTTGTGACTGTATTAATATTGGATACATATGATGTTGATTAAAAATTTGTACCTGATTCACATCTTAGTTATTTGATTATTTAAATTCAGTTAATTGGAAATTTCCACTGTTTGTTGAAACACGTGCTTTCGCGTCAAGGTCAGTTAAGTTACCGTAAGAAGGACTTGGTTCCAGATTATTACATCAGACGTAAAAGACATCAAAACAAATAATAGTCAATTCAAATAATTGTTATTTACATACAGTCGCTATTTCAGTGTACTTTCTACCTGCAGATAAGATATTTCGTCCACACGAGTAAATAAAATTGAAGTTCAGTAATATTTATCATTATAAGTGTTTATCTATCTAGCCTTTATGTTTACAGTAATGAATAACTGAATGACTATGATAGTCAATATTAATATAATTAATGACATGTTAATATGATAATTGACATTCAGTAATCACCAAAAACCAAGAAATGGAATAACTCTTTTGATTAAGGGTGAAGAACCAAGGACATATATGGTTAATCTTCCATAGGTGTTCCTACATTTTATTTTAAAAATGGTGCCTTTGTTTTCTTGCCTGGGTTTAATTTTTGATGTACATTGTTTACATTTTATGCTCAAATGTTTGGCTTCTTGTGACATATGATACCAAAAGTATCTGTCTCGGTGTTGAATTGGTTACTTTATTCTAAAAATTACATGACATCGGTCAAGCACAGGCTCTAAATGTAAAAGTCATATCACTTCATCAATCTATTTTTATTTGTTTGGTACATACAGAATACAGAATAACTTGAAATAAATTTCAATAAACATGGAACCTCATATACCTTAAACACAATGCATTGTTTGTTGGAATTCTTCTAGGTTAATTATCTATCACCACCTTCCGTTATTACAAAATTTCTCTTTTTGTCATGGTCAACACAATGTTATTTTTACTGATATGATTATTTATTCTAACAATTTAGTCATTCATTTTCATTTCATCAAATTTTATTGACAAGATGTCATAATCAATTGGATTGAATAACAGGCAAAGCCTATATAAATTCCCTCCGTCAAATGGCCAAAGTTGAATAAACAAGGAGACATAATATTTTAGACATGTTGCAAATAAAAAAATTAACACAAAATAATTCATATTAACACAAGGCTAAGGGGAAGTAACTCATGAGGAAACATCTCACACACCTCATACACACTTACACACACATACAGGTACATGTACATACACTATCATAGACAGATATTGGCAGGCTTAGACCAAAAGTCCATGTGCATATATTGCACAGGTCACTGCTACCAACAACTGTTACAATTAAAAATAATAAATTCATTTAATACATATAGAGTGTAATTATTTACAATGTCAAGATAAGTACACGTAATAGACAGTAGTCATGCTCAACTAGAATCTCCTGGATGAAATATAGAATATATAGTATATTTTTGTTTAACATCATGGCTTTAAGTCATATAAAAATTAAAACGACGGGATTTTCCAATAAAAATATGCACATCATCAAGTATTCTTCTATTTGTAAGCCCATCACAATCAGGACAGCCCT
>NW_018408784.1:55875-90252 GCF_002113885.1 Mizuhopecten yessoensis | reverse complement strand
AAGAATATCTTTTGCCTGTTGTGTACAATTATCCCAAATAATATCTGCATATTCCAAAATTGGCCTAATAAATCCCATATATATTTTAATTAATGATTTTCTATTGACTTTAGTTTTGACATGGCGAAGAATATTAAGTCTATTGTAAGCTTTTTTGTATATATTCTGTATGTGCTGTTTCCATGTTGCATCATCTTGAAGTGTAAGTCCTAAGTGTTGATGTGATGATGTGTCTATGATTTGGCTATTTTGGAAAAATAGTGGGATGTGATGGGTGTCTTGTTTTCTAGAAAATATGAGTGATTTTGTTTTACTTGGATTGAATTTAATGTCCCAAGTTGTTGCCCATTCACCTATGTTAGTAAGATCAGTGTTGATTCTGTTGATTCTGATACGCTCTTTAAATACTCACATCATCTTCTAAATCCAAACTCACATTATCGTGTTCGACAATCTGATAAAAATCATCCACCTCGTCTGGGATCTTGGAAGATATGAAAAAGATAACAAGGTAATAAGTGATGTTACTAGCTCCCTTGTGATATCAAAGGCTAAGTTAAAATACATCTTACAATGCAACTGGCTAAATATGATATGGGGAATCCCATATTTCAATATACATGCATTCAAATCGCGTACGACCGTAGAAAAAAACATGCACCTACAATATTAGTGGACGTCAATAGAAACCATGGAATCTGAGATAATCGGCATCTGATTATAGCAAATTACTAAGCCGGTGAACGGATGCGAGGTTTACATATCGTACAGGTATTCAACGTTCATCACAATTTGTCATGAGGTTGCATTCAATAACAGAAAAGCAAACCTTATATTAATCGATAATGAATTATATACCCTTTTACAAATGTATCAATGTCATATATATCTTAATGAATAGTGAGGGGGAAAATTCCAACAGGTAATCAAATCTTTGATTATACTATTTCCTTAGATGGACTTAGCGATATGTTTAAGATTTCTTATAAATTAGCTGAAATACTCATATTTCTCAAACTCATGCGGATATACCATTCTATTTTTTTTTGTTGTGCCACGTTTGGTTGTTTTTTTAGAAAATGTCAGAAAATAATTTGACAATTTTCACGAAAACCGTATACTTTTTGATTCAAACGTATTATAAAGTAGATCACGACACAAAGTGAATATCATGTGTATTTGAAATAATTATTAATAATTTCCTTTAATGTAATTGAAATAATTACCCTGGAAGATAACGCTTAATGAACACAAGAGTATTACTTATACATAAATAATTCTACCTTATTTTGCGATGAAACGACACTACCCATTGTAAATAACCATGGATAATAGGACGTTAGACCATGCGCGAGCTTGTATTTTTTTCAACAGACCAACGCTCTACCAAAAACATCAACCGCAAATGTACCGGTAAACAAGTGAGTCGTTGGACTGGTTTTATATGTCGAATATGGGTACCATCATTTAACTTTGTATGTATTTGAAGATTTGCTAGACAGAACAAATCTATTTCGCCTCAAGATCTACTTCACACCTGACAAGCTCACAGTTAGAATGTCGCGCTGAATTTACCGCGAAGGTGATCTGATATGATGTAAGTAAATCTGTCCAATGATGATTTCATGTGTTGACGAGCGATGTCACTATATTGATTCGATTGATTGCAATAAGCATCTGACATAACGTATAGCGTAAGTAAAGTATTGTTTATCGTCTGTGAGAATAAAAAATAATTTTCAAATATATCCAGGTTTTATACACCAAATGGGACAACTGCCCACAGGGTCGAAATGATAAAACGCACAGCTTGTTGTGAAATGGAGACATATCGGATTCACGTGACAAATGTAATCACGCACAAAAGAACAGACTTACTTAGATAATAAGATCATCTAGGTACCTTCGTTAATTATGTTTCCAACATGTTTTTACCCGCGTTATATATTTTTTTAATACATTTAGTCCAGTCACATTTAATGTGCTTGTTCAATTCAATTGCTATACTCATGTTAGTGACAATAAATGAAATTATGATTCAAGATACATGCAGAATATATTTTCTTATCATTTTTTATTTCAGAATATATTTTGTTCAGATCTTAAATACGAAGGAATTGGGCAACAAGCAAAGCCTATGAGTGCCCTATCCTTACAGTAATACACAGTTACACACATCATGTTGTAGTAATGACAAAACATGTGTATGCATTATATATAAATAGCTTATTGTATGCTATTTTATATTTTTGTCGATTAGTGATGCAGGAACTAGATTACACAAACATCAGCCAAATGGTGTTGGTGGACAGCACATACCAAAAGTACAATTATGTGCTGGTATCCTTCCAAACAGCAAAGTCAGGGGATGAGTAAAAGCGTCTAGTATCTTTAATTATCCTCTGAACCTTCTCCAGAATACTTGTTATCATATTGATATCGAGTCTTACACATCCTTTAAGAAAGGTATGAATATTGATTGGAATAGTGTCATTAAGAGTAGAAATGGAGTTCAGGAGAATTTGCCTTTGATTAGGTTAAAGAGTACAATTGAAGAAGAAGTAATCACAACCCTCAACAGGAGAATTACATGAGCAGGCAGGGGTATCAATTAGGTGAGATTCAAATAGATCTGAATTCAGATTACTGGCACAGTTTCTTAGTTGACATATGGTAATATTTAATTTTCGATCACCATGGTATTTAGTACATTGAAAATCCATATCAGCTGAGCGTAAAAAATCTCCTTTTATAGCTCCGATGGATGACATTTTGGGATACAGGCAAGTTGGATTATCCCATTCAGACATTAGTTTCGGGGAAAAAACTGACATTTTATAACTGCGTTCTTAGTATTGGGACATCAAAACATCTATTGTGGCGAATATGATGATAATTGTCAGTACGCTTTTTTATGTACGTTTGAATCATAGACATGAGTTGAGCTTCTTATTATTCATTTCTTGAAAAGTAATATTTTGAGGCAAATGTCTTCTTCTATTTAGTGAAATAAAACCAGATTCTCTATGTAAAAAATCATGACTTGTTCCACGTCTTAAACCTGATATAATACGTGCTGCTTCTAGTTGGATTGACTCCAAGACATTGCATTCATTCTGCGTACAGTTGGCCCATACAATAGTTGCATATTCTAGAATTTGACGTATAGATGTGATATATATAGATTCAAGGGATTTTCTATCAATTCTGTATTTCAACGTTCTAAGTACATTAATTCTTTTATAAGCCTTTTCGTATATATAGTTTATGTGGTCAGACCAATTAGCCTTGCTGTTGAAAAACCTGAGTGTTTGTGATTAGAAAAATTCATAATGGGTGAATCATCGAAATATAGCCTAGAAGTCAACACTCCTCGAGAAAAGCGGAGAAACAGTTTTATCTGGATTAAAAATAATTCCCCATTTTTTAGCCAAGATCGAGATTTTTCTTAGATCATCATTTTAAATATTAACACATTCTTGCCTGTCTCCCTCAATAAGACCATATAAGGAGGTATCATCAGCAAATAGTTTGACGTTTGAGGCCAATTCATCACCAATATCATTATATAGAATAAAAACAAAAAAGTACCCAGGACTGAACCTTTGGGTACCCCTGCCTGTAATGATTTCCAATTAGACTTATATCCATATATGACCACTTTCTGTTGCGTATCATGACGATATGATGTAAACCATTCTAACATATTATTACATATACCATATTTTTGTCAATGAATAGAGTAAACCGTCATGCCAAACTCTGTCAAAAGCTTTGCTTATATCACAGATTACCATTCTGGCCTCTTTGCCTTTGTCTAAATGTTTTACAATTTCATCATATATCATAAGTAGTTAATACACTTAGGAATCCTTAGGTAAAAAGCCCGACTGATTCTTAGAAATAATGTTATATCTTGAGAGGTAATTCAATATATACTTTTCAAGCAACTTGCTAAATATAGTGGTTACAGATATCGGTCTTTAATGGGATGGATCACCCTATCACCCTTATAAATTGGGGTAGCATGAACATTTCCCCATGTATTTGGTAGAAATAGATTTGTCAAATAATGTGGTCAAAGTGGTTTCACAAAAGACTGGGAACCCCCTTTTTTGAATAAGAATCAGGGCCTGAAGGTTTGTTAGTATTGAGTAGATCGAGTTGCTCAGCAATGTCCTGTTCGGTTATGTCTATTGCTGAATATAAATGTCGGGGTTGGGGGCAGGACTGACAGTATGATTCTTGATATAAACTGAATAATAAGTATACATACGTCCATACATATATATATATGAACTATGTAGACGGAAGATTTAGTAAAGAATTTATAATAAGCGCTCTAGAAGTTTTTCTAGAAAGAATCACTTTTTATTTCAATGGTTACCATTATCAGCAATGTACGGGTACTAAAGTTTCCTTACCTATGCTATTTTGATGTTAGGATATTTGGAAGAGATTCTTGATGAGAAAATAAAACAGAGTTCAGATAAAGACTTTTCCGATTATTTGAGATTTTTAGTGATTGATTTATCATCTGGCCCCCAGCGAGAAATTCTCTGATTTTTATAAAGAGTTTAATTCCTTACCATCGTTACAACATTAACAAAGAAAAGGATCTCGGAGTAATTACAGACAACAAACTTAAATTTACTGATCATATACATGAATCGGTCAACAAGGCAAATAGGAAAATGGGTACAATAAGAAGAACATATACATATTTAGATGCAACAACTTTTTGTCTCTTGTATAAAGCGCTCGTGAGACCACATCTGGAATACGGAGCTTGCATTTGGAATCCATACCTTCAAAGGGACATTAACGAAATTGAAAATGTGCAGAGGAGAGCAACAAAACAGATACCAGGAATGTAAGAACTAAGTTATCAAGCCAGATTAAAGGTACTAAAATTACCAACGTTAAAACACAGAAGATTAATAGGGGATATGGTACAAGTTTACAAACTGTCACACGGATGCTATGACACTTCTGTAACGGAAGGGTTTTTAAATATAAACGATCACAAACGAACAAGAAGTCATAGCCTTCCACTTGGAAAAGGAGTGTGTAAATTAAACTTAAGAAAGTATGCCTTTAAAGAAAGAGTAGTCAACCATTGGAACTCACTGCCAAACCACGTCGTCACATCACCAACACTAAAAACGTTTGAAGCCCGACTGGATAAGCACTGGGGAAAACCAGAATGCTATTACAACCATGAAATTGATAATAATGAACTTATTAACTGTCGGGGTGTCAGCTTAGAGTCTGACGATACACCTGATCTGGATATATAGGCATATTCCTGCGTCCAGTACTATTTTATTATTATTATTATAATCGGATGTACAGTATAGTATGGGAGTTAGTGATGATAAACATTGTTTTCTAGAAGTGTTGTTTGAATTAACAAACGGACAAATATCTACAGATTAGTCTTGCAGACCAACTGATTCCCAGAACTATCTGGCTTTCATTCCAGTCGCACCAAACATATAAAAAAATTACATACCATTTTGTTTGGTATCTAGATTAGTTACCATAGTCAGTGATAAATATAAGTTAAAGGAGCGATTAAATAATTTAGTAGATAATCTTAGAAATCAATGTTATCCAAAAGAATTCATATTGAACGGTACTCAAAGAGCTAAGCAGAAGGTGTCAAACTGGAAATGAACTACGTCAAAGAACGGCAGTCATTGCCAACAAACCAAAACTGAAAGTTTACGAAATTTATTAGGTAACAAACATTTTCATGAGTGTTAGATTGATTTTTTTAATTTTTTTTTACCAATTTTATCAAATGAATACATCAGATACTATTGAAAGTGAATTAAAAGAGAACATGTTTATTAAAGTTCAAAAATTGGGCCTGAACACGGGAAATTTAAGTATAATAAAAACTATAAGTTTAAATTTACAAATTCCAAATCTCCAAATGAACCAGGTATTGTGCTTTGAGATTGATTTTTACTATCAGATGTTTTTAACTTTTACTATTGAACAATGTATTCATTTGAGCATTTATAATATGCTCCGTTACTTTTTCCATATATTTCATTGAAACATTTAACTTTAGTACATTCATGTAATAATTTTAAGATGTCGCAATTTCTAGACGTCCGTATTATCTGTACTTTGTTTATGACGTCATTATTTTTTACGACTTAATTATTTGAACTCCATTTATGATGTCACAAATAAATTCAAATCCCCTGAAAAGCCTCAAGATGGGCGCTAGCGAATTGTAGTCTTCGTGTCTTCTTTTATATATAGAGGATATGTCATAAGTTTCCCTTCATATTAGATTTATGATAAAAATTTTGAACTGTTTATGTTAGCGAGCCTCTGGCGAGCAAATATGAAAAATCCCAAACGAGTATCATAATCTAATATGAAGGGAAACGAATGACAGATTCTTTTTATCATGTAATACAAAGTAAACTGTATAATTGTGATGTGAAACGAATATTTTGCACTTGGCCGCCTCTGAAACGATGAAAATTGCGTCCGCTTCACCATGACATGACGTCACATTGATTGTTCCTATTCGATTGTGACGTTATTCTGGGAGTGATATTACACAGGTTACATAAAACATAATTTATATGATGACTTTATGTCACTTCATAACATGGTATTCATATGATAAATATTTTTATCGTCATATGGACATTTAAAAATCTTTACCGCTATATATAAATACAGTTGGAATATTTCAGTATTGCTTGCAAACTACACGAATATGCAGATTATCTAGATTTATACCTTCTGCTCCAAACCATTGTTTATATTCATTGTTGATATCATTATCAGTCTTTGTTTGAAATGTATGTACTTCCAGGGAGAGGGGTTGTCTAGGCTAGGCCTGTGCCGAATATTCCGCTTAAATCTGATCGATTTAATAAAAAAATGAAATGACAGGATCGTCAATAAGATACGCATGTAGATCAGCGGTTACAATAATTCAAAACTTCTAATGAAAATGTCCTAAGAGCCAGTATTATGATGTTGCAATTTTTGTATAATCAGATGTCAGTAATGATATGAAAAATGTTGATTAACTGTTTGTGACCCTCCTTCAATACACAATTCAAACATGTCCACATATTAACGTCTGAAATTAAACTTTTACCAAATAACTGTCGTTTCTGTTGACCAATTCACATCCCATGTATTTTATGAACTGATCGAGCTAGGTATAGTGTATAAGCACAAGATATAGACATAGAACAATTTCCCTCAATTTGCTTTTGTCAAGATTGCTAACAGATAACTCTCATACTTGATCAATGAAAAAATGCCCAGGGTATTGCACAGGGCATTACTAATTAGTTCTTAACTGCATACTGATTTAATGACAGTTCAAAATTATACTTCATTTTAATATTGATTTAAAAAGAGACTCTTGAAAAAGTACAAGGATAATAACACCAGGTGTTCAAGAAGACACCCACCAGGTAGATCTAGATTCAAGTAACGCTACCTTCTCCCACCGAGAATAAAATCCATAGGAGATGCCGTCAACGGAGACCGCTGAATATGGATTTGAAAACTGCACTTATGATTGCATCAGTATCTGTTTCAGACATGATCGGAATCTGCCTAACAACCAACATCGCCATTTCCTTATACTTATTTACAGTAACAGGCTGTTAAATCACCTCGTTTCAAGTGCTACTGAAAGTAGGAAATGGTGACTATTTACCTCAGCTGTCTGGTAACGAGTTTCGTTGTTGCCCATTTCTGACACTATGGTTTTGTGATATCACCTACGATTTCGAGATTTCGGCAGCCTTACGGTGATCTGGTCATCTGTTATTAAACACATCCATAATGTAACTGAAAAGAAATTTATATATATAAACAACATGAAAATACCACGTGTGATCAAACGGACAAGGGTATGCAACAGGATTTGAAGATAGTACCTGCTTGCAAAGGCGCGTGATATGGCAATGGACTTGAAATTTGGACTTTGTTTAAACATTGTGGTAGAGACATATCCTAAGCAAAGAAGTGTGTTTATTGCATAACCCTGTTCTAAGATGACACACAACTTAGTTAGTTCAATGTAATTTTGATCTTGCTAATTGTATGCGTAGTCTTATAATTTTGTATTATGATACATTCTTAACCTTTTGTCTATGCAAAATGTACAGTAAGATGATGTATTTAGCCTAACACAAATGAGACACTTTTACCTTGTCCAAGCCACTATTCATTATATGTTATATATCATAATTTCGTTCTATTTCCTTAATTCGACAGCTAAATAACCAGCCAAGTTTTCAATGAGATTTGCTAAGCAGCTGTCATTTAAAACTTGATTCACAAAATGTTGACTGATTGTGTAAATGACGAAAAATAATGACAATAGTATAAATTCAAAATTCAAAATACATTCCGACCATAATTAAATTTTCCAATTCGTAACCAACAATTAAGGAATGACAGCAATTTCTACATATTTGCCTATATCTTACAAATAGATTTGTAAGTAATTTTAAGTGAAATGATAAACAAGACTTAATGAAACAGTGTATATGTCCAGTCGTTGAATATATTGTCAAATTTTCAGTTAAAATTGTGTTTGAAGCAACGGCATTTTCACAGACAGATATGTTTAACATGGATATGAACTACTGGTAAACGTATTTTCTTCCACCTCTGCATATGTGCAATACACGTGTCAGGTAAGGAACACTCATGGTGAATACGTGTTTCTACATGAGTGCACTCCTGATATCAAAATCAGATAACGGCTTGATATCGTGACGATACAATCCAAAGTTCATCAGAAGGTCAAAATGAAACAATTTTGCCATTCGACAAGTGACACCACCTCAGAAACACTAGTGTTACTGAATAAGCATGTCTTGAATATTTTGCAAGGATTTTTAATTTGAGGCTTATCTTTGGTATACCGTAATTTTCTCTTTCAAATATAGTCATATTTTGTGTAAACATTATTAAGGATTTTTGCTATTTTTATTGTTGCATTTGCATTATCTATATCAGGTGTTACCATTTTTCAGTTATGAGGCAGGAGAAAAAGAGTCAACAATAATGTCAATATATTCGATATGGAAATTCTACTCTCGGGTGCAAAACTCGGTATCAGAACCTCAGATCTGACCCAGATTTACAGCTTCGGGTAGAATATCCATATCCCACATATCTATATTAAATTACTCTATTAGTCTTTAAATAATAATAACAAGTCTATTGAATCACTAAAAATGGATTTAAATGCTTTCATATCAAGTACACACATTGCTAAATTAGAGATCAAAACAGAATCACACTTGCATTTGATTTGTAATATGGAATGCATATCGCATTATGATTTAAACGCAAAAAATAAATGAAAATATGTGTTAGCATATTACACATTTGATGAACGGTCCAAAAAAACCTCCCGCGGATACTTTTTTTGGTTTTTCATGTACGTGACTGTCTGTGTTTCATAACATTTTCAATGATACTTAATTTCTAGAAAGATTTACTTATTTTTTGCATCGGGTATATTAGTTCCTCGATATAGACATGTAATACTTGACTTAACTGTAGAGAATGCGTATCAGTAATTTATAGTGGACATATTTTCTTAAATCTAAAACACAAGGATTTAAAGCACACTAGTAGGGTATCACATCAAATTGTCTTTATGTGCATGACAGAGCGACTTGTATATTACTAGAAAATGTTTAGAAAAAGAGACTATCCAAAAGATAAGAAAAACAGCCCTGTTAACTTCAAAAGTTTATCAGTAAAACTGTTTCGAAGAGATCTGGAATGTGTAAATGGATTTTGGGACCAAGATCTTTGATTAGCGCGGACATTTTTAACAAGTCTGTTTTATTCTTTTTATTACTTTATCATATTTTGGAATCATGGACGGATGCCAAAAGGACTACAAAGGGTAAAAATGTTCCGGATAGATCCACTGTAAGCTGTAGGTATAAGATAAAAATGCCTTAACAGAAATTGTCTACGTGGAGCACAAAAAAATTAAGTTTACCTAATAATAATGAAACGAAAAAGAAACTTCTAAATGTTTTATGTGTTTTGTATAAGATATACATAGCTGCATAGAAATCGGGGGAATAAAACTGTACACTACATGTTCATGATCAACCAGGTTTGACGAGAAAACATAAACACATTCGGTGCGGCTAAAATATCAAAATACCCGTGCCTGCACAAACATGCGTTCGTTTGCCAATTTATTACTTACACCACGATGTATCATTGCCAATACTTTTACAACAAATGTTCCTTTTACAAATATGTAACGGCTATCACAAGTTGATATATAACGTGTTATCGCGATGCTATCGATGGGAGCAAGCAAATTCAGTTTGCTCGACACTTTAGAGTAACAGAATCACGATTTGTCCCCAATCAAATATTTGTAAGATTAACTGAACAGAGGAGTTAGGAATCGCCTAACCTATTAAACCTATATTCTGTAGTTGTGTTTCTTTTTCGTTTCATTATACAATCTGGACAGTGTAACGTGACCAGAAGATCTTGGAAAACGTAGTTAGTTTATGTATTTTATAAACCCCCCAATCATCTATTTTTGTCACATAAATATTTCCCATGCAGTTTAACTTTAAAAAGTCTATTGACCATGCTAAGTAAGGCCTGAAATCCTTATTGAATTTGAAAGAAAAATTGTAATCTGTCTATAGAAGACTATGAGCAGGAATAGTATCTGACCTACCCTATTTTTTAGATTCACGTACGAAGCCGGAAATGACAATAGAAGACAAAAATGTCACTGACCGAACTAATGGTTTTTCGATAAGAAAACATAAATCGAAAGCACAAGAAAGTAACTGATATTTACGTGAATAAAACTGCTTTTAATGTCAGAGATAAAGAGATTTACCACCAAGTGATGGCTTGCTATCATGTTAATCTTACTAGAGTTAATTATTTTTTAAACTATATAAAGACACGAGGTTTACAGAGTGTCTTTTTCAATTTCAAAATTGACTAAAGAGAGTTAGTTAAACAGGATAATCAACCGTCACGAGTTTGGAAACCTTTTCCTCTCACAACGTTTAGATATTTTATCTAGAAACCATATGATTCTATTCGGAAGACATTATTCCTGTTTCTGATAGGAGAAACAATTGCCATGAGCTATGACGTCACAGGGGAATAAGTGTTGCAAAGCATTGTTACTTGACATCATAATTAGAAGATTCGCCAATGAAATAACGTACAGGGTGTTACCCACTAGAAGGTAACGTAAAAAACTCCTAGCAGGTTTGAGGAAACCTGCTAGGAGTTGGAATGTATATACCAATTCATAGATTTGGTTTGTACAGTACATTTAAAGTAAAAATATGTTTTACAGACATATATGATATCATATATATTGAGTTCCTGTATTTCTCGAAACCAAACAGGTAATATCTTAACAGTAAAGAATAATTTAACAATTTAAAAATGATATTGTTACACAAAAACACTAAGGATTAAGGCACAGAGGCAAGATGTCTTTTAAAAAAAATACTCACTTACATTGCAGAACCTCTTGTGAATGGTATAGATTGTTTTGTAAAAAGACACTTCCAAAATATAAAAAGCAACCTTGTTAAAATCCAGTTTATACTGTCTGACTGAGTTCCGCAGGTAGTGCGTATCGTTAAAATCTACCTGTGTATTACTCTATTAAACAGGCGGTTTGTTGACGTGATCATATTTCTAGGCCCATGGACGAAGGCACAGTGGGGGAAAAGGTTTCAAATTGTACCACTGATATCTCGTAAATATGTGAAAATAAATGAAAAATAAAAGATGGAAATTAATAGGGTCGCAAATAAAATTCTATGCAACGATTTTTTTGTTTCAAAAGTAAACAAAATGCGTAATTATCTTAGATTATATTTTTGATGATCCTATGTGGCTTCTGTATATATGTTCGCATATTCAGTCGTAGAACCCAGTCGAGATTTGGGACGTGAATTGTGAAGTACAAGAAAAGGATTTTCACATACAGGTATGTCATGTCTAATTCGTACCACCCTACTTTGAGTTGAATAATTACATTATATGTAATTTTCTAAATTGAGTTAAGAAATTCGATTTAGTTTATATATACTATACAATGTGATATACTATCACATTGGGGACGCGGTTAGTTGATATTGATCTAACTGGCTGAGCTTATGCCATGGTGTGGCGTCCGTCGTCCTTCCGTCCGGCGTTAACTTTTTTACTTTAGATAACTACTTTTGAATGACCAAGAGGCATAGGGTGATGAAAGACTTTGACTTATATTCAAGGTCACAGGGGTCAAAAATGTTCGAAACTTTCAAAACTTTTTTCTGAATAAATAAGAGACTTACGGTGATGATATTTGGCCAGTAACATGCAGGGATGAAGGGCTACCAATTGTTTTTTCAATTGAATGACCTTCATCCATTTTCAAGGTCACAGCAGTCAAATATATTTAAAACAACTTATTCTGAATAACCACGAGGCCTAGGGTGATGATTTTTGCCTAGAAATATTCTGGGATGAAGGGATACCAAGATTGTTTAAATCATGACCTTCAATTATATTCAAGGTCGCAGGGGTCAAATATTTTGAAATCTTTAACGACTAGTTCTTTATAACCAAAAGGACCAGCATTATGATATTTGGCCAGGTACATGCTAGTATGAAGGGTTACAAAGTTTGTTCAAATTAATGAACTTCACATTTTTCAAGGTCACAGGGGTCAAATATATTGAAATCTTTAAACAACTTATTCTGAATAACCAGAGGCCTAGGATTATGATATCTGGACAGTAGCATGCTCGGATCAAGGGCTACCAAGTGTGTTCAAATGAATGACCTTGACCTATATTCAAGGTCTCAGGGGTCAAGTATGTTGAAAGTTGAACACGACTTCTTCTTTATAACCAAAAGGACAAGGTTAATGATTTTTGGCCAGCAGCTGGTATAAAGGGCTTCAAAGTTTTCTCAAATGAATGACATTGACTTATATTCAAGGTAAAAAGGATCAAATATGCTTAAAACCTTTAGACAACTTCTTTTGAATAACCAGAGGCAAAGGATGATGATATTTGGCCAGTAACATGCTGGTATAAAGTGCTACCAAGTTTGTTCAAATGAGTGACCCTGAATTATATTCAAGGTCACAGTGGTCAAATATGATGCAAACTGAAAACGACTTCTTCTTTATAACTCAAAGGACCAGGGTGATGATATTTGGCCATTTATATGCTGGCATAAAGGGCCACCAAATTCGTTCAAATGAATGACCTTGACTTATATTCAACGTCACAGGGGTGAATTATTTTTTCAAACATTTAAACAACTTCTACTGAACAACCAAGATACCTATGGTAATGATATTTGGCCAGTAACATACATGTTAAAGGGCTTACAAGTTTGTTCAAATGAATGACCTTGACCAATATTCAAGGTCACAGTTTTCAAATATATTCATAACCATAAAACATTTTTTTCTATATGAATAAAATGCATACGGTGATGATATTTGCCCAGTAACATGCTGAGACGAAGGGCTACCAAGTTATTTAAAATGAATGACAATTACTTTTTATCAAGGTCACAGGGGTCAACTATATTCAAAACCTTAGACCAGTTCTTTGGAATAACCAAAGGCCTAGTATGATGATATTTGGACAGTAGCATGCTTGGATGAAGGCTTAGGGCTACCATGTTTGTTCAAATGAATGACCCTGACCTATATTCAAGGTTAAGGGGTCAAGTATGTTGAAAACCTTTTAAACAACTTCTTCTAAATAAATATGAGGCCTAGGGTAATGATATTTAGACAGTAACATGCTGGGATTGCGGGCTACCACATTTGTTCAAATAAATGACCTTGATATGTATTAAAGGTCACAGTGGTCAAATATGTTGAAAGTTGAACACGACCTCTTTATAACTAAAAGGAACAGGGTGATGATATTTGACCTGTAATATACTTGTATAAAGGCCGACCAAGTTTTTTCAAATGAATGACATTGACTTATATGCAAGGTCAAGAGGATCAAATATGTTTAAAACCTTTAGACAACTTCTTCTGAATGACCAGAGGCCCAGGGTCATGATATTTGGCCAGTAACATACTTGGATATAGGGCTACCATGTTTGAAGGGGTCAAATATATATAAAGCCTTTAAAGAACTTATTCTGAATAACCAAGATGCATAGGGTGATGATATTTGGCCATTAATATGCTGGCATAAAGGGCTACCAAATTTGTTCACATGAATGACCTTGAGTTATATTCAACGTCACAGGGGTGAACTATTTTTCAAACCTTTAAACAACTTCTTCTAAACAACCAAGATACCTATGGTAATGATTTTTGGCCAGTTACATGCATGGATAAAGGGCTAACAAGTTTGTTCAAATGAATGACCTTGACCAATATTCAAGGTCACAGTTTTCAAATATATTCATTACCTTAAAACAACTTCCTCTGAATGAATAAAATGCATACGGTGATGATATTTGCCCAGTAACATGCTGAGACGAAGGGCTACCAGGTTTGTTCAAATGAATGACCTTGACCTATATTCAAGGTTAAGGGGTCAAGTATATTGAAAACTTTTTAAACAATTGCTTCTAAATAAATATGAGGCCTAGGGTAATGATATTTAGACAGTAGCATGCTGGAATTGCGGGCTACCACAATTGTTCAAATAAATGATCTTGATTTGTATTAAAGGTCACAGGGGTCAAATATGTTGAAAGTTTAACACGACTTCTTTTTTATAACTAAAAGGAACAGGGTGATGATATTTGACCTCTAATATACTTGTATAAAGGCCGACCAAGTTTTTTCAAATGAATGACATTGACTTATATGCAAGGTCAAGGGAAAAAATATGTTTAAAACCTTTAGACAACTTCTTCTGAATGACCAGAGGCCCAGGGTCATGATATTTGGCCAGTAACATACTTGGATAAAGGGCTACCGTATTTAAAGGGGTCAAATATAAAAAAAAAATAGCATTTAAAGAACTTATTCTGAATAACCAAGATGCATAGGGTGATGATATTTGGCCAGAAACATGCTGGGATAAAGTGTTACCAAGTTTGTTCAAATGAATGACCTTGACTTAAATTCAAGGTCAAATGGATCAAATATGTTTAAAACCTTTAGACAGCTTCTTTGGAATAACCAAAGGCCTAGTATAAGATAAGATAAGACAATATAGACAACATTTGATATTGCGCCTATCTAGCTAACATTAACCACTCTAAAGCGCTTTACAGGACATAGTATGATGATATTTGGACAGTTACATGCTGGGATGACGGGCTACCATTTTTTTTCAAATGAATGACCTTTTATTATATTCAAGATCACAGTGGTCAAATATGTTTAAAACCTTTGAACAACTTCTGAATAACCAGAGGCCTAGGATGATGATATTTGGACAGTAATATGCTGGGATGAAGGGCTACTAAGTTTGTTCAAATGAGTAACCTTGAATTATATTCAAGGTCACAGTGGTCAAATATGATGCAAACTGAAAACGACTTCTTCTTTATAACTCAAAGGACCAGGGTTATGATATTTGGCCAGATTCATGCTTGGATGAAGGGTTACCAAGTTTGTTCAAATGAATAACCTTCACCTTTTTCAAGGTCACAGGAGTCAAATATGTTAAAATCTGTAAACAACATCTAAATAATCTAAAGGTCCAGGGTAGTGATATTTGGCCAGAAGCCTTCTGATATAAAGTCTGTTCAACCTAATATCCTTGTTTGTCTTTAAAGGTCACACGTGTCACATGTTTAAATCTTTTAATATATTCTTTTGAATCACACTCTTGTATTTTGCCTGTAGCTGTATTATAGTCCACTTTTAAGATTAAAAAATAAGATAAATACAAGGTGGACGATTCAGCCTCTTGTTCTATTTCTTGTGGATAATTTGTCTTTAACAATTCTGTATATGGAAAACACACTTTAGCCATAATATAAAACAAATAATAACAAAGAATAATACATTAAGGACACTTATCTGATGTGTTAACAACTGGTAATAGTATGTCTCATAGTAATTTGACCTAATGATAAATACCACGAGATTTTATAATAATAATAATAATAATAATAATAGTCTTTATTTATACTTGATGACAAAGTTGAGTCAACGACTCTTCTAACATTTGGTCGAGTAGTTATAAAATATACAATAATTTACGAAATGTACATAAAACAGAGAATCATAAGAATAAAACATGACGAAATACATCTATAAAGTACTTAAGAGTCCATACAAAACTTTTTTGCACTCTGTTTAAAAGACAATAGTGAGGGTGCATTTCTAGCATGTTTAGGTAAAATATTCCATGTATATGGTCCCTGGTAGGTAAAAGATTTCTTAAACATTTTAGTTTTAAATGAAGGTAGGTAAAACAGGTTATTAGCCAAAGATCTAGTCACTCTTGACTGGACATCCGTAGTGTATTTAAAATGGTTAAGATAGTGCGGAGCCAATCCATGTAAAACTTTGTTCATTAAAACTAACTGATTGTGCAATAAACATTTTGAAAAAGGTAGCCAGTATAACTTCTTATACATGTCACTTGGTGGAGTATTGAAATCACAGTTCAAGACAACCATTGCTGCTCTTTTCTGGAGTTTATCAAGTTTGGTTGCATTTACCTGAGAGGTGTTTCCCCAGGTATTTTCACAATAGTTAAAATGTGGATTCACAAAACAGTTGTAACATGTTAAACAGGAACCCTGACTTAAGAACAATCTCAAACGTTTCGTTTGAAAAATGTTAAAAGACAGCTTTTTGCATACATCGTTAACAGGTGCATTCCAAGAAAAACATTCATCGATAGTGACAATAATGAGTTTTTCTGTTTTTACATTTTCAATTACAGTGCCATTGATAACAACATTCAGGTTCTGATTTTGCCTGCTCTTACACTGATATGTACCAATTAACAATGTTTTTTTCTCAGTATTAAAACACATTTAATAAGAACTACACCATTTAGAAATAAGATTTGCGTCAGCATTAAGTTTGTCATTTATTACATCAATGGATTTATCACTAGTCTCAACTGTGGTATCATCGGCATACATGTGTGAACTACAGTGCTTGTTTAAGTGATGAACATCAGGGGACCGAGTATCCATCCCTGGGGCACACCAACTGTAAGCTGCTGACTATCACTCAGTGATTTCTTAATACTCACAGTTTGGAAACTATCATGAAGGTAACCTTTGAAAAATTGTTAATGCATTTACAGAACAACCGTAAAGCTGCAGTTTTTGTAATAAAACTTTATGGTTAACCAGGTTAAACGTCTTGCGAAAATTTAAAACTAAAACACCAGTAAGACACCCTTTATCAATAGCTTCATACCATGCATTTGTACTATTTGTTAACGCTGTTTGGCATGAGTGACGGGGTCTGAAACCAGATTGAGTTTCTAATAACAAGCTGTGCTGTGTTAAGAAGTCATAGAGATGAATATGTACATATTTCTCAAGACATTTAAATAATACAGGAAGGACCGATATTGGTCTATAATTTGAAACCAGCTCTTTGTCACCCTTTTTAAAATAAAGGACCTACTTTTGCATTTCCCCATACAGTAGGAAAAGTACAAGTGTCAATGCAATGATTCATTATTTTGCACAGAACTGGTGCTACACTTTCAGCAATTGTTTTCAAAATACTGCGCTGATATCATCCAAGCCAGTTGCATTTTAATATCAAACCCCTTCATGTACAACAAATGAAACATCCATCTGTGATATAGAAAATGTATCACCACCAAGTTTCTCTGTAGTAAAAGTACTAGCACTTTGTAACATCACTGAGGGGTCACAATCTTTCATCAACATACTGGTGAAATAAAAAAATGTAGCTAATTTCCTTAGCATCGGTTACATCATTACCATTTTTATGTATAAATGAACACATACTGTACAATGACATATTTTTCTAAAATTTCTCCAATTATCATTGGCAGAGTTTTTAAATTCATCTAAAACTGATTGGTAAAACATTTTCTTAGAATTTCTTATAAGATATGTAACTTTACTACGCCATTTCCTATATAATTCAGTGTGGTTATTTCTTTTGTGATTATTTCGTATCTGAATGGCTATATGTCATCATTCCACCATTCAGGAATAGTACTATACTAGCTCTAAATGATTTCTTTGATCTAAATCAAAAATTTCAAGAGTCGACCATGGTAGAGCTTCAATACCTTTCTGGAAATTATTATTGTCAAATTTTTTCATATACCTGTACCGAATACTTTTCACATAACAATTAGTTTTTCTGGAACAGTTCCTTATATCACTTACAGGCCTATGCTTACTGATGGCAATGCCAGACACCTCCGAATGAGCAACTCTTTCAGGATGAGTTGTCCAAATATGATTAATAGAGGATCCACCATGTTCAGTATTTCGAGTAGAACCGTTATGATACTAATCATATTAAATGTATCCGACATTAAAGTTGTAAATTCTCTACTTAGGTGAGAGTCGGTCAGGACATTTACATTAAAATCCCCAATGATTATAGCATACTCTGATTTGTCTCACACAAACAGAATTGCGATGTCGTGACTTAACACACTACCAGCTACGAACTGGTTACCTTGTTCTCACTGTAAAACATTTCAAGAGAATCTTCAAAGTCCTCCATCCATTTTTATCACTCTTTGGAGGTCTATACACATTTCCAATTATGATAGGGTTAGTGTGATCCGGTTTCAGTTCCAGCCAGAGTGACTCCAAAAACTCATGACCAATATCCGTTTGCAGAACATAGGGTAAGTCACTTTTTACATAAAATGCAACTCCTCCACCGGTTTTATTTGAACGACCCTTACAAATCAAATCATAACCAGTTATATGGAAATCCTTGTCCTCGTGTTTATCGTTTAACCATGTTTCCGTAATTCCCAGTACATCAACATTTGAGGACAATAAAACTTGACTGATCTCATCAAGACTTCTCACATTCCATGTTGAGGTTTTCAATCCATTAGCTTTGGAATTAATCAAGAGTTTTTCAGGAAAAACGCAATCTCCATTCTCAGGTTTGGTATAACAAGCATTGTCAATACATGCATTACAAAACAATTTGTAGATAGTCTCTGATTCTCCTTCTATAGTATAACCAGAAAGGCATTCCTTATGCCAGGTGGTAAAACAGTCTGTACAGTAGACTTCAATTTGCAACAAAAGTACAGGTAAGTCACAGCAAGAACAGTTCACTGCATTGTTGTTACCAAAGTCCGGTTGTTTAGGGCCAGGACCTGGATTAAGTTCCACATCATTGCTAATTAAGAGACACAAATGTAGTGCAACACGAGTTGCATTCACATTCTTCACTAGGGACGAACTCTTTGTACTATATACATTTCCATTCAAAAATGGTCTTGACAGAATTTCTCTATCATAACAGAGAATTTTGACATTCAAAACCGGCCATATGTTTCCCGGGGCAGTGTAGAAGGTATCCACAAGTTCTTGTTTGAAAAGAATTCTGGTTTGCTGATAAAATACAGTAAAAACCAGGAGCATTAAAATCACACCTCCTACCCCGGCGTCAATCTTGACCATTTGATCTTCTGATAATGAAACCTTTGAGTTAGATATGCAATACTCCAACCTCTGCTTCTTGTGATAATCTGACACCATCCAACATAAAAAAGTATATTTGTTGTAAATGAATATCGTAAATATCAAAAGCCACATGTAAAAAGTTCCAATATATATATGGTTACCTTTTTTTTGCAGACATCTTTGGAAGAGTCGGGAGGTGACCAGGAGTAAGATTAACATGGCTAATCCAACTGCCCCCTTCCTCAAAAATATTTTTAGAGTCATTTTCTTATAACAGTGATATCTCATCGAGTCCGAAACTCAAAAATTACTGTCGGAAAACAGTTGCTATCAAACTTGTCTGAAATGCCATGGCAGCTTGGACAAATTGGCGGTTACTCAGGATATTTAGCGAAACACTACTTCCGAATCCATTAAGGTTTGAAATTAGTACGTCAATGACTACAGAAGAAAATGTACACCCTTCCGCCTGCTTTTGTGTAAACACAAAATATAGGTCTCTAAGAAGATGTTTGAAACAAAGAAAATGTACAATTGAAACCTTCTGAATTCTCACAAGCAAGCAACCATGCAGAAGTTGAAATGAACACATGTATACATATTTGATGACCTTTAATGATTTAATTTCATAATAACATGCACAATTAAATGGTGAGGTATAGTTCGTATTGCAGTTCAAATGGGAGTTCAGCGGCAGCCTGTCCCTCTCTATAGACCGCCATTTTAAAAGTCGACACTGGCCGTATTCATCCCTCTCTAACGTGAGGGACGAGGGATCGACCCCGATAACCCCTAATAGGAATTCCCTCTAGCGCAGAGTGAGGGATTGCTTTGTGTCAGGTCTTGATAGAGACAGGCTGCCGCTGAACTCTCATTTCCTATTCATCACTTGATAAAAAAACATTCAGATAACCGCAAGTCGAGCACATGACAAAATGACTAATAATTTCTTATATTTAATAAATAAACTTCAACGTGTTGCGGTCATCTTAAATCATGTTAAGCTGGACCGTTTTTAATCAAGAGACAAGCATATTTTGTTTACATATGATGAACTCTTTCATAACAATTTTATTTTCCAGGAGCGGTTATGGAAGATTATAAAGATCTGGACCAGTGTACTGTTGAGGTAATCAGGTTTTTCTAGTACTAATTGGCTTAGGAAGCGTGTGTGCATGCGTGTGCGCTTCGGAAAGTATATGAAATGATAAAAGTTCCATCATACTGTTATGCTGATGTTTTTGTCAACATTTCAACTATTTGAAGATATATGTTGACAAAAAGAATTCTGGCAAACAATTCATATCTGGAACTCTTTAGAATTTTCTTTTTTAAAATTGGCTACGGTAAGCTATAACGTGAAAATGCAACACAATATACTCACCTGAATTTGTAATATGGCGGTATGATGTATCGTATTTTGTTGTAGGGTTACAATGCCAAATACAATGTAGAAGAGATAAACAAACGATACATGGCCAAACTAGAGCTCACGGTGTGTGGAAATGAAGGAACAGTTGTGGATGAAAAACAAGAGGAGTTAAGAAAACTGTTTCATGTAGCGATTGACCAAATACAAAAAGAAGAACCCGATGTTTGGAAGAATGCTAAGATTGTTATTCAGGACATGTATGGGCAGTCATTTACTATTTCCGCTGGAAAAGGGGAGTACACATTTACTATTCACCATAATATAAAAGGGGAAATACAAGTGTACAGCAGAAATGTGAAAAGGTTATTGTCATTCTCCAACGTAAAACGTATGTGGTCAGCCTGCAACAATTATCTGCAATCTTTCTGTACTCAGCTTGCCATTGAAGATTGAAAAGTACATTTAACCACCGACATTGAAGTGTGTACAAAGATGACGAAAACATGTGCTTGTAACGTTTTTGTAAAACATTTGAATATTTTATCATTATAAAAGAAGTTTTCGAGTAACTTTGCTCTATATCGATTGAGAGATGCAATGTTTTAGTGATATGGCTTAATATACGGGACTTTTGATAGCGAACCATTAAAACACATCGCTGTAATGATCAAGTCAAACAGGTTCTACATTGATCAGATATGCCACTGCAGATAATAGTGAAGGAATAGATTTCGGAACATACAGTTTGAACTGTTGCTTTTAATGCCTGGCAGGCTGTATTGAAATAACAAAATAGTGGATTTCAGAAACTTGCTATATCCCCAAGCCATGTTTTACTGTACATTGTTTGATCTGTAAGTTTGTGTAGAGATTAAAAAATTCCCGAGGGGATTACATGTAATCTGATGGTAGAGTAAGGATTTTTTTATTGTGGTGTTGTCTATAAAGTATCTCACAAACTTCTCTTTTTACGTTTTTATTCGTTAATCGTCCTTGGTGTTATATAAACAATAAATTATATTTGTATTTTCCATTTTATGGTTCCTAGGAACTTTTATGATATTATTTTTCCATTTTAGTGGTCAAACCTTTTTGGCGTATTTCTGTTCTGTAGCATTTAAGCAGAAAACAGTTTTTGCAGCTTGGCTCTTCGTATTCTTCCTTTTTTTAAAGTTCGTCGTTCATTTTATGTCATTCCGTGTGACTTTTAAATCTTTATGTGGCAAGACTTGCAATCGATGGAAACAATCAAGTTTACAAACTGTACAATAATATATAAAGACATTTGATACATTATACATATAAGGTACTCATTGATTCCAAAGACTGATATCAATACGTTAGAGTAAAGCCGCGCGACTAATTGCTGACTGTCCGTCCGATTAATGAGAAATACTAATCTTTGTTGTCCGTTCTAGACTCATAATTGTTTTCAAAAGCATAGTTAATTGGTAATCGGACTTATATTATTATGCAGCGGAGCAAGGCAGACAGTCTTGAGATAATACACTGTTTTACGGGAACAGGTTACATAAGATCGTGAAATCATACGACCATGTAGGTAAATTGTTTTCATAACAATGTATTGAATGTTAGTCAAGTAATACTGCACGATAAATCTACATCTGATAACACGACATTGGCCATCTCTTAACAATGGGGCAAACATTTAATCCCCTCCGCCCAAGCCATAATACTTGTACCTGTATGCATTGCAGGTATAGTACATGTATGTACTCATCATAACGTCTTTTGTTGACATATATTTGAACCTTTGTGTTACTTAAAAATTAAGTTCTTTCGTAGAAAATATATAATTAGATATTACGTGATGTGAAAAAAATCTTAAATAAAAATATATTCATTTGAAGATTTAAACTTGTTTAGCTATTGTGAATGGTATGGATATATTAGAAGCGGCAGGACAGATTTGTTTTCAATAATGCATTTATTATAAACCTTAGGATACATAATTTAAACTAAGTAATTGAATAGACATCCGTGGGAAAATTCATGTTGATAAAAAAAACAAAATAGTAGAAGAAAATATTTTGAAATCTTTCCGTATAAATAGAGGACTTTATTTTATATAAACGGAGGGCGGGTCTCAAACTTTGGGAAAGTAGTGGGGTCTCATAGAGGAAATAGTCTTTTTTCTTCAATACTAATAGTGGGATTTAAATTAAACTTGTTCTATTGCATCCATGGGTGTCAGGGCTCAATATGGGAAGAAGAGGTTTATCTAAAAAAATATTTCTCAAACCAAACGAATTGAGGGATTTGAACCAAATTCTGTCTGGAACTGTATTGAGAAACGAAAATAATTTTTGTATAAATGAAAGTCATGGCCCCCTAATGTTCAGACGATCGGAACCCTATAGGGGATATAGATGTAAATCTTCAATAACTTCTTGTGTGCTTACCAATGTAAGGATTTGAACATTTTTTTTATGCATAATTTGGCAAATGAACCCAGTTTCGTAAAAAAGGAAGATGTGTCCCACTTGGAGCAGAGAGGTGGGTCGTTATAAGGGAATCGAGGTAAATCTTTTATCCTGTCAGAGGGATTTAAAAAAGATATGTTTTAGGGCAACTTTTTAGGCAAATGGGAACTAAATTTCGTAGAATTGGTGTCCTCCCCGAGGGTAGAGGGGCAGGTTGGTCGGGTTAGCACAGTTGACATCGCACTCGCCTTTCACAAGGACAGAGGGGGTTCGATTCCTCGATCGGTCGTGAAAAGAAATGGGTTCACCTGTCCAACCACGTTAGATTTCATCGGGTAGTCCTGTCCAACCCCTACTCTGCGCTGACACCAGGTAAGTGAAGATTATATCTAAATAACGGAATTAACAAAATTTCTCCTGGAAGCAACGATGAGGAAGGGGGGGGGGGGGGGGGGNGGAAATAGAGGAAAATTTTAAATTCTTCACTGTCTTATAAATAGAATAAATATTCACCAAATTCCTTCTAAAACATCTTTCGGGAAAATGAACTAAATTTGGTATAGACGGATGGATAAGGCAAATTAGGGGAGATGTAGGTAAATCTTTGAAACCCTTCCGATAATATGGAGGGGAAAAGAGGTAAACTAATACAAGCATTCATCTTACGTATGAAGTGAGAGATTTTATCTTTAACCTTTTATCCAAATATATTCAATTAATATGCATGTAGAGAAGGCAAAATTCATGCTACCAAGTATTACCTTGAGGTCCAGGCCAACCCAGAGGGATTAGTCATTCTTGCAGCTTATATTTCTTCTGCTCCGTTGATAAATTGGTGAGGTATTCAGAAGGCTATAAATTGAAAGTAAAATCCCAGGTGAGGATAACTTTGATACATTCTGCCCGTCTCAGAGGTTAGGTATGATCAGTTTGTAATGTTATTCATCTCCATAGAACTATGGTCCAGCTTGTCACATAGTAACTGGTTATCTAAACGTTGGATTAACTTTACGAATGGCTAAATTAGATAAGGCTCGTCTTTCAAAAAAGTACCAACATATAAAAAAAAAATAGAAGTTTTTTGAAATCCAAAATAAAAACAAAACACAAGTCTGTATTTCTTTACCCCAATATTCAAATCACACCCCAAGATATGAAAAGTCTGTAATTATATCAACAGAAAAAATATCATAAAACTTAATCCATGCGTACAATCGTTATAACATTTTCTGCTTGTATTGGATTTGGAAACTTCATCAGAATCATAAAGTGCAACGTTTTATCGTTGGCTCTTTTAGTTTTTTTCAACCAAACCATTATCAAATCTTCCTACTACCATTTGATTTTAAACATTTACATTGTTAATCTCTGAACACGGGATTAGGAACAAGTCATTCCAACTTATTAACACCTTCTCCCAAAACTACCATTCTCAGTATCAGAAAGCAGGATTATACCGTTTTGTTACTCTGTATAATCTAGAGTTGGAATTGATTGGATGTGAAGATCAATCTTCAATTCTATTTTGCATAATTTTGCCATCAAGTATAGGTTATGCTACGTGAACATGACTTGTGTAGATAAGTTTTGTGACAAGTCGCATCATTTGATTTCATTAACGCGATGTTTTGAAATGCCGTATAATTTACCACGACTGGTAAAAAAAAAAACATTGTGTAGATGAAATACAAAACTCGAAAAGTCGCAATACTTAACGCAAGTTGCAAGATTTGTTTAGAACACATTGACGACAAACATGAGGTCCTTATAGCAGGGATAAATAATAAGCAAGGTACTAAAACAAAGCAGCACATTTGAAACAAAACAAAAAACAAAATAACGAAACAATTGCCAGACGTTGACTTAATTTAAATCTTGAATATGATTCTGCAAACTGAGAAGTTGGGCAAGTACTTCTATTTTTTCAAACATACATACATGCTGATATATCAAATGTTAAAATTGACACGATATGCATTTTATATATTAAATGTTCCAATAAGCGGATCACACCAGTTGCGTCGATACAAACCAGGTGATCCTTTAAAAAGGACTGTGGCATTGCTCCTCAACGATTGTTCGTCGGGAACGTCTCATTCGAAGTTGATCCAATATGGCGGCCGGTGAAACGTTTCGTTTCAGTTTTTCACTAAATCGTATTTGATGCACAAGAAATCGGAAAATGTTCGCCCTTAGCGAGTAATATCCATATTCGCCCTGCATGGATTTCGCCCTTCACATTTTATTACCATGGAATTTAGGTTGTTTATTAGTGTTCGCTGCAATGATGGATTCGCCTACGTTATGGAGTATGTATAACAAGTTAAACTGTATTCAATCAGTCTAATATATTGTGAACGAGTCATTTCAAGTAACGTTACAGTGTAAAAAAACTTGTCAATTAATCTTAATTGTAGGAAAGAATTTTACGTGGCTACGAAGTTAATTCCGGAAAAAAACGTTTCTCTTTTTCTTCTTCTATTAGATTACGATATTTGTACATACATGAATTAAGTTGGAATGTTTTCATTAAAGGCCAGTTCCAAGCTAGCACAACTGGATCGTTCCGCTTTATCATATGCAAAAATCCTTTGAATTAAATAATAGTCCAATCGTATATAAAGAGCCGTAGGTTTATTATGTGCTGTAGGAGATCTTAATTAAAGATTTTGTTATAAACAGAGATCACAAAACGTATGCAAGAGATATACATAGCAAGCATGAGGGTGAGAAATACAATATAACATGTTTGCAATCGAGGGGGGAAAACTCTGCTGTATATATAACCTATTAACTCCCTTTAAATGACTGTTTACTTAAAAATAGCTAGAAAGAAACAGTGCAGGTACAAGCATATGGTATAAATGTTGTACAACGCTTACATTAAGAATTGACATTGAAAGTAATACTTTACACCATACCAACCTTTAGAGTATTCGCTTTCTTTTTGCGATTTTTTTTCTAGAAAGATTGACGGTAATTCAATTATATACCAATTTTTTGGTTAAACATACTATCAAGTTTATGGTAAGGCCTGTGCATTTTTTTGATATATTTATTTATTTAAAGAAAAGAAATATAATACTGCAGTGTTAAGATAATCATACTTTGAACTCATAATCAATTGAACTTTAAAAAAATGGAAAAGAGCATGATTAAAATTGGAAGCAGGGTCAGTTCACCCTTTTAAAAGAAACTTTAGGAGAGACTTACAGCCGAATACATTTTTCAATGTTTAAACATTATGTTTTAAAACTGTCACATGAATCAAGAAAGCTAGAAGAAAATTGGGTTGAGTAGATTCCATGTTTGATTCTGAGAATAGCTTCGTGAATACGGGATTGGCAGCTCAAGACGAGTAAGTATCTTCTATTTCATCGACATTTAAAACCAGGTCAATTCACCTGCTGTCGAGTTCTGAAATTGGGAATCGGATAATGGCAACAAAATCACTTGGATGAGTTATAAATATAATAAAAATTGTCGAAATTTATATAATTTCACAAGGAATTATATTCTGATGATATGATTATGGCAATCATTAAACTTCTTTTTGGCCAGCGTTTTGTAAGATAATATGACAGGACTTGAAACAGGTTAAAGAAATCACATTAATCAGCAGAAGCGTGTGAATATCAAGATTACTGCGAAGGAGGTTGAAGCAGGTATCTTACTATCAAGAAATGGAAAATCAACGGCCGAAAAATGGAAATCGTCACGCTTATCATAAAAATTAGCAGTAAATCGAACATGTTGGTTGTGTAGTAAGTTGAGATCGAGGTAAGCAACTCATACAAGCACCTCTTTTGTGCAACTTACCAAAAACATTGTCCTTTATTTAAACTGGTTTTTTTCTTCTTCATATTAAATTTAATTAGATTTCATTAAATACCAAAATAAGCGTCTAAAAGTGTAAGAGGTTATATACGACCGATTTGTTCAATACATTTTTGAAATGATAAATGAAATATTCTTTTTCAAAACATTTATTAGGAAACAATATTGTAAATGATAAACGCATTAAACCCATTTATCACGAAAACAAAACATTCACTGGTAGCTGCCGAACTGATGGTTACCAAAGGTTTCATCGAGAAAATGTGGTTACGTTAATAACAATTCTCTTAATTTTTCTTAATAACATCACGACGCCTAAATGACATTCAAACCTAAAAAAAGCCTAGAAGACTTTAATGTTTTCGTTATGCTAGTTATCCATTAGAAATACATGTACATATCACCGTGTTTGAGGCTTGTTTATTATGCTGTCGTCGTGTAGACATGGTGAAATTGATTGATTTAAAAAAAAACCATTAAGTTCTTTTGAGATATAATGCTTATTTACAAGAGGAACATGGAGGGAAAACTACATATTACAGTTATAATTATCGACAGATTTTAGACAACAACTTTTCAATCGACTAATACCCTCATCTCTGAAAAATAGTTATTTTCGATTCATTGGACATTTTAGAGGTATTTAAAAAATATTATCATAATGTAGACAAACAATTGGTTCCTGTCATGATGATTGCTTACAGATGATGGTAATTCTGCATCTTGTGACATCCTTGACTTGTAGTCCGTCACTGCTGTCATTCTAGTCGCGAAGCCTCATTTGACGTCATCAGGTGATGGCCAGCCCTCTTCAGATGTTTCGACCCTTAATCACTACATCCTCCGGCTGGTGGGTCAGTAGTGGTGGCCAAACCACTACTCGTCTATGGCTCATTTTTTGCCAATTGGCAATATGCAAAACCATATGAGTTCCCATTTTAACTTTTTACGAGAGTTGCACTTCCGAGATCGTAGTGAGGTGTTGACAGAAATAGATCCATGCATCAGCATATTTATAGCAATCAGCATATCTACAGGGAACGAAATATAACACACACTGCGGAATTTATATTTTTTGCATGATGTAACTTACAAGTGTTATTTTATTTGTAGCTACCATAGTATGTATATGGTCGTTAGTTATAAAATTTTGTCGTCAAAAGAATTGAAAGAGCGATCGTCTGTACGTTTTAATAGGATGATATTGGCATGTTAACGCACGGTCTATTTTTTTTAAATGAACTGGTCATACATGTTACCTATTCAGCATCGGATAGTGAAAAAGTATGCAATTCAATATTGGTAGAAAGGTAC
Organism: Mizuhopecten yessoensis; assembly: GCF_002113885.1. Lineage (NCBI taxonomy): Eukaryota > Metazoa > Mollusca > Bivalvia > Pectinida > Pectinidae > Mizuhopecten > Mizuhopecten yessoensis. The sequence goes on along the minus strand of NW_018408784.1, from coordinate 61,656 downwards.
CTACGAATATTTGTTAATTTTCATGTTATTTTCATCCCCCCCCCCCTTCTTATTTTCATACCCCCCCCCCCCTTCTGCAAATAAATGTAATAGAATCTTCTTTAATGAACATGACTCGCCGAAATCATCCTGTCCACCCTTCACTAGGACAATAGAACCTTCTAAGACATTGCGAGATTTCTTTAACGTAGTTCAGATAATTTGGTACCCTGACACAACGTTTAAGACAGTTTAAGAGATATTTTTTACATATGAGTATTTTTTAAATTTGAATCTATGCTATTTGTTATTCAAAATGAGTGGTTTGAATTATTCTAATACATTTCACCCCTGTGACCTTGAAAGAGAATTCTTTCTGGTAATTCAGCTGAATACACTTGAATCGTTTCCAATCTAGCATGCAACACATTTGATCTCGATAAATCTTACCTTTGCAAGCCACAATCCAAATAGCATAAACACAGGACTTTAGGTGATCCACATTTTACCTTTGTGACATTTGAAGTAGATCAAGGTGTTTATTTAAACAAATTTATCCTCGCATACCACTGACCTAAACATCGGACCTAAATTCTCCTGTTTATTCAGAAGATATAAAAAGAAAATAAAGTTATGCAGGATGAAAGACGGATGACTTTTGCTGTCTCGCCCATTACCAAAAAGAATGATTAGAAAAAAATTGGAAATCACCACAAAAAAAATCTACTCTACTCACTATAATATGTTTGTTAATTATTTCAATAATCTACACCTAACTATAGATCACACTGTACAAGTAAATTACGGGGTCGAGAAATATAGCAAATTTCTGCAAACTTTTTTTCCTTGCTTTATGTTAAAGATATCAATCGAACAGGCAGTTCCTAAATCTACTCATTCACTATCGTCTGCAATGATGTCTCGATCGATAATCAAACTGAAAGGTTAAGGTCGATCAGTAACTTCGCCTCACACCTGATTGGTGACCACAGCGATATATTATGATTGGTTCATTATCCATAGTCCGGTTAATCGAGTTTATGTCCCTGGGATTAAGCATCTGTGCATTGATTCAAGTTAAATGCATCATAACTATTTTGTTTTGGGTAAATTTGCAAATGTAAAACCAAATCAATCAAAAACTGTTTCAACATTGATACCCAAATAAACGCTATCAATGATTATTTGCCCGTTTTAAAAACCATGTTGACACATAATCTTTGCAGACTGACGACACACTCTTCTTCCTCCCGTTTCTGTACACTTGTATTTCCCCTTTATTGTCATGTTGAACAGTAAATGTATTCTCCCCTTTTCCAGCGGTAATACTCTATGACTGTCCGTTACTGTCCTTTATAATAATCTTAGCATTCTTCCAAACCGCGGAGTCTTCTTGTTGTATTTGGTCAATTTCTCTCGAAACTCTCCTTGTTTTTCATTCCCGACTGTTCCTTCATTTCCACACACATTGACCTCCAGGCTGGCCAGGTACCGTTTGTTTATCTCTGGTACTGTGTACTGGTCATTGTAACCCTACAACAAAAACACTAAACACGTCAGTAATTGAAATCGAGGGCAAAAATACAGAGCATACGATGGTATTAGCAAATACATGTATGCAAACTCAAATATCTCATTGGAACACTTCCAATTTTTCCTGTATGGCAGCTTGTAAAAAAATATAACCAAAGAAGCCTTGTATATTTCTTGGAATATTCATAATTTTCAATTGTAAGATTCCGCGGTAAATAATCACGATACTGATATGATATAATGCAACTATTTACAAAGCACGCACACACGAACACATTTTTTAACCCATCAGTACAAGAAAAACCTGTTTACCTCACGCGTAATACTGGTTCAGATCTTTGAAATCTGCCATGATCACTTCTGGAAAACAGAACAAACATTGTTGTGAAATATATGCTTTGAATTGGATTGAGAATAATTATCATAATATACTAAACTCAAATTATTCGAAAGAATACTTGTTCTTGAAGTTGAAAAGTGACCTCTTAAGACAACAACAATATCAGGACGACAACTTTTGAACCGAGAATACACAAACTTACCATCATCTCTGCAAATGGAGATTTTCAACTCATAAAGGGAAAAATAGAGGTATATATATTTAAATCATGTAGAAAAATGGGTGCTGTCGCAGAGTTAAAGTTGCAAAACATACCGAAGGAGAAAGTAAAACAAGTGTAGGAAAATGAACTATTTTGGTAGTTTTTAAGTACAATAACAATGTTTCCACAATTCCTGTCCCATACATATATATTTTACCTAAAACATTACACTGATTCAATGCACTGGGCTAATTCCTTGGTCTCGTATACCGATCTGTTCTTGATGTGATCCATTAACAAAAGCGTGTTCGACACAGACATATGCAGTGCTTCCAATATTAACGATGTTTTGACGATAAGTTGCTTTTTTCGAACGGCATTTCACAAAATTGTTTTCAACTCCCAAGACGTTGACAACTCATTGGATAATTAAGTGGTATTTAAAAACAAAATGTAGAAAAATGGATTCTGTTAAAGTGTCAAATTGAATTCAAATAAATGAAATAAATAAATATATACGAGGTGACAAGAGTCAAGTCATCTTGAAGTCATGCAGTCCTTCATTCCAAGGTTTCCGCTATTTCTTGAGATTCTATCTCTACAAATGTTTTCGATGTGATCCTTCCACCAAGCCCGACCGACCGAGAAATACACAGCATGCTTTTATGTTGAAACAATGTACAACTTGTAATCTACATGTCAGCTGTTATTGTTCTTCTCCGATGTATCTATATTCATTTTTAAACAGTACAGGTAAAACCGAAATTTATTTATAAATGCATGCTATCTTTAGCGTATTATTTATGTGAATGACGTCTTCGAGTTAGGTTTAAAACTTGTGATCGTCGAAGACGTTGATGACTCGGACCTAAAGATAGGGGTACATATGATTGTCTATATCCACATGAGCAGCCGTAGGTATTTCACCTTTGTATTTGTTACTTAACATTTCCTTTATCTTGAAGTTTAATCCTTTTAAGTGTTCAGAACTTAAGTATGGAACGCCATAGCTGTCACATATGGCATGAATTAATATTTTTATTTTCATTTTCATTATTTGAATTAATATTTTCATTATATTATATGATTTCATCATTATATTATTTGATTTTATCATTATATGAATTTCTTATTCATTTTTTTCATAACCTTGCTTGCAAGCCTCAGTTACCCGAGTGCAAATAACATCTTATATCCCACTCCAATACTACCTTACCATAGTTCATAATCACCTTAATTTTCTTAACACTGGGCTTGGGAAATTATCCTCTTCATTAATTGGTGTTCTTGTGTTCTTATATCATTAAAACTGTATGCCCAGACAATGATGTCCATTATTTGTTCATTGAAGCTAAAATTTGATATTATCGTTATATGATTTGGTTTCAACATTATATGATACGCTGTTGTCGTGATATGATTTGGTTGTATCGTTATATTATTCGATTTCATCAATATATGATTGAACTTTATCGTTATATTATTTAGTTTTAACATCATAGTATATGCTTTCGTCATTATATGATTTAGTGTACCCGTTATAGTAATCGATATTTTATCATTATACCATTCCGTCATCATATTATTCACAAACATCATGATGATTGCACAACTTCATTATATTATTGTACAACTTCATTATACGTTGGATACGATTCTGACAAGCGTCTCCGTGAATCCGAAGTAAACGGAACTTTTCGACGGGGTCTTTTTCTGCCATGTTACTACCGCCATTTCTAACGAAAAGTGTAAACGAAGCTGAACATAGTCTTTTGTAAGTTTAGAGATATCAATGATGAGGGAAACTGGAAGTGGCCGAGTAAGACACATGACCGTGAATGTTCTCAAAACGGCAATAGACTTGTTCACGGTATGATATATTTGCTTGGACGATCTTCCCTTTACGTCGATTTATGAAAGGACCTAGGGCTAACTTAATATGTTCTCATCATCTCGGTTTTGTATTATTATACAATGTAGCTACGACCACTGCAGACCATGAAACGATGGAAATGACATTTCAAAGCTGTCTGCCTTTCATAAACTCTTGAATATGTTTTCATAATATAACTAAATAAATCCTACAAGTACTTAGTCTACACCGGCTTAATATAATATTGTTATTTTTTCTCGTTAACCTATTTAATATCAAAAAAAAGATGGAAACAGTTCTCATGGAAGTCTTCAGGCAGATAAAATATTTCTTTATGAGTCAATATGATTAATCGTTAGCCTTTTTTTTTTTTTCAAATGTAGAGTTTACCAACGTTGACTACACATCCTAATAATATCTAGTGATGTCACATTATAAATATGTACAGGCTTCACTTGCCAAAAACTGGGAATTATGGCGTGTAGCGGAATATGATTGGGCAGGATGGCCGTGGCCGGCAGGCCTACATCGCTCAAAAACAGTTAACGCGTCCGTCTAGAGTTGTTTCGAAGGTCCTGGTGTAACGACCGGCATTTCACAAAATTGTTTTCAACTCCCAAGACGTTGACAATTCATTGGATAATCAAGTGGTATTTAAATACAAAATGTAGAAAAATGGATTCTCTTAAAGTGTCAAGTTGAATTCAAATACATGAAATAAATAAATATATACGGGTGACAAGAGTCAAGTCATCTTGAAGTCATGCAGTCCTCAATTCCAAGGTTTCTGCTATTTCTTGAGATTCTATCTCTACAAATGTTTTTGACTAAATCAGATTCAAAGCAGTGTTTAATACCTGCTCCTCTTATACTGATCAGTTTTCGATGTGATCCTTCCACCAAGCCCGACCGAGAAAAACAAAGCATCCTTTTTATGTTGAAACAATGTACAACTTGTTATCTACGTGTCAGCTGTTATTGTTCTTCTCCGATGTATCTATATTTATTTTTAAACAGTACAGGTAAAACCGAATTTTATTTATAAATGCATGCTATCTTTAGCGTATTATTTATGTGAATGACGTCTTCGATTTAGGTTTAAAACTCGTGATCGTCGAAGACGTTGATGACTCGGACCTAAAGATAGGGGTACATATGATTGTCTATATCCACATGAGCGGCCGTAGGTATTTCACCTGTGTATTTGCCACTCAATCTTTCATTTTATTTCGAAGTTTATTCTTTGACGTTTCCAGTACTACTATATATAAAATGAATTGATGTTTTAGCTTTTTTTCGTTAACCTCAAATATATCATATATTTAAATATTGCCTTCCTCCGTAACTTGCGTTTCTTTGTTATTTATTCAATGAATGAGCACAATGCATCATACACACTAGTGTATGCTTATCCGAATGTTTAAGATATGAACTATCTGTTGCAATTGTTCTGTGTCTAATTTGTTTATGTATTTACATACATTTTGGTCTGACACGTGTTAAGCTACGATGTCACAAACCAATCTTTGTTTACAAGATGTTGGTTCACACTAGTCATTGTAACTATGAAGAAATTAAAATTATAGTTAAGGAAACATGCTGGAGTATCTATGCTTTTGTCTAGTTCATTACAATTGAAACAGATAATTTAACTAGCCATGATGTATAATAATCATACCATTAAAAAAAGGGGAATATCTAAACAACCTATGTTGACCTCTGCGGCGCAAGGAGACAAAGTTAAACTAACGATAAAATACCCGTCGTTTGGACGCATTGTTTCTCCTTTCTTTTAATGCCTTGAATTCGGAATTTAATCAATGGTAAATTGAAAGTTTGTCGACATTTAATTGC
>NW_018408784.1:51213-53319 GCF_002113885.1 Mizuhopecten yessoensis | reverse complement strand
GGGACTATGTCTCCAAGGGTGGGGCTAGAACCTAGGGACATCCTTGAGGCAAATGTGCATTCTTCTCTTTATACTCAGCAATTGTATATCTGGTTATATGGTGGGGATCTCAACCATTTCCAATTAATACATTTTATTGGCCCCACCCCATAGCCCGGGGGGTCAACCCCACCATTTGTACAATTTTGAATCCCTGCCTCCCATGAATACTTCCGACCAAATATGATCAATATCCATGGCATAGTTCTGCAGAAGAAGTCATTTATAGCAAATTGCCCCCTTTTGGCCCAGCCCCTCAGCTCCCTGGAGGGTCAGCCCAACCGTTTGTACAATTTTGAATCTCCACCACCTAGACATGCTTCCAGTCAAATAAGGTTGATATCAATCACTAAGTTCCAAAGAAGAAGTCACTTAAAGCAGTATAGCCAAATATCCTTCTTGCCCTGCCCCTTGGCCCCTGGGGGGTCAGCCACACCGTTTGTACAATTTTAAATTCCTGCCTCTGAGGAATGCTTTTGATCAAATATGATTGATATCCAGTGCACAGTTCTACAGAAGAAGTCGTTTGTAGCAATATAGCCAAATTGCCGCCTTTTGGCCCCGCCCCTAAGCCCCCGGGGAGACAGCCCCACCAGTTGTACTATTTAAAATCACAACCACCTAGGGATGCTTCCAGTCAAACATGGTTGATATCCACTTCTCAGTTCCAGAGAAGAAGTCGCTTAAAGCAATATGGGCAAATTTACCTCTTTTGGCCCCGCCCCTCAGCCCCCTGGGGAGTCAGCCCCACCATTTGTAAAATTTTGAATCCCAACCACCTAGGGATGCTTCCACTTAAATTTAGTTTAATTCCAACCAGTGGTTAAGAAGAAGTCGTTGTTTAAAGAAATTGTTGACGGACAGACGCACGCCACGGTATGGCATAAGCTCACCTTGGTCCTTCGGTTAACAGGTAATTATCTTTAGAAAAAAAATCCAGAAAACCAGTTAACTGGTTGGGGGCTAGCTTCCCTTACAGGGGAAAGGGGGCCTAGGGCTCACTCCCTTGGACCACTCCCCTACAGTCTGTGGTTTTCTGCCCGAGGCATAGCCCCTCCGCGACGAGTCCCCGAGCTGACAAGTGTGCAAGGGGCATCGACGTTCTCCGGCGAGCCGAACAGGAACAAAGGGAGCAGGTACATGACCTGTGATCTATGCCCGGATGTTGACCGCCACCCTAGGCGTCACCTCAATTTGTTGGTGAACGTGGAGGGCGGATGCCTAGTTTGTGGTGCAACTAGTAAACCAGGTATATCTCCGTTCTCATTGCTTGATTATATGCTGAAGTTTCTGAAATGCTTCTATAACTGAAATTCATCCTTAAGTTAAAAATTGTATGACATAATACAGGGACCTTTTGAAGCTTTTTAGAGTTTGAATACTTTTATAAGTAATATATGTATATCTGCTTTTATTTCTCCGTGAACCTTTATATTGACTTGGAAACTCCCTTTTACTGAAGATGCAGTGACACCCCGAACATGAGGGCAGCCCCGGGGATGACTGGGACCAATGGGTTATGGGCCTGGTACGCATGCTCTGCGCGCGGACCCATGATAGCGGGGTCCTGGATGTCACTGGAGGTATTTTCAAACGAAAAATCACTTATAATTGAAATACATACAAAACTTTAGTAGATATGTGAAAATTACTGTAAAAAATATTGTCAATTATCGAAATATTAGCAATGTACTAAGACCATTGTGTAGGTAACTTGGATACAAGGACATAAGCGAGAATGGTGCAGCAAAAAAAAATGAAATGGGGAAATATTAAAAAAGAAAGTTTACTTGAGAGTAGTTTGGAAAGACAAGAGGCCCAATGGGCCTGCATCGCTCACCTGTTATTAATTACACTTGTAATCTTAAGATTTCATAAGAACCTATTAAAAGATTTAAACATATGACGCCTTTGACCTTGATTGTTGAACAAGGACATTAGGTTGAAAGTGAATCAAGGTCATTCATTTGAACTAACATGGTAGTCCTTCATCCCAGCATGCTACAGGCCCAATTTCAGTACCCTGGCCCTTTTGCTTATTGAAAAGAAGTCGCTTGAAGATTTTAC
>NW_018408784.1:43729-49682 GCF_002113885.1 Mizuhopecten yessoensis | reverse complement strand
AAATATTGGTTAATTTTCCCTTTTGGGCCCCGCCCTGGCCCCTAGGGTTGGGGTAGGAATCCCAATTTTACAATTTAAAACCATCTTCCTCTACCAAAGATGATTCTGACCAAGTAAAAATAATTTCCAACAGAAAATTGTCAAAATATACCCAAAAGTGTTGTTTCCCTATATAAACTATAGTAAACTTTACCCCCTCCCCAAGGGAGAACGGATAGCTCGGGGGTCCTGAAATTTACAATTTAAATAAAGCCACTGATGATCTTTCCATCCATGCAGAGAAAATGTCTGTAATACCTCAGAGTCTGGAGAAGATTTTTGAAATATTGGCTAATTTTCCCTTTGGGGCCCCGCCCTGGCCCCTAGGGTTGGGGTAGGGATCCCAATTTTACAATTTAAAACCATCTCCCTCCTCTAAGGATAATTCTCACAAAGTAAGAATAATTTTAAAACAGAAAATTGTCAAAATATACCCTAAAGTGTTGTTTTACACTATAGTAAACTTTACCCCCTTCCCAAGGGAGAACGGATAGTTCGGGGGTCCTGAAATTTACAATTTAAATAAAGCCCCTGATGATCTTTCCATCCATACAGAGAAAATGACTGTAATACCTCTGAGTCTGGAGAAGAAGATTTTTTTAAATATTGGTTAATTTTCCCTTTTGGGCCCCGCCCTGGCCCCTAGGGTTGAGGAAGGAATCCCAATTTTACAATTTGGTAGCCTCATCTACCAAGGATGCTTCTGACCAAGTTTGAAAATATTCCATCCGCTGGTTCTTGAGAAGAAGTTGATAATGTAAAAAGTTTACGCACGACGCAAAGCTCAGGTGACCTAAAAATAAATATACATTTGATATAGCGCCCTATCTAGCTAACTTAAACCACTCTAAATAAAGAAAGATCAAGATCCAAAATATTGCAATACGCTTTTCTCACGCGTCATGGACACGGATGTCAAAACGAGGTTGAAGGCGCACAGGCAGCGCCACCTAGGAATTGTACAACATGGCAGCGAAGCACTGTTGTGTGCCTTTTTGTTCCAGCGACAGCAGACATATAGGAAGGAAAATATCGTTCCATGTTTTTCCTAAAGAGGAGTCAGTCCGGAAGATGTGGTTAGTCCGCATCAGACGAGACGAGGGCTCGCTGTTCAAGGTATTTGTATTGAATATACAGGAATGCCCCCCCCCCTCATCACTACCTCGACAGTCAGTATGCACATGTGGGTACATATATATGTGCATTGACAAACGAGGCAAGTACTCGTGGTACAATGTCATAATCGCATACTTTTCTGTTGTTGCAAGCTAAAATATATATAAATCCGTCCTGATAGAGATGCCATTGTTGTCGATACCAGCTGTATCCCGTCACTTCACAGGGGTTCGTTACTAATCGTGTCTAGTAAACATATGCTATACTGATATGTTGTCTGTTCAAATGCTGCAAGACAGATACATTTATTAGCTGTATCTTGTTGTTACTAAAACCATCTCAAATTTATTTGGAATTCGTTACAAAAGTCAAATTCTGTATGTTTATGTATGCTGTGAGTGTGACCTATATCAGTACAGGTATAAATATATATACATGTATTAGACATTTGTAACGAATCCCTGTGGTCAACACGAGCAAATTTAGAAGGTTATATTGTGCCATGTCAAAAGTTTGACAGTACTGACTAGTTGAACTTTATATCACAGGGGCCCCAGGCTTGTCACAAATGTTATGTACACATGCAAACAAGGATTATACATATACAGAAACCAGTTTTTAATTTCATTGTGCTTTAAATAAATTTGGATTTGATGCATAAATTAGTATGCTGTGGATAGTTAACAGCTGCAGTAATTAGTTGTACCTTGTTTACAGATTACAAATTGCACATATGTGTGCTCAGAACATTTCTCCTTGGACAATTTCAAAAGGACTCTAACAGGAATAAGAAAGCTGAAGGAGGGAACAGTCCCCACTGTGTTCCAGTGGAATAATGCAAAAGCTGAGAGACCTCCTCCCAAAAAACGTCCATTTGTCCTGTAAGAAAGATACTCTCAATACACTAGTAATTGGTTTAATATATTTTTACAATGTTTGTTTTCTAGCAATACATAAATCTTCTTTGTTAGGACCTATATTTTGAACAGTGCAGTGGGAAAACCCTAAACAAAATCAATAAGCATATACATCTAACTGATACATGGATATATAAACTTTAAAAGTGAACTTTCATGCAACTGTTCATTGAGATTTTTAACCTTTAATAATATAAGTTTAAAAGTATGTTTCCTATGCAATGAACATACATGCACATAACACAATTAAATCTCTGAATGGGCTTGTCAAATCCATTTGTTCAAAAGCATGAACTTTTCACTTTTACAGTAAATAAATTCAATGTATAGTCTTTTCTTTACAATTCATATATGTTGACATTTTCGAATGGTTGATCATTCATCATAGCCCAGGTATAGTAAATGTTGATTTGTTTATTTAGCATCAGGCCCGACAAAATAATATATATTTGTTTCCTGTAACATGTTGGTCAAATTTTGGGTAGGTAGGCAGGTGACAAATTTTATTTTAACAAATAAGTTTATATGGTTTGAATAGGAAAGTGATCTTGACTTTAACAGTGCTTCTTTGAAAATTGCCTTCAAATGTGTAGGGTATTATTGGCACAAACAATTAAGGTAATTAGGGTTACTGGAAACACAACATATTTTTTGTTTGGCCTAACATGTTGACTCCTTTTCTGCTATCACACTTTTGTAATACAGGTCATTGGTGTCAGAGTGGAGAGCAGCCATGGTTTTGAGACCTATCCGGTATCAACATATGGTTACAAGGAAATACCCACACATTGTGATTTTTCTTCTGGTTAAATTTTAAAAAATAACATCAAATAATCTCAAATGTAATCAAAATAATGCCTAAACCATTTTTTCAAAATAGATAAATAATTTATGATTCATTCATTTCATTTGTTATATATTGAAAAGTGTATGAAGCCCCCAATGTGAAAATAAATAAATGAAAGTAATTTGAAGTGTTAAGATAAACTAAAGCATTTAATTTATATTATATAAGAAGTTTGTTTATCATAAAAAATATTTTTAGTTGCTTTTTGTAAAATACAGATCTATACACTTACCAGTAAAAGAAGATAAAGAAACTTGAGAACATCAATACCAATTTTGCTGTATTGGCACAACCTAGTTAACATGTCAACAGTGTATATATATATATGCTATACATGACAGTAATATATATGCTACATGAATAGTCTCATAATTGAATGAAAATTTAATCATTTATATAAAAAAAAAACATTTTGAAGTTGTACTTTGTTGGATGGTCTGTTGATTTTCATTCGTTTTGCATGAACAGAGTTTTGTATTTGGTACCATCCAATTGATTTTGGATGCTGGGTTCGAGTCCCAGAGGACTCATAAATAGCAGTTGACTATGAACAAGGTGAAAATCAGCACAATTTCATAATTTAACAAACTTTACAATCTTAAGACAAACATGTATACCTTGCCCTTTTCAATAAGTGTTAACTTTTTCTTTCTTATGTTGATCATATAACCATAAAAGAATTTATTGCTATTTTATAATATTTTATGTATGCAGGTTAAAACAACATTCCAATTTGATTTCAGCAGTTTTCATTAATCAGTCATGAATATTCGGTGTATCATTCCGCTTCAATGTTAAATGTATATAACACCATCATTACAATCAATATTTTCTCTTTGTGTTTTTATAATACTTAACTTGACATCCTGCACTGCTTTGATTACGGCTATTTAACTTTCCATTTGCAGGATTGTGAAATTTTCATTATTCTTTGCAGAGACCATCAACTTCAAGAAAAGCATATGAAGCATGCTGATGCTGCTCCTGCAGATGGGGATGATATTCATCAGCCTATTCCTAGTCAGGACCATGACTATGTGACAGACCCTCTTCCGCTGTCGGATGCAGAGAAGCTGGAGCTCTCAACACAGTACATTGCAACGCTTGAAGCTAGGCTGCAGGCAAAAATTAATCAAAGGTTTTGTATTGAGAGGTTTAGTACTGATGAATATACTTTAAATATGTATACAGGTTTTAAGTCATATGCCTGTTTAAAAGCTGTGTTTGAGAGTCTCCAGCCAACTGCTTTTACAATGACACGCTGGAGTCAGATTCAACGTAAGAGGTTAGGTGTTGACAGTAAGGAAGATCCTTTCCGCTGTGAAACACTTCCTCTTATTGACCAGTTTTTTCTATTTCTATGTCGTATTCGGCAAGGTCATAATGAGCATGATCTTGCTATCCGTTTTGGAGTCTCTACTAGTACAGTAAGTAGATTATTGATAACATGGGTAAACTACTTGTATTTTATGTTGGGAAGCTTGCCCATTTGGCCTTCAAAAAGCAGAGTGAATGCAAATATGCCTGAATGTTTCAAAGTCACATACCCTAACACCAGGGTGATCGTGGACTGCACAGAGTTGCGTGCCCAAACCCCTAGTGCTAAGGTATTGAATTCAGAAACTTATTCCAATTACAAGTCGCACACAACCTTTAAGGGTTTAATTGGTATAACACCTTGTGGTGCAATCAGTTTTATAAGTGCATTACACACTGGTTCCATTTCAGACAAGGAAATCACCAAAGTGTCAGGATTGATAGACCTTCTTGATGTCGGAGATGAGGTGATGGCTGACAAGGGATTCCTGATACAAGATCTCTTGCAGAAAGTTGGTGCTAAAGTTGTAGTTCCACCTTTTCTCGGTTTGAAGGGTCACTTTTCAAAAAAATGAAGTTAAAAACACACATGAAATTGCCAGATTAAGAATCCATGTTGAAACAATAACACATGATTTATCATATATAATTCTAAGCAAATGTAGATCATTAAATGAAACAACTTTGTATGTTCCTTTTATAAACAAAGTTTCAATTTAGACATTTTGATCAGAATTATATCGAGATGTAACGCCGACTCCAAATTTGTCGTCCTAAGTTACATCCTATTTTGAGATTGAAATTGAAAAAAAAGACTTGTTCCAGGGTTTGGTACACATGAATACTAAAGATTAGTGAAGAATAGGATATTTGTGTAGTTATTCTGAAATTTTATTACATTTGTATTGTTAATTGTATTGTAACAAGGACATGTCCCTTGCTCAAATGGGCTGACACTTTACAACAGGCACATGTCAGATTCATGAAAGATAATCCAGAGATCAAAGTGTCACTTAGCCATTTCCGGAAACTTGGACCTAAAGAGGTACTCACTGTAAAACAGCAAAAGTTTAACAGTTGTCTCTGTCTCAACGTTCAATATAAACTGGATACACTCAACCTTGCCGCACAGAAATTGAAAAAAGCAGAACTAAAATTGGAGAATAAATACAGCTGCATCGCTGAACTCAAAGTTCCACAAACTTGACTGCATCGACCGAAAATGTGACCTGTGTAGTGAAGACAATTTGTTGAAGCATTTTGAACCCCTAATCAAGATACGATTGGAAGACAAACTCTTGCGCAAACAACGCATATGTACGCGAATGGAAGACCCACTATCTCAGCTGCAAAAAACGTCCTTCAAAGAAACCGAACAGCTGTAATAAACAAGAGGCCCAAGGGCCTTAGCGGTCACCTGAGTGATATCATAGATACTGGTAGCTTTATTTTATTGTTTAGATGTGATGTGGAAATCAGCATGTAAACTAAGTGAAATACAATACTTGTCATGTCATCAATGGATAAGAATTTGAAAATATTGGTAAATGTTCCCTTTGGGGCCCCGCCCTAGCCCCTGGGGAGGGGGCAGGAATCCTAATTTTACAAAGTAAAACTCTCATTTACCCAAGATGATTCTGACTAAGTTTGAGCAATTTTCTGCTGAAAATGGATAAAATATATACCGAAAAGTGTTATTTCCCTATATAAACTATAT
>NW_018408784.1:30430-43463 GCF_002113885.1 Mizuhopecten yessoensis | reverse complement strand
AAGAAGATTTTTGAAATATTGGATAATTTTCCCTTTGGGGCCCCGCCCTGGCCCCAGGGGTTGGGGTAGGAATCCCAATTTTACAATTTTGAAGCCTCATCTACCAAGGATGATTCTGACCAAGTTTGAAAAAAATCCATCCACTGGTTCTTGAGAAGAAGTTGAAAATGTAAAAGTTTACGCACGACGGACGAAAAGCGATTGGAATAGGTCACTTGAGCAAAGCTCAGGTGACCTAAAAAAAGTCAAAGAAACCAACAGATGCTCATGAAGGGAGCACTCGCCACCACAGCGACAGAAAGATTCCTTCCAAGAAACTGAAGAAGAGCAGTAACCAGAAAAGGTCAAAGAAGCCGACGAAACAGATTGGAAATATGTTGGACAACTTCAGGAAAGCGAAAAATTATGAAGAACTAAAACTTTTTTTCTTATGCCAAAGATATGGAAAACATAGTAGCACGCCCTAACAAATATCATAGACAGTGGATCATTTGTCGTCGACTAAATTGCCTATGACTTGCTGCCTGTGGGAGTCCAGTAACCTATAGTTTATATAGGGATATACCACTTTTGACTATATTTTATCCATTTTCAGCAAGAAATAATTATACCCCCGTAACGAAGTTAGGGGGGTATACTGGAATCTGTCGGTCTGCCTGTCGTCCACAGTAACTTGTCTGGACAACTTCTCCATTGAAACTTTGATGTTTGTTTAACGTCCTATTAACAGCTAAGGTCATTTAAGGACGGCCTCCCCTGTGTGCAAGATGCATGCGTGTAGTGTATGTGTGTGTGTTTTGGGAGGCTGCGATATGTTCGTGTTTGTCTCCTTGTGATAGCGCGGAACTGATGCCGACTTTATAGTGCTACCTCACTGAAACATACTGCCGAAGACACCCAGCAGGACGCCCCACCCGGTCACATTATACTGACAACGGGCGAACCAGTCGTCCCACTCCGAATTTGCTGAGCGTTAAGCAGGAGTAGAAACTACCATTGTTAAAGACTTTGGTATGTCTCGGCCAGGGGACAGAACCCAAAGCCTTCCTCACAGGGGCGAACGCTCAACAAATGGCCAAAAGTGAGGCATTGTCAAGGGAGACATTAGGAAGAGGAAAGTTATTTAGAAAGGAGAGAAGAGATAAGGTCCCAAATTTAGTCGCCTCTTACGATCTTGAAACTTTGAATGAATGGTCGGTATTATATGTAATTGTGCACTGGCATCTTAATTTTGGGATTTCGACCCTTTTTGGTGGAGTTATGCCCTTTGTGTGAAATACTTGTCACTGGTGGTAGACTATTTGCTTTGGCTTAGTAAGCCTTTATCTTACAGTTCGGGTTTATATAGGAGCGAGGTATTAGTTAGCCTTTAGCTAGAACTAGTTCTAGTTCAAACTTGATTTAAATAATTGTGATGAAATTGAAAACTACCCATAATATACCTCAGAAGACCATTAAGGCCAGCTATTATAGTTAACCTTTCATTTTAAATATGGACATTAAATTATTATAAATACTTTTATATCTAATTCTTTTCTTCAATACAGGACAAATATGATGAAGAGATTGTCAGGCTGACCATAGATGGTTTCTCAAAAGACTTCAAGTGCATGGTAACACATGGCTACATCAAATGTCCGGTAACAGTAAGAGGCTACACGTATACAAAAGGAGCTCAAAAGAGCAAAGGCAGGGCAGGATGTAACCTTCACCGGGGAAAATGGGCAGCATATAGATGTGGATATTGCTATCCTGGAAAAGCCAGCTGATGTTAAAGTTGACCTGAACAGCTATGTTCAACATTTCATGCAATGGTACCTCCTTATATTAAGTTGCTGTGAAGGAGGGTGACATAGTGAGGAACAATATCCATATGAAGCTCTTGATACCCTTTTTCTATCGTCATTCTGTTTTATCCAAATACATGACAGAGTGTATAGACTACATTTTGAAAACAGAAGTTTTTTTCTGTCCGAGAGAATGGCATTGAAAGTAAGAGCTACCTCATGTGTTAATGTGCAAACAAGGTGAGAACAAAGCAGCAGACCTACAGAAAGAGAATGAAGTGCTTGTACTTAATGATTTAATACGTGGTATAGGTGCCAACAAAACAGAAAAAGGCTGCATCTGTAATCCAATCAGTTGTCAACAACATGGACAACATGGACCACATGACATGATGGGTTTGAAGAAGAAAGCAACACGCACAAAAAATGTTTTAAAGAAAATGTTATTGTTTTATTGGATTACCTCAGAAAACAATCCTTGGACACCTGTGCCCGACAGGAAACTTAAACACTTTTCAGAAATAAGTAGATCTGCATTCCGGTTTGATGACTTCAGTTTAAAATGCAAATAATGGGCACTGTAAACCGGTTGAAAAGATACTTGCCCGAGTTTGATGATGGGGTCGAAAGTGATTAAAAACAGGGAGTTATTTGTGTTTTATAAATGCAGAAACAGGAAATTCCTTTTTCATACAACTATGTATTTTACAAATAAACTTCAAAAATACATTAAACTGCATTATTCCTTCACCATATTTTGGTATAATGCTTAATGTAAACAATATTAACAAGATGCCCAGAGGGCCTGTATCGCTCACCTGGATATCTAAGCAATCATGGCAAAATATTCTCCAAATGAGATCCAAGGGAATATGCCAGACCACAAGGCCAATCCAGGATCAATTTTAATATCATGACTGCATTCGTCTCTTTTTCCCAAGCAATTGTATTTATAGTTTTGGGGTGGGAATCTTAACCATTTCGAAGTTATGACCCAGGGGTTAAGTCTCCAAGGGTGGGGCAGACCGCAAGGCCATCATTGAAGCATATGTGCATTCATTTCTTTATACTTAGGAATTGTATATATGGTTATAGGGTGGGGATATCAACTGTTTCCAAGCTGTGACTAAGAAACTAGGTCCCTAGGGGTTCAGTCAGAACCCTAGGGTCTATTCTTTTATCATGACTGCATTCGTCTCTTTATGCCCAGCACATGTATATATAGTTTTGGGGAGGGGATTTCAACCATTTCAAAAGGTTTGTGATGTTATAAAATGAACAGGAACGTATCCAAGGGGAGGGCCAGACCCTAGGGCCATCCTGGAAGCAACTATGCATTCTTCTTTTCATATTCGAATTGCCCCCTTTTGGCCCCGCCCCTCAGCCCCCAGGGGGACAGCCCCACTATTTGTATAATTTTGAATCCCCATCACCTAGGGATGCTTCCAGTTAAATATGGTTGATATCCATTTCTTAGTTCCAGAGAAGAAGTAGCTTAAAGCAATATAGCCAAATTGCCCTATTTTGGCCCCGCCCCTCACCCCCTAGTGGGTCAGCCCCAAGATTTGTACAATTATGAATTCCCACCACCTAGGGATGCTTCCAGTCAAATATGGTCGATATCCATCTCCTAGTACCAGAGAAGAAGTCGCTTAAGGTAATATAGCCAAATTGCCTGCTTTTGGCCCCGCCATTTGTACAATTTTGAATCCCTACCACCTAGGGATGCTTCCAGTCAAATTTAGTTAAATTCCAATCAGTGGTCAAGATAAGAAATATTTGATGGACGGACGGACGACGGTATGGCATAAGCTCACATTGGTCCTTCGGACCAGGTGAGCTAATAATAAACTGTTCAGCTCCAACAGTCTCTAAGTTGGTACTCTCAACGGTGAAAAGGTAAGGATCAGGCGGAATGATGCACATCAAGATGTGAAAAATAATTATGATGTGGACAAGGATTTATTTGTGTCGTTTACAAGAGCCTTACATTGTGGATGTATTGTGCGATTTCTTTGGCCTTGACAATCCTGACAAAGAACCAACCAAAAACATTCCCACCTGCTCTAGTTACATCAGCATGGCTTCAGCAAACAATGAATATGTTCATCGATACCTATGTTCTCGCTAAGAACAATGATTACACGACAGAGGAAACAAGAACGCCAGTTCAAGTTCAAATTGGACAAAATGTCTGTTACACTGCATGTGTTGAACCGACAACAAAGGACCATACGGGTGCCTGTGGCTGTAGATCATGTGCAGCAATACAGTAAGGTGACACGAGCTGGGACTTCTATACATGGAATTCTTGGACTGTATTCATTACCCGGACAGAGACGGAATTATAACATGTATGAGGTACATGATGGTTATCTTCAAAAGTCACAACAGTAGGAGCAAGTATGCTCTAGAAATTATTCGGTTCCTCCGTCACCAACAGGCTAGCTATAGTCTTAAAAAAGCTCACGAGTTTTTATGGATTGTTTGTCAATACCAGGGGTAAGAAGGATTCACACATACCTGCTGATCTCCAAATGGAGTATATTGTACGCAAAACAGAAAATCCTTCAAGGTCTTGGCCCAATGAACAGAGACAAGAACCTGATGGTGCGGTCTAAAGCAGTTGCTGCCTTGGAACAGATATTCAATAACTATGATAATGATGCAGTTGTGTAAATAAACAAACGGAGAGATGCTTTATCTGTTTGTTTGTTTGTTTGATTTTGTTTAACGTCCTATTAACAGCTAAGGTCATTTAAGGACGGCCTCCCCTGGGTGCAAGATGCATGCGTGTAGTGTATGTGTGCTTTATCTGATAGATGATCATTGAGGAATAATGCCATTTGAGGTTCATCCTAGGAGGTATCATGACACTCACAAACAAATACAAGTGGATAACATCGACAACTTACAATTATAATCGTGGATCGAGTATCATAAATCCAGGCTTGATGTTGAATTTGGAAAATGAGCTAAATCTACAAAAAGGAAAGTTTCTAGCATCACCAATGAGTCTTTTTTTAAACATTACATATATAATGACCATGGACATCACTCACTACTTAATTTATAAATGTGTCATTCACCTATGTGTATCTTTTATTCCTCATGTTAGTGTATCTTTTATTCCTCATGTTAGGGTCACAGAGATAAAATACATACCATCATGCTTTGTTATGATATAATTATACTTTTCTGTTGTCTGTATATTCCTATTGAAACACCGTTTAAATTATTTTGGTCCTGAACTTATTTTGACCAGTGTATACATACTTATATATAATATGTCTGTGTGTCGATTGAAAGTATTACTTTGACGGATTCTGCAACAAACGTTGGTAACTTGTTCTTGATCCAGGAAGTATCTAATGGAATAATTTCATGTCTCTGTGATTATTTCAATTAACATGTCATTCAGATGGAATGCAATTTCACCAGAAACGTCTGCTTCAAATACTGCTGAAGGGCTCGTTTTACCAAGAAACGGACAACCTGATTTTGCCTTCTCAGTTCTGAAGGTCATGTAATTTGGTTTTTTGCAAGAGTTGTTATTACGTTGTGTTCATTTGGCTAAGGATCGATAAATTCATTTAGATGGCTTTTATTTGAATTCAAGTATATCCTTATCGCATATGATTGAAGAAGGCGTCGTACATATAAGTTGTAGCCAAGGCGTTGTGTCACACTCAGGTATGCTATAGTGTTTTTATGTAAAAGTATATATATATATAGTATTGATTTGAGTAGGTATATGCCGCTAGACCGTATCTGTGAATTTAGTATATTGTACACTAATTTTGTGTCGAGTCAAATCTTCAGTTTGATTGTATATCGTAAAAGTTGTAATTGTAATGTTGTTGCCTTATCGTTGATACTAGATTTGCAAGGTAAAAGTTATGTAATCGTGTTAGGAGTATTTCCCTTGCATTTGTAAATGTTAAAATATGATTATGTATGTCTATTTTATATCTATGACTGTAGCTTGTACTTTGTATTTGTTGAAGGTTTTGGTTTTACAACGATTGAATAAACTGACCGTGAACACAAACCCAGAGGAGTTGTTCTATCATTCACAACATAACCACCTCTACTACATTCATAAAGCCAATCATTCCCTCACCAAGTTACTGTCCAAGGGAAGCTACGCTTTAGGAAGTTTATGGAGGTTTGGATTGGGACGACGCCTTTCAGGAAGAGGACTACTTTGAATGGAAAGAGTGGAAAGGCTCCCCTTAGTGCTCTGTTTTTCCGCATGTTACGAGGCGTAGCCTACGTTGACATCCGACTCAAATTTTCAGAATGTGCTGCGCCAATTGTTCCAATGGTTAAAACCGACGGTTCCATAAGAATTTGTGGCGATTACAAAACGACTGTAAACGGAGTATCTAAGCTGGACAGTTATCCCATACCTAACATAGAGGACATATATGCCACACTCAGTGGAGGGAAACGTTTCAGCAAGCTTGATTTAAGCCAGGCTTAACAACAACTGGAGCTTGATGATGAATCCCTCGTGTATTGTTGAGAATGGACGACATTCTAGTCACAGGGGCGAGTCAAGAAGAACACCCTAGTCATTTGAGATGTTCTGGGAAGAAGCCGAGATGATGGGATTCAACTTGAAGCATCCAAGTGCATTTTCCTCGCAAAGGAAATAGTGCATTTAGGACACAAGGTAAGCGAAGAGGGTAACTGAAAAAGTCGAGGCCATTCAGGAGATGCCCGCCCCAACAAATTTGAAGGAACTTTAAGCATATCTGGGAATGTTTAATTTCTATAACAGGTTTCTACCCGATCTAGCTACGGTGTTAGCAACTATTCATGAACTATTGGTTAAAGAACAAAATGGAGAATGGAGTGGTGTAGTTGAGTGACGACACATCCTGACTGTTTGAAGAAAGAAATACAGGATAAGCCTATAGGAGAGTTCGCCACATTATATCGTGACGTAATTCTGACGCATGCGCACAGAATTTGTTGGCAAGAACCATTCAATAAATCTTGGCCGACAAATCAGTTTCACCTCCGTCTTCTCTTAGCGATTTGTCTAAGTATACGACTTTACCAACTGATGCTAAACTCAGGTATTCTACAAAGCTTTTGTACAACAATGGGACAGAAATTACCAGATCCTTATTCATTGACCGATAAATGGGACCCAAACCCTAGCACCTGGCCAGATCTCAGCTTCGGCGATATTTACCAGTACTTGATTGACACACCTTCCATTTACACCAAGGAGTCTATGAAAGCGTACAAGTCGCTAGATGCATACATGTAAGTGTGTTTCATTATATATGTTTGGTTGTTACAACTTTGTTGATCGATGGTAAGTAAATCAAACGGATATTACTAGTTTGTTTACCTATCAGCTGATTGCAAATTTCCAGGAAGACGTGATGTTGTATCACGTGCCATGTCTCGCCCTACATGGGTGACTCCATTGTCCATTTTTACTTGATTTACCTGTTCCCCGGTTTCTGTAAGCGTGTGCTTGACCCCTCGATTTTGATACCTGTATGTTCAAGTCTGATGGTGTCATATATCATACTGTATAATAAAAATTGTACCATCGACCAGCCCAAATAAAGTGTCAAAAAGAAAGATAACAGATACATATTTTGTACGATTTGATCTATGGTTTATAGAATTACCACTGGGTCTTGAAAAATCCTGAAAAATTGTAGATCCTCTACCACTATATTTTTATTATGTGGCTTGTTTTCCAACCCCCAATATGTACAATGTTTAAAACAAAATTGTTGCTTTAAAGCTTTCTGAATTTAAAAAAAACCCATACTGTTTACAGTAGATGAAATACTATTCAATGTTATAATGTGCAGAGAAAATTAAATTTCAATTAATACCATCCTGTAATGTAATCAAAAAGCAGTTTAATTATATATCAAATAAATTTGTGAGAATGTTTTATGCATATATTAAATTCTTAATATTTTATAATAACTAATCTGTCGGTCTCAGTAATGATAATGATTGTTTTGTAATTGCAGGTATGTAGTTAGTGGACATGTGCAGGAGATTTCCTCACACCAAGTGTTACCTAATTTCATTAGGTAATTCAGATAGTGTATGATGACGATTTTGACCCCACCAGTATTTATTTCTTTGGGGTAATCATCAAAATGACCAAGGATACATTAAACCGAAGTTCACATTTAGATACAAGTAAGTGGGGAAAATAGTACTTCATTTTCTTGCAAATATTCTACATTCTATCTTTGAGAGAAAAAAAAGACAATCGACTATATTTAATAACAAACAAACCTTCTGGTGTCAGTGTAGACGGGGATATATGGATGTTATCAATGTTGGAAAGGTCTAAAAGTGGTGATGCTGCATTCTCTGCCTTGTCTCTGGTAACGAGCAAAGCGCAGCTCACCCTTTGTGTAACTTTCCTGATATCCCATATGGACTGATGACGTGAAGTCTGGACTAGTGTCGTCATAGCTTTTGGTATGATTTTTTTTTATTTAATAACTAACACTATTCGAATTACAAAAGGAAAAGCCCAAACAATCACCTTTTTTTACTCGGCAAAATGGAAACATTTTTTTGGGCGAGTAACTACATGGGCTACTGTACTGAGATATCATTTTAAAAGACCCCAGTTATCCGTGCATATGGTGGATGTAAAGCACAATAAACGACATTTTTGAAACTAACGTTATTACTACATACATTCAAGAAATTGAAAATCAGACAAAAAGCAAAAAAAATATTACGTAAAAAATGTCTTACCAGTTATGAAGTGACAAAGGCAAACACGATCGTTGTCAGTAGGCTCCCAATTGTCACGTTTTATTGCGGAAATCCAAAGCTTTCTGCGTGATTCGGGTTCTTTGGAATACGATAGAAGCTCTTTGAATCATTCTTGTAAAACCTATTGGTACAGCCGATCACACAACACGAAACAACCATTGCTATAGATATTAGTGAGAAATTGTTAACGGCAAACTACCCAAGCCAACCTTTTTTTGCCAACCAATATATCACGTGACTTATTGGTGACGTCACTGAACTCTCCGAGGCTGCCTTCGACTCGCAACTCTCGTGCAAGGGTTTGGTTATTTATAGTAACGCCAAACTCGCCGCCAATCGAATGCTTTACTATCGAGTTAATATGGCGGCAAACGTTTATTATTTTATGTGCTGGATGAAATTTTGGCTGCCGACGAAATAATATGTGCATACAGCGCCAAAACCTCGCAATTTTACTTCACCGTACGAAGATCCACATGAGGGAGCAGGTGCCAAGAATTGGAATGTTTGCAGAGACACTTGTGCCTCGTTATTCCATTGATGATTTTAAGACACACTTGAGACTTCAAAGAGAAACGTTTGAGAAAATAATTGAAATAGTTGGACCAAGTCTTATCAGTGATCACGGTGGTGGTACGGATCAAGACGAGCCTTAGAAAATTTTACTAATGGTACATGAGTAACAAAGAAAGTATGAGGGAATTTTCCAATTTGTTCCAACTCAGAATACAAAATTATCTAAACCCGCATGTCGCATTCCTTTTCTTCGTCCGCCATCTTAACTCCCGCCAAACTCTCCGAAATCGAGAGTTCCTTATACGATCTTCACCTGGCGTCTGAAATCTATTTTTAGGACCCTAGAGTAACAACCCTGTGCGTTTGACTGCCCCAGTTATAAATAACTCTGATAACTCGAGAGTTGCGAGTCGAAGTACCTCAATGGTGATACCAGGCATTACCAAAATGCCAGTAAGAGACATTACGGTACGTGTCATCATTAACAAATATTTCCTGAATGTCTTTTTGCTTATTTTTCTGCATTTCATTCTGCTTCAACTTATGAAGTTTTATAAAATTATCTTTGGATAAATATTAAAGAAATTGAAGTCTTAATTTGTCTAAATTTCAGAAATAGTTGCGTTTTTAACTTATTGATAATTTATATAAATGATTCATTTTAAATAACCCATTGCCTTTTTCACCCGGGCAAACGTTCAACATAAATCCAAAACTGAGGTGTGACCAAGCAAGGCGCTAGGAAATAAAAGGTTGTTAGAAATAGAGAGAAATATAAAGATCCCAAATATTGCAATGGGTGCAGTAAATTTATTTGGTGGCTTTTGTGTCCCAAAACAAAAGGGCACGAAAGCGAGTACCCAATTATGGTAGGGGGGTTTACTCATTAGTCGCCTCTTACGATACTGTATTCTTTTCTCGATTCCCGACCTGTAAACACCTCTGCCGCAGCATCACAGAGGACTATTAAGCCTAAATAGTGGTACCCAGCCCAAGAGCGAAAGTAATAGGCAGTATACCCTAGACATAAAAGCAGAACTTGACTGCACAACAGAGGCAGATATCTCTCTTATCAAAATGGTGTCGGATATAGCAACCAACAAACATAGAGAGAGAGAACCCTAAGACAGAGGTGTCGGCAGAGATCAACTCGGTCATGCATAGACAGTCTACACCACAGCAGCAACAGTACCAAAACCGCCGAGATCAACACAAGCATCACCAACACCAGCAGAGAGGGCAACGGCAGCAAC
This sequence comes from Mizuhopecten yessoensis, assembly GCF_002113885.1. Classification (NCBI taxonomy): domain Eukaryota; kingdom Metazoa; phylum Mollusca; class Bivalvia; order Pectinida; family Pectinidae; genus Mizuhopecten; species Mizuhopecten yessoensis. The sequence continues at coordinate 33,124 of NW_018408784.1, read as the reverse complement.
ACCAAAGTAGGAATTGTACGTGCTGTCCCCATTGCATGATCGTAAAAGGCGAATAAATTTGAGATTTTCTTTTCTCACTTTCTAAACAACTTTCTTCTTCCTAATATCTCCCTTGACAATGCCTCACTTTAAGTATTTAGTGAACGCTCATATGAGGAAGGCTTTGGGTTCTGTCCCCTGGCAGAGACATATCAGAGTTTGTAAAAATGGTAGATTTTTCTCCTGCTTAATAACGCTCAGTAATTTAGGAGTGGGACGACTAGTTCGCCTGTTGTCAGTATAATGTGACCGCGTGGGGTGTCCTGATGGGCGTCTTATGTAGCATGTTCATGCAGCATGCATGTTTTTTCCGACAATGGTCATCCGACGTCCGTCCGTCGTCCGTCAACTTTTTGTTTAAACAACTTCTTCTGAAGAACGAACAGGCCTAAAGTCATGATATTTGGCTGAAGCTTTGTTGGTAGGAGCCCGACAAATTTTGACCGGGTGGGGGTGTCTTCGCCAGTATGTTTCAATAAAGTAGCACTATAAAGTCGGCATCAGTTCCGCACTACTTCATTGGTCGGGCTCCTACCAACAAAGCTCTCAGCCAAATAACATGAATCTAGGCCTTTCCGTTCTTCAGAAGAAGTTGTTTAAAGGAAATGTTAACGGACGACGACCAATGACGAGACGCCGCACCACGACATAAGCTCACTCGCCCTTCGGGCAGGTGAGCTAAACACAGCAAGAACATCCCATCATCAAACTAGAGGGCCAGAGGGCCTGTATCGCTCACCTGAATATTTTTAAAATAATCGGTATGAAGTTGAGATATAGCATTCCATGGTAGGTGCTGTAAGTACATATGAATTTCAGACAGATCCATCCAGTACTTGAGATAAAGCGAGAACAAACATCAAACAGAGCCCCACCCCTATGCCCCTAGTCAAACCCACCGTTTATACAAAATTGAGTCCCCTTGGCCCAAAGATGCTCCAGACTAAAAAAAGCATAAAATCCCTTAACCCCGATGGTCGAAGAAGGATTATAATGGTTTTACCTCTATTTCTCCTATTGGGCTCCGCCCTTGTTCCCTGTGGGGCCAGACCCACCATGGTTTATACAAATTCGGTTCCCCTTTACCCTAGGATTCTTCAAGACTAAATATGGAACAAATCCTTTTATTCCTTCAGGAGAAGAAGGATTTTAAAGAATTTGCTGTTTCCCCCTATTGGGTCCCGCCCACGGTTTATACAATATCGGTTCCCCTTTACCCAAGGATGCTTCAAACTAAATATGGAACAAATCCTTTCATTCCTACAGAATAAGAAGGATTTTAAAGAATTTGCTATATTTCCCCAATGGGCCCCGACCCTAGGCCCCAACTCCGATCCATTTGTACAAACTTTGTTTCCTTTCCCCCAAGGATGCTTCTGACCAAATTTTGGTCAATATCTGCTCAGTCGTTCATGACTACTAGCGTTTTAAAAGAAAAGTTGACTGACGGACGCTGCGGTATGGCATAAGCTCGACCAGGTGAGCTAACAAGAGGCCCAAGGGCTTTAGCGGTCACCTGAGTTATATCATAGGTACTGATAGCTTTATTTTATTGTTTAGATGTGATGTTGAAATCAGCAAGTAAACTAAGTGAAATACAATACGTGTCATGTCATCAAAGGATAAGAATTTTAAAATATTTGTAAATGTTCCCTTTGGGGCCCCGCTCTAACCCCTGGGGATGGGGCAGGAATTCGAAGTTTACAATGTGATACAGTCATCCATCAAAGATGATTCTGACCAAGTAAAAATAATTTCCAACAGAAAGTTGTCAAAATATACCCAAAAGTGTTATTTCCCTATATAAACAATAGTAAACTTTACCCCCTCCCCAAGGGAGAACGATAGCTCGGGGAGTCCTGAAATTTACAATTTTGTAGCCTCATCTACCAAGGATGATTCGACCAAGTTTGAAAAAAATCCATCGACTGGTTCTTGAGAAGAAGTTGAAAATTTAAAAAGGTTACGCACGACGGACGGAAAGCGATTAGAATAGGTCACCTGAGCTCTAAAAACAAAGAGGTGGTTAAAAACATCTCTATGAACATTAATTTGAACACTTTCCCTTTATAGTCTAAGCCACGCGCATGATGAGGGTCAAAGGGAAGCTAACCAGTACTTAATAATAATAATAGTAATATTTATTCGGTAAAAGCAAGATACAGGTACAAATATCACATATGATCACAGATTTCAATTGCATAATAATTACAGATTTATCACATCACATCAAAGTTAATATCACAAATTTTGAAGCACTATAAATACAATGTATCTGTTTGACTAAGCTTTAACCTAGGATATCCCATGAAAGCTTGGTGGCAGCTTATTTCCAATGGGGTCCTCTAGGATAGATCTTAATTACTTAGATAACAAAAGGTCCTAAGGATTTGACCTTATAATATGAATATAAGATGGTATAATTTCTCGTAATAATATATATATATGAATAGAATAAGTTGTAATTGGTCAAATATGATGATGATATATTATTTCATCAAAATAAGATGTTATTTTATTTGACGGTATAAGATGGAGTTGTCATTAGCAAATATGATTTCCTTCTGATAATATATATATGTGGGGCTATGCATGATGTTGTTTCCACTTGTAATATTAAAATATCAGTTATATGTATCACTGTACATATCATAA
>NW_018408784.1:16390-28982 GCF_002113885.1 Mizuhopecten yessoensis | reverse complement strand
CTTTATTTTCCTTGTTTAGAATCAGAGGTGCTAGTTTCAAATCCTTTTTAGTCTGAAATCTGTATGCTTGATATTGAATAAGGTGGTTTTATTGTTTTTTGTCACTTTGAATAATATTTCTGTTCATGTTAAAAACAAAATCAACTCTCTGTATAAATATATCGGGTGACCGTTAAGGCCCATGGGCCTCTTGTTTGTTATTGTTTCCAAGTCTTTTCCTTGAAGAAGTATCAATATGATTATTTGTTACGCAAAAACTATTACTTTGATTTTAACACTCGCAAAATGTTGTTTGACAAATTGGAATAATTTAAAAAATATTTGTTGTACGAAACTACACAACAAAAATGCGCACAATTCGAACTGAGTGTGAACTTTTTGCTCGCCATTTTGCCGCTCGCTGCAGTCAGATTATTTCTTCCTTAACACGTTTGTTAAACCACAACAATTTTCGTTTTCAAACTATGGATCAGAAGAAATTATTTGCCATCATTGATTGGGATGACAATAAAACTAACGACATCACCTTGTCGGTGATATGAAAACCCAGAAAGGAAGAAGACAATTATCATGTTGGGGATTGAGTTGAGGCCAAGTGCACCAGTTATGGATTCTTCTGTTGGGGGAGTTTTAGCAGCGATCAATGGTATGCTCAATATATTTTTTAACATGTTTTGATATATTTAAATAAAATTTCGCATAAAAGGAAAGGTGAGCTTTTGCCATCACTTGGCGTTCGTGTGTAAACTGTTTCAATGATATTCTCCTCTGAAACTACTGAACCAATTTCCACCAAACTTACGCTGAATGATCCTTTGGGTATTTAGAATATAGTTTGTGTTTAATTTTTTGTTTAGTCATTATATTCAAGTCAAGATATTATCTTGAATATTATTTTAGATAAAGATACACACTAAACAGTAAACAGCAAAAATGTTCAGCAAAGTAACATCTACAAATAGGTCAAATGACCAAAATTGTCAATTGTTCCCTTAAGGAGTTATCGCCCTTTAAGGACAATTTTTCACAATTTGTTTGTCATGTTTGCTAACTTTCAAAAATCTTCTCTGAAATTGTTAAAAATTGTTGAAGCAATTTCAGTTAAACTTAGGCTGAATGATCCTTAGGGTAACTAGTATAAAGTTTAAGTTTTACGTCAAGAAACATTGCCACTAAGGCTAAAATCGAACATGGGGTAAAATGATGTTTTCAGCTTATATCTTAAAACTAGAGCAGATAGAGCAAAAGAGATATTAAGTAAAAATACCAACATGAACATGAAATATTTCGACAGATTTGGCAATCCATTGTTTGGCAACTGCCCCTGCAATGCAATTTTTTATGCAAATTTCTTCAAAAATATTTTTTTTTACAAATAATATCATTAGCCATATAATAATATAAGTCATTAGAACCTACAACCAAGTGCCTTTCTTGTATAAGGTCAAAAATGATGATTTCAACCCTTTTTGGTCCCACACATCAGCCCCGGGGGGTCAGTCAGGGCTGATATGTGCATACTATCAAACTGCTATCCAATACTTATAATGCAAACCTAAATTGAAGTACTTCCAATGGCAATTAAACAAATGTTGGTCCAAAATGTTATTTATATAAACCATAGTAAAGTTTACCCTAAATAACTTCCTTCTTCCTAATGTCTCCCTTGACAATGCCTCACTTTTGGCCATTTGTTGAGCGTTCGCCCCTGTGAGGAAGGCTTTGGGTTCTGTCCCCTGGCCGAGACATACCAAAAGTCTTTAAAAAAAGTAGTTAATACTCCTGCTTAACGCTCAGCAAATTAGGAGTGGGACGACTGGTTCGCCCGTTGTCAGTATAATCAGACCGTGTGGGGCGTCCTGCTGGGTGTCTTCGGCAGTATGTTTCAGCGAGGTAGCACTATAAGTCGGCATCAGTTCCGCGCTATCACAAGGAGACAAACACGAACATATCGCAGCCTCCCAAAATACACCCACATACACTACACGCATACATCTTGCACACAGGGGAGGCCGTCCTTAAATGACCTTAGCTGTTAATAGGACGTTAAACAAAATCAAACAAACAAACAAAATGTTTCAGTGAGGTAGCACTATAAAGTCGGCATCAGTTCCGCGCTATCACACGGAGACAAACACGAACATATCGCAGCCTCCCAAATACAAACACATCCACTACACACATGCATCTTGCACACAGGTGTGGCCGTCCTTAAATGACCTTAGCTGTTAATAGGACGTTTAACAAAATCAAACAAACAAACAAAAACTCCCCAGGGGGAAACGTGAAACCCCAGGGTCAAGAAATTCACAATTTTAGTAAAGCACCTTAAGACCCTTACAACTATGAAGAGTATTTGATTCTACCATATCTGGATCTTGAGTTGAAGATTTTTGAAATTTCAGTCAATTTTACCCTTTTTGGCCCCGCCTCTCAGGCCCCTGGGGGCTGGGGACCATATCATTCACAATTTTATTTGACCTTGGGCAATGGAAGGTTTCTGCAAAATTTCATTGAAATTGGTTCAGGGGGTTTGGTGGAAAATGTAAATTGTTTACGGACGCACGACAGACGACTTCGGACAAAAGGCGATCGCAATAGGTCACTTGAGACTTTGTCTCGGGTGACCAAAAAATTCATGCCATATGGAACTGGAAGGCTTGAAAAGGTGTTTACACTCGTTGCGGGACGCCAATGTAGAGGTCACAGACTTGACAACTGATCGCCACGTCATAGTCAAGAGCCACATGAAGAAACATGAGCCTGATATTAACCACTGGTTTGATGTGTGGCATGTTGCTAAAGGTACATTAGTTACATGATTTATTTCAAGAACATAAATGTTACACTCATCTGCATGTGAAAATGTGTTCATGCATTTATCATGGCAAAAAATAATGATATACTTATACAATGTAAGTCAGTGTGATCTAGTTATCTGATAAAGTTATGCTTCCACTGTAAAATTGGTGTATAAGTATTCCAAAATCAACTATTGGTGGCATTTGTCTCCCCTTCCAATTTCCGTTGTCCTTATATAATATATCATTTATATTCATTTAATATTGATTTGCTTTCTTCACAAATATATACATATATATATATATAATTATGGTTAGTGATTGTTCTGTATGTGCATTGATATATTGTGGACTCATTTCAGGCATCTACAAGAAACTCGTTTCTTTGGCAAAAATGAAAGGGAGCGAGCAGATTGGAGACTGGGCCCATTCCATTTCTAACCATTTGTACTGGGCCGCTTCGACAAGTGATGGGGATGGTGAGTTGGTGGTGCAAAAACCAATCTCAAACCATGTCTGTGATAAACATGAAGGCCATGGAGACCGTTTCCCAGCATGTCAGCATGCAGCGCTGGACAAGTCAAGAAACTGGATTCTGCCAGGTAAGGATTGTTTTTAATTGTTTCAGAATTAGCCAGAATTCATGTAGGAAGTAAACTGAATTACATCATGGTCTAGTTTTTTTATCAGTTTTAATTGTTTTTTGATTAAAAATAGTATTGATATAAGTTTCCTAATTATTATATTTATGTTCTTTTACAGGCTCTAAAGTACACAAGGAGCTAAAGATGATTGTATCCAACAAGTACATCACCAAAGACATCAAACTTCTGTCTCCAAGAGAACAAACATCACAGCTAGAATCCTTCCACAGCCTTGTGTGCCAGTTTGTTCCCAAATCGTTGCACTACTTTTATGATGCCATGAAAGCAATATATATACAGCAGCTACTGATTCTGCACAACATTTACAAGATTTTGTGTAGACATACATAATCTTTTGACTGGCTCATGATATATCTGAAATGTCTTACGTTTTACATGGACATTGCACAGTCAGTCATTAACTACACTTAACCTTTAATGGGAGGGATTAAAGCTGGGAGTCTGGGGTGTTAAACATTTTCATGTTCATTGTGCGATGCATATTTGAGAAAGAAAATACAATTCCAAATGAATTTCCTTATACAGACTCTTGCTTGCTGCTTTGCATAACAATGAGAATGCAAACCGTGGACAGGCTCACACAAGTGGTGGTGCCTTAAAGTGGAAAGTGTCTTACTTCAAAACAAAGAAAGGAGGCCACTGTGTGAAAGCAGTGAAAGAAGAGTGTACTTTTGGCGAGTACTACCAAAAATATGTGTGTTTCCAGTTACGTTTTTGAAATAAAATGTAGAATGGTAGGGTAAAGTGGCAATACAAATTATTCAATATTTATATAGCTTGTATAGGAGTGACATTGACTTCAACAGTGCTTATTTGAAAACTTTTTGAACAATTTTAAGGTAGACACAAAAAGTAAGGGAAAGCAGGGCGGGCACCACTGAATGACATTTTAATATTTGTAATTCCTGAAGTTTTGAAATATAAGTGGGAATTTTTACAAATGTAAGAAGTCATATTTGCTCATAAATCAAAATATTTTATTTTATCTTATTTTGTTTGCATTATGAATAGTAGGTTATTACTTCACTGAACTGTTTTAATACACAGACTTCATACAAAAACCACTCAACAATTAACTTGCTGTTAATTTGAATTTATTCAACAAAACTGCACAGATAATATTGGAAGAAATACGGCCGCAGTATGACCAGAACCCAGAAGGAGAACTGGTAGCCAATAAACCGGGCATACCAGTGTCTCTCATGGTACCACGAGAGACCTGTTCCCCTAGGTTACACTTTCTGAGGGCAAACTGGACAATGAGACCCCCATCCGTTTACTAAAAAACCCATGTATCAATCTAGATATGTAAATAATATCACCAGCCCACCTCGGTAAATTCAAGGTGAACACCTCCCCCCACGGTACCACGGAGGGAGGGGGGGTCTGCGGTACCGCCAGAAACCCTGTTATCCATGTCAAATAACCAAGAGCCTGCTGTAAAGCAAAGCTTGTACGAGTATTCAGCCGGATGAGCCCATGTCCCTCTCTGTCTCCCTCTGGGTTCCGCCACATGAGGGGGGTTACTCCCCTCACCTCCATACTGCGTACAATGCCCCTACATCCCTCCTAAACTTGAAGATAAGACCTTAACCCCCCCGATTCAAGGTAAAAACTTCTAATCCTGAGATGGAATTGGGAAAATGGAGCCCGAGTCATTGTCTGAAAAATATTCTAACCCTCCCTGGTAGTTGTTAAAAGCAGCCTGTGATGCTTGGATTGTGGGGTGGCGTATAATCTTGCCACCTGACTGTAGTAAATGTTTCTTGATAGCAAAGAGCGAGCCCCATGCCAATATCCCCGAGGTAGTATTTCAGACCAAATTATTGTAATAAGGGGAGATAACTCAGCAAACCTCAAAAATGAACACTTAATTGTTTCTATCAATTCCTTGCCGTTGATGTTAACCACATCATTAGACCCGAGTTGAACAGCGATCATATCTGGGGGAGGGTATTTTTCCAGTTCCTTTTGTACGAGGGGATCAAATTCACCCCAGGTCATGCCTCGACGTGTCTTCCAATGAATGGAGTAACCTTTTTATCCAGATTAAGGTTGCTACCACCTGGTCTCTTAGCTGCCTCCTTCATTCCCCAAAATGGAATTGAGGATCCTACAACCCATATTTTGGACTGGAGACCTGTAAATATCTTAAGATGTTTCAGAAAGACACAAATTATAATTACTGTATGCGTACTAAGTTACTAACAAATAGTATTTTACGACTACACTAGGTAAAAATTGTCTCCACTGGAATTCGAATATAATTGGAATATACATTTATTTCCATCGACCTCATGCCTTAATTTTCTTTTCTTCAATCCCCCGGGAAGCTGCCTCAGTAGCAGCTCCTATACGAAAGGAATGAGTCCTATAATGAGTTGCAGGGACACGAGAAAACGTTAATGCTTTCTTTAACATAGCTGCTACTTGGTACCGTGTAACCGATGAACCATCCCTATGTATGAATAATTGCTGATTAGACACTTTTGGACGAATTGACAAATATTTGGCCATAAGAGACACGGCAAATATCTACCTGATGAAAGGTATTAATATGAAGCAACACTGAGTGACCCCTCTGGTCAGTCTTTGATTCCCGGAGACGTACTTTTAAATGTCCAGATGGAAAGTTACCTATGGTAACATCTGACACAGTTACTGGGCGTGTATCATTCTCTTTGTTGCTGGAAGATGAAAACTCCCCAACCCTCAAAAATCCAAAAAACGCTAAAGTAAATGTTGCCGCAAATAAGTTTGGATTTACAGACAGATGGAAGGGAGATAACCAATTTCCTGAGCAAAGGTAAGGTAATAGGGAGACGCCTGTCCACCTGCTTGTTACTACGCTGTGCCCCCTCTAGAATTTTTTTGACAATAAAAAATTGTGTTGAATCCTGTTGTTTGTTTGTTTATGTTTAACGGCCCATCGACGGCTGTGGTCATTTAGGGCCATGGTGATTTATTTATTTATACCTGTTTAATCCTGTTGACCTCGTAGTTTATGTTCGTGGGCTATTCCACTCATACACGTGGATATTGAGGCTGCTGAATATCCCTGTAATGACATGTATGATATAAATTGAACCAACTGGTCTGGGGGGACAGGCCATGCACATGGCAAATTATAGGAGGACCTGAATGTTTGGAAACACTGCATAGCAGCGGTGTATGTTTTCCATGTACTATTAGCCATCGCGTTTTGAAGCAATCTATCCGCTTCAGCTTTTAGATCTCCCATAGATGGGTAGGTATTGGGGTGGGTAGTGGTGCTGCTGCTGGGGCTGCTGGGGCTGCTCAGTGAAATCTGGCCCACTGTTGACGAGAAATGGAATCAGCTATGACGTTGTATTTACCTGAAATGTGTTCAGCTCTAATATTTAAATTAAGATTTAATGTCAACAGAACTAAAGGTCGAATGAGAGACATGACATTTTTTGACTTGGAGGACTTTTTATTAATAATAGTCACAACAGCCTGATTGTCACAATGGAACAAAACTTTCTGATTTCTCATTTTGCATCCCCATAAACAGATAGACACATACATTGGAAATAACTCCCAAAATGTTATATCACTAAGGAAACCCCTATCTGACCAATCTGGAGGCCAGGACCCATATGCCCAAGCACCTTGAAAGTATACACCAAAACCCCTTTCCTGCCCACCTGCACTATCAGTATATAATTCCAGAGAAGGTGAAGTTTTCCAGTGTTTATCAGGAATAACTGTCACTCCATTGTACTTTTCTAAGAATGATAACCAGATTTGTATATCCGCTTTCATTGATGCATTAACTCTAATTCTATGATGGGGCTTATTCACACCAACAATAGAGTCAATAAGACGACGACTAAATGCACGACCAGGGGAGATAACTCGACATGCAAAATTTAACATACCCAAGATTGACTGAAGCTGAACCAGAGAAACTTTTTTAACTGATAATAAATACTTCAGCTGTTTACATAGTTCAACAATCTTCATTAGTTCAACAATCTTCTCTCTGGGTAATCGCATTACTAATTCAACTGAATCAAATTCAACTCCTAGAAAACACAAAACTGTGGTAGGCCCCACTGTCTTTTCCTGAGATAATGGCAACCCAATTTCCTTGGAAATATCCTCAAACATGTCTAAAGAAGCCTGACACTGAGTTGTGCTGGGTTTTCCGCCGAAAAGGAAGTCATCTAAATAATGCAGTATGTTTTCGTTACCAGATTTGTTAATTACTAACCAATTAAGAAAAGTTGCAAATTTTTCAAACAGCACAACTGATCGAGGCCCCCATAGGTAAACATTTATCAAAATAATAATACCCATCACACTTTATACCCAGTAAATCAAAATCACATGGGGATATTGGTAGTAAACGGAATGCAGATTTTATATCTGACTTTGCTAATAAAGCACCGCGTCCCAGATTTTGTAACATCTCGGCTGCATCATCAATGCTTGCATAAGACACACTACATAATTCTGATGGAATAAAATCATTTATAGAATTCTGATCCGGGCAAGACAAATGATGAATGACCCTATAATCACCATCCTTTTTTGGAACAAGACCTACTGGTGATACCTGGAATGAGGGTAAAGGGGTGTACCTTAATGGGCCAGCTATGCGACCAGCCTCGACTTATTTTGTTTTTTAATATTTCAGGGGCCTGTTTTGTGCTAGATAAATTAGCGGCCTCCCGAGCCCTGCGAGGACCTGCATACTCAAGAGAAAACCCCTCCTTAAAACCTTAGCGATATAATCCTTAACTTCAGTAAGAGGATAATGTTGTAAATACTTCATCAGTTTTGTATAAATTATGGGAGTACATCCCAGGTTATAAAGTTCACACTGAAGTGCACATGTGTCTGAGATATTATTGAGTCATTGTTTACATTTGAAGTTTGGGTGTGACCCCACATGTACTACACGCATGGCGATAACGACATTTAGACCCAAATTTGTAGCTTTTTCCCTTGTTAAAATTAAAACAACACCCAGAACTGGGGACAGATGACCGAGCAGGCTTGGGGGGTGTAAAAGGATCAACAATATTATTAGCCATGTTTAGCTGGCTAGGTGAATTATACATCAGCCACAACTCTGTATCAATGACCCCCCATGATGAGCATGGATTCCTGGACTTATTGCGTAACCTGTATTGTTCGTCATATTTTACCCAACCCGTACGACTAGACCTAGCTGCTGCCAGACGGATGTCATGCATATATTTGAGAAGTTCTTGACTTTTCTCCGGATATTTCTCTAACGTGACACTGGCATACATGAGAAAAGCTGAAGTCCATGAATGGATATTTGTTATATGCTTTGCCATATTGGTGGGTTTCTTAATTATGACTTTCCCATCCTTAATGGACAATTCCCCGGAAGTCTCGCAGCCTGCCTCCATTTCCCTCACCGATTTTATTAGGACCCCGAGGTCCAAGAACTCTCCATCCCATATTTTTTCTTTAATCTTTAAGGGGATATTCCAACCAACAGGGTCAAATACACTAGGGACAGGTGCCGGTAATATTTGAGAACAACCGGGCAGCTGTAACTCACCGGTCATGTTAACGTTACTGTTATCCCCATCCGGGGCCCCTGAATGATTGGGCTCACGATCAGTCTCCTTCGTCTGAGAGGGCGAAGTGTCGTTTCTCTGCCGTTTACTGGTTCTGTTGATATCGTCCGATGCTACGGCGGCCGCCTGCCTCTTTTTTGAATTCACGCCTGTAGCCCTTGCTGAAGACCGTCGATGTTTCGGCGGCATGGTGGACCCAGTGCAGAACGTGCTGGGCCGATGTAGTTTGCAATAAAAACGACTGTACCTTGAAAATTTCACCTTATACAAGTAAATAAATGTTCTTTTTTACCCGTCCTTCCTCAGACAAATACAGATGATCGTGGATTTCACTTGATAACCCAAGAATTTTTTTCATAACCCAAATGACGTTAACCGGAAGTGATTCTGAAGGAGATGGGGCGCGTTCGACTGTGACTCAAAACTTATATTAAGGATACCTGCACCTCATCTCATTTTTCTCAATATAAATCAAACTAACTAAAAGCATTCGCTGGCATTAAACACGTTTATCTTTTATTTGATAAACGCTATTAATTACATACTTTGTTCTATTTCTTGTAGACTATGTCACGGAGCTCTTCGATCAAGCCTTCAGTCTAAGGGAAGATTTCCCAACCTATGAAAATGTTTCAGTGAGGTAGCACTATAAAGTAGGCATCAGTTCCGCGCTATCACAAGGAGACAAACACGAACATATCGCAGCCTCCCAAAATACACCCGCATGCATCTTGCACACAGGGGAGGCCGTCCTTAAATGACCTTAGCTGTTGATAGGACGTTAAACAAAATCAAACAAACAAACAAAAAACTATGAAAAAGCTAGGAAAATGAAATCTGCACACTGTCCTCCTTTGCCAGCTGCCCGTGCTAACCGCGTAGATGCTACTGAAGCAGTGAAAAATCACAGAACAGAAGACAGTAGACATATTTTGAAAGTTAAACTAATAGCCTCTTGGATATTGAAACCCTGTGTATTCCTCTGATGGAAAGGTCTCATAACCTGGCTCCTCATCTCCAATCGGTCCATAGTTATCAAGGTATTCATAAAATAAAAATTCCAGAACATGTCTGTTGAGGCAATTCACCTGAAATCCTTCATGTTCTGTGATGCACTTAATGTTGTCCTGTTCCATCTTATACTGACACAGATTGAAACTGCAGCAACATCTACATTCCAAGTCAGTTGGCATTTGTTCACAGTCACACCTGTAATTAGATTGTACTTTGTTATTTATTTACATTCACTGAAAATTAATTATATTGATGTGTAACAATAAAATGCACATCCAAATTTAAAAAAAAAATGTTGTGTTGGATTTTGAGCTTTATACATTTCTCTGGGTGGGTAAGTTTAAGAAAAATGACAGACGATGTGTCTATCATAGCCAGAACTGTTGAAAAAAACACCAGACTTGTAATTCATTCACGTCATGACAGTACTTCTTTTGTGTGTTTTTGATTTTGACAGAAACATCATCGTGCATTTTTTTCCTCGGGAAAAGAAGACAGGATTGACATGGGTTTTACAATTTCATTAAAAAGGAGGTTATTTTACAACCTATCATGACTTGAATGAAGGGGGAGGGGCAACATTTATGATGCAAACAGACTGCTTATGGTTGTGCAGGAGTGAATATAAATTATGATATTTGTCAGTAGTGGTAAAAGGCTGCTTGTAGATCCTCCCATCCTCCCTAGATGGGAGGATCTAACCTTGACCGGGTCATGACCTTGATGATGTAATAGGAATGTGTAGCCTAGGGACCGGGTTATGAATTTCTTGACCGGGTCATGACCTTGATGATGTAATAGGAATGTGTAGCCTAGGGAGGTAATCCTCCTTTAACCTGGACCACCCCATGTAAAGAGATGATGCAATGTATAACCTAGGGAGGTAATCCTCCTTTAACTATGTTGACTTTGTAAAGGGTCAATAGACAAGTCTAAACATGCAGCTATGTATAGTCTGAGGGACTAATCCTCCTTTAATTGAATAAGCAGATGAACACGACAGGTCGCCCCAAACATAACATCACTCGTATCCCTAGTATGAAAAGTATTACAAGGTACCGTATAGAGCAAATGGAACTCATGGTCAGAGAGTTTTATAGCTGAAAGATGTCCAAGCAGCATCTATATTTATAAAATATAAAAGTAAATAGTTTAAAATTGTAATTATTGAAACAGTAATCTTTGTGAGAACAGACACAAAGTGAATATAGAAAATGGTTGAAAACATTGATAATAAGGTAAACACAATGAGTCTTACATGAGATATGGATCGGGTATGTATAGACAAAGGAGAAGCTGGACAAAGTTCAGCGAGGTGTGAAAGTGAACCCGATTTATATCGAAGAAACCTACCTGAGGCTAATCTTCACATCCTAGAGTTAATCTTCCAGCCTCAGCATTTAAATATACAAAGGGACATTCTATACACCATTTAATCTAATCACACAATCTCAGTGTGCGGAAACACCTTGACCATCATTAGTAATAGCCTGTCTACCGATTAGTGTAAAAAGAGAAAACAAATACAATATTTCTATTTGCTACTTTTATTTGTGTTTATTAGGAAAAGTTATTCCAATGGTTCCAAAAAAGCAACCACACAACCTATCATTTCAAAAATTTGTGAATTGGTACATTTTAGTCTGCTAAAACAGTATACTCAAAGAACATTTTTGTATATCTGACATACTGAAAATATCATAGTCAAATATAGATTGTTGTGTTTGACACAACATTTTAAAACTTTCCAAAGTATTTCTAATATATCTTTTAAACAGTAGGAATGTGAGTCAATCATCCTTTAAAACAAAGTTAACAATAGAAATTCTAGTAACAGTTGAACATATATACACAAGTGTTGAAAAACTTTTACACTAGATGTAACAAAAATATCGAGGGTTAATTGCCAAAAGGTGCTATCTGACAATTTTGGCGAAAAATGTTTTTTTGTTCCATTTTGTGTACAAAGGTAATATCCTGTATCTCAGAAAAAATGGAGTTAATATTGCAATAATTAACAAAGATATTTAATTATTACATTAGGTGCTATCTGCATAATCTCTACACTCCCATTGCAATAAGGTGCTATCTGTTACTGTAGTACTGCCAAAAGGTGTTATCTGACACATAGCACCTTCGGGCAGGCTAACTGTAACTGGATACCCACAGTGTTAGCTTTCAGATAGCACCAAATGACAGGTGACATATAGGCAATTATAGTGGAAGGCAAAGGTGAGTCCACTGGAATGAAGTGGTTCTGATAAAACTTAATTAAGAGTGATACAGTACACTGAAACAATGGGAATTTTGTAAATTTGACCGACATTTTCCATTTTTGTCTCACACGGCCACATTTAACGGTATAAAACAGACGTGAAATCCTGTGTTCTGTGTCTTAATCCTAAGGTAAGTTATTTTATTTGTTTTCATCTGTTTTTAAGTATATGCAAGCAACCATGACATATATATTCCATCCATTTAGTTTATAAACATAACAAAATTCACCGAAATGTAATCTTTACAAAAAAAA
>NW_018408784.1:5975-13150 GCF_002113885.1 Mizuhopecten yessoensis | reverse complement strand
CACCAATGGAGGGTATTAAGTTTTGTAATAAACAAGGAATTAACTTGGAAATTGTAATTTATTTTTCGGGGAATCATTACTCCAGTGAGAAATAATTCAACTGTGGATGATACATTGAGATTGGGGTTCGTGAGTATTTAACTTTAAATTCAATTATTTTAACAAAACAAACTATTAATTATGGATGAGCTATCAACTACTATCCAGATAGCACCATTTGTTCTCTAAATTACAGCAAATGTTTCGCTGCCAAAAAGTGCTATCTTCAGATAGCACCTTTTGACTAAAGTTTATTATGACATTTGTTGCCTGCCAAAAGGTGTTATCGTCAACTTTGTCCAAATATGGCAATTCCAGTGGTCGATGAGAATGAAATTAATCATTCATAGAACAAGTGTATATGGTGCCATAACTATGCTTAGTATTAATTTTCTAGCTTTACCCGTTATAAAGTAATTGAAATCTGTAACCTTAAAACTCAATTATCTCGATAACTTGAAAAATCCAGATAGCACCTTTTGGCAATTAACCCTCGATATCATATGAGGTAGATGATTTCAACAACTATTTGGATACACGGATTGGCACAAAGTCAAATATAGATTGACACAACATTTTAAAACTTTCCAAAGTATTTCTAATATATCTTTTAAACAGTAGGAATGTGAGTCAATCATCCTTTAAAACATTTGCATAGTTCTTATAAGTATAAACAGTTGAACATATATACACAAGTGTTGAAAAACTTTAACACTAGATGTAACAAAAATATCATATGAGGTAGATGATTTCAACAACTATTTGGATACATGGATTGACACAGAGTCAAATATAGATGTAAAAAATACAGATTGACACAAAATGTTTAATTGAGTATTAAAAAGTATAACTTGACCATAAACTTTACATGTATTTTTAAAAAAGACAAAAAATACTACACCAATTATGATAAGTATTGATATATATTCAAATTTTGTAACAGTAGGAATTCTAGTAACAGTTTAACATATATACATAATTATAAGTGTTAAAAAACTATATACATAATTATAAGTGTTAAAAAACTTCACAACTATTCAGTTATATGGATTGTCACAAAATAAAACATAGATTGACTCAACATTTTAAAACTTCTTCGAGTATTAAAAAAAATATCAGTTAAGCAGATTAAGACACTATATTTAATATTTTACACTTCTAACAAAAACACTGAAAATGTGTCGAATATTTTCCTGAAAACAAAGAGTTCTAACAACAACATGTATACACAGCAAGCTAGAACATAGAGATAAATCAGTAGCATGGAGATAACATTCTTCCAAACCCATATGGCCACATGACCTTCACAAAAATTTCCACCTGAAATGTTTGCTTCGAAGTAAGATATACCTAGTGAAATATAAAGTTTAATTTTTTTAAAGTATTAAAGTTATTCAAATTTCCAAAATTTATATCAAAAACATATTTCAAAAACATTTTTAACAATGAAAATAAAATCAAAGCATGGTTAAAAGAATGACAGCCTCAAGCAAGATATTATCAAAATTATGTAACCCTTTAAGCAAACCTCAAGCAAGATATTATCAAAATTATGTAATCCTTTAAGCAAACCTCAAGCAAAATATTATCAAAATTATATAATCCTTTAAACATATGTTTCAAGTCTACTAATTTATCAGAGGGTATATATACAGGTCACCTCATTCTACATTCAAGTTTTAGGATATACAATCATATTTAGAGATGGAATTCTTTCTCTGTATTTTATGCTCAATCATACTTATCCTGATGCGAATCATCAAGTCCTATCATCTTCGACACAATCGTCTGAATAAGGAACTTCAAGACATATACAGAAAAATGCATGCTCTAGACTAAACCTCATTATGGCAAATGGAAAAGTTAACAGACTTCCGAAATCAGGTATGCAGTGTATATATTTGTTACTTCAAGTTTTAAACAATACATCAAGACTCTTTCCAACTAATAAAATTTCTACCTTGTAAACATTTTAATTTAGAAGTTTTTGCTTACAGTGTATCTAACACTGTCTATAAGAAAAGTTTTATTAGATGATAGGTACATTTAACTTTAAACATGATAATTATTCAAGTCTTATCACATTTTTTTTTTTTTTTAGACAATTACACAAGACATGCAAAACCTTTAAGGAAGCCTTACCCAAAAACAACTGTAAAAATTCTCAGAAGGCAACCAAGCGAGAGTAGCAAATTCGAAAGTGATGACGAAATGTCCCCCTTAATCCCCTATACTCCATTAACACCTGTATATATTTTAAGTTAACATTTTTGTAAAAGTGGAGAATTAGAACTTATCCAAAGTATAAATCCAAGTATAAATAAAATGATATAAAAGTTTTTAACTGGTTTTTGGTTTTTCTGCTCCTCCTCGAAATGCGAAAAGCTCTGGAACAGGGCAATGTCTCCAAAGTTAATATCCTGAACTTGAGGCTCTAATAGGGGCGGATTCACCAAGATATTGAATGATTCATGTGCGACAGCCTCTGGTTGGTCTGGTGACTCCTCAGAATGGTTTGGGATCATCTTCATCTCGAACTCGCTCTGAAATTGTAAAATACAGATTATAAATTACTACCACCTAACCTATATCATCGAAATCAAAATTATATACTGCATCATTAAAATTATGCTATTATTATCAGGAAATAACTATAAAAAAATTGTACCTTACTAAATTGAACCTTCATCGATTCATTCGAGGTCTCAGATTGTATGAACTTCTCCTCTAGGCTGCACATCCCTTAATTGGTTTTGAAGCCCTCTGACAGGAATAACTCTACGTTCAAATCTTAACAAGAATTGCTCGAAAATTATTTGTATGTTGGCAATGAGTTGTCTACCGAGTTCATTCAATCTGTTATCCCTCAGCATTTGGACAATGATCAGTCTTAAGACACCTAAAAAGAAATAAATGATGCATTTACCTTTTTGCCGCTTTGTACACATGTATGCTAAACAGACAACTCCCAGAAAGACGATAAATGTAGCTACAATTAAAGAAAAAAAGAAATTGAAGTACTTGTAATGATCTTTGCAAACTCATTTATACAGTTAAAATGTACACTTAAGCAAAGTATATTCAACTGATTGTTTTCTAATCATATCAAAGTTAAAATCAAACTAAAATAGAAATGTATAAATGTTATTGAGTCAAATTAATAGTTAGAAACTTGCAACATAAAATCCAAATCCAAAATGGCAGCACTGGAGTTGACATAGGAGTGTCAGCTGACGTATTTGAGGAGGTAGTGGGGGAGTTGGCGAATTCTGAGGTAGCTGTTGAGAATGAGGAGTCGACAAATTCTGAGGAGATAGTGGTTGTCCAGGAGGTAGTTGAGGAGGAGGCAGCGATGGCAGAGGTAGTCTTTGAGGAGGAGGTAGCGATGGTAGAGGTAGTATGTGAGGAGGTAGCGATGGCAGAGGTAGTCTGTGAGGAGGAGGTAGCGATGGCAGAGGTAGTCTGTGAGGAGGAGGTGGCGATTGCAGAGGTAGTCTGTGAGGAGGGAGTACTATCGATGAGCTGTAACAATTAAAAAATCTTATTTAGTAAATTAATGACAATAATTTTATCACAACGTTCTATCCAAATGGGGAAACAGTTTCGAAAGACAATAAATTGTATAAAGTATCCCTACCTAGTTATTTAATATATAATATTTCAACTGACATGTACATTTTTTTTTTTCATACTTAGTTATCTATGCATGTATATTTATAACTAAACATATAAGCCTCCATGTCATGTTGGCATGTTTAAAATATATTTACAGTACCCTATATGTATATTGTGTTAACAATATTAACAGCAAAGACAAATAATTTGACAAATAATTTTCAAAACATTAGCAAACAAAATTGTATGTTAAGAACGATTGTAAGCGTTATTATATTATTTTTATTAAATATATATGTAAATCATCATTTTATTGATTTTAGTTGCAGAACTATCAAACCGATTTCATAACATTTGGAAATATTAACTTCACAAAATCGAGGTTAAATTGAGATTTATTATATTTCAGGGTTTTTTTCCCCATCATATTTATATAATTATAATCTGATATGATGGCGGGAAAAGGCTAACATGTCGCTGTGTTCAATTAATAAATTAATCATTATATATTTATAACTGTTACTTACACAGATTTTTGTTTTGGATCGATCCAAGATGATTACTCGAAATCCAACATCAATCAGCCTACAATCTATATCCCTGACAAGTCGGATGGATAGTAGATTGGGCTGCCTTCTAGTGACCTGGAGGCTGTAGCCTTCCTTCCATCCGATGATGACGAGTTGAGTTGCGGGCCATTCTCTTACAAGTTCGAAATGAACATGGTCATCCTTCTGAGATTTCAGCATGCATAGACCATCGTTAGTACGACAGTTTCTCAGTAATTGAACTCCATAGATGCTGGTAATGCAGAATGCGAGAACCCCTATCTTTATCAGCGTCATGTTTTGTTTCTGTTCTGAGGGATTCATTACGAGTTACGTAGATGTTGTATAATCGAAGGGGGGTAACTCGTACAAAATGTTCTACATCATGTTTCTCAAAATCGTAAGGATCTAGATCTATTACCTTTTCGAAACGACTTCTGAAAATATGAATTCATATGTTTTCCGATATCTCTCTAATTATTCCACCATAGTTGACTATCACTATACCATAGGAAATCTTATTTATAAATAACCTCATCTTAGACAGCTATTTTCTAATGTTTAAAGTGAACCTTCAACAAAAAATGAAATCAGTATACAAATCTAAAGAGTACGTCGTGTAGTATACGTATCAATGTATTCTACATAGATGTCTATAGGTTGAATGAACTATCCAATGAAATGACAGTAGACTACACCCTAACGGTTTCTATAAACTGACCGTTACATCGCAATCCGCGCACTTTCAGCTGACATTTCAGACGGAAATTGCATCCAAGGGACTATAAGAAATACCATGGATATGTACGGAAAGGTATTAGTCGTCCTAAGCCCGAGAGGATGGAAACTTGAGGCAAAAATAACACCTAAAGTGAAGGTAAATTGCTTAAATATTACAATTATTTTAAATTGATTTGATCCTTATAACATTTATGCATTTCTATTTTAGTTTATTTGCATCTAAAAGGTTTTATTCTATATATACACTTGTGTATTTCTAATTAAGTTTGCTTAGTTTTCAAGCGATATAGTGTTAAAATTTAAGCAGGTTTTGTTTCTTTATGATTTTCAAAAATAAATGTAAGATAGTTTCGTTTTTTTTTTTAATTAAGGTCGATGTAACCAAATTCTCCACTGGAAATGGAGAAAAATATATACATATTAACAGGAATGGAAATGCCTTAAGCCTCCACTACGAGGAGTACGAAGAGTTGTGGCTCATAAAAGAGGCGATTGATAAGCAACTTCACCATTTAGATGAGGTAATTAAAGCAATAGCAGAAAATTAATTATTCTTTTGTTTGCATTATATACATGTAATTAAAATTTTAATATGAATGTTTAATGTATTTTATAAGACGAATTGGAAATATGTACAGCCAATCCATTTAATGTATATAATATCTTGTAGAAATTTAATATCAATTAAGTCTTGTTGAAATTTAACATCAATAAAATCTTGTTGAAATATATACATTTCATCTGTAGCCTGTACCGGATCTAACTGTATGCGATCTGTCGACTACTGCCGACTCTACCACACCGCCCATGATGCCTGCACAGCTTCCAGTGCCGTCACCATCGTACACACCCTTGCTACCTGTAGAGGGGATCCAATACGGAGCCGCCCTGCCGCCCTATTATTCACGTTTTGAAAGATGCCCAACACCAACAACATCATCCTATTCACCATCGCCGCGACACCATCCATATAATAAGCAGTAAATGTCCAATTCTACCTATACGGTATGTATAACCTTATCACTTGATTTGTAAGAATAATTTTGAATTGTTTTAACAAAAGTGATAAGGTTTAACATACCGTATAGGCAAGATTGGATATACAAGTGCTTATTATGGAGACTATATATCTACTAGTTTAACTTTAGCGAAGACTATATATCTACAAGTTCAATTTTGGTGGAGGTGTTATTTGGATGACGTACATTTAACATCCAAGATATATTTAAAATTAAAGCAATAAATGTCAAATATCTAGAATATGTTTTACATATAAATTTAAAACCGAAGGGTGGTTTTTAAGGGAGATAACCTGTCTCATTCATAGACATCCATCTTTACCGAAGTAGTATTCTGTACATATATTGAACATGAAATGGGTATAATCAACAGTTTGTTTGTTTGTTTGTTTGATTTTGTTTAACGTCCTATTAACAGCTAAGGTAATTTAAGGATGGCCTCACAGAAGAGATAATTAAAAAAAACAAAAAAACAACACAAAATGGGGTTAAGTGGGCGGTTTTTATTTTAATATTTGTAAGTTGAAATTGTGCCGACATGTACAATATATGAAGTACTTAAAAGCTTGCTAAGCCTATACAACAAATGATTAACATAGATGTTATGACTCGGTCAAGTCCAGGTTAAAGGAGGATTACCTCCCTAGGCTACACATTCCTATTACATCATCAAGGTCATGACCCGGTCAAGGTTAGATCCTCCCATCTAGGGAGGATGGGAGGATCTACAAGCAGCCTTTTACATTTCACCCCTGTGATTGAAAGTCGAACAAAGTTATAATGTTGAACACATTGTATAGCCTTTCATCTCAGGATGCAACTTGCAAAGTATAAAACTGGGACCCATGGTTATTCATAGGAGGTTGTTTAAAGATTTTAAACAAATTTGACCCCCGTGACCTTGAATATAAGTCAAAGTCATTCACTTTAACAAACATAGTAGTCCTTGATCCCAGCATATGCTACTGACTAAATATCAACATCCTGAGCCTTTTGGTTATTCAGAGGCCAGGAGGATAGTCGGGAGTGCAGACATTGCTACACCCTCTTACGCACAAGTGACTCGAGGCAAGGCGCCGGTTGACAGTGTCACGGTCAAGGATGCTTCGGTTCAAGTTTCTGAAGACATACCTGCCTGGGACTCACAAGTCCCAGACATGGCTGGTCAACAGAACTTGAAAATCCTCACGGGGGACCCATCCCGTTTCACGAC
>NW_018408784.1:0-1908 GCF_002113885.1 Mizuhopecten yessoensis | reverse complement strand
AATGATATAGTCAAATGTCTTGGTCAATCAACAGAAGGGTCGTTATTTGTGGATGACTTCTTGATCTGTTACAGATCTAAGAACATGCACACGATAGAACGACAACTTCAACAGAGTTTAAACAAACTACAAAATTGGGCAGACGAAAACGGCTTCAAATTCTCTAAATCCAAAACTGTGTGCATGCATTTCTGTCAAAAACGAAAAGCACACAATGACCCAAATCTAACACTCGATGGCACTAGAATTCCTGTTGTTGAACAGACTAAATTTCTCGGCCTCATTTTTGATTCGAAACTCTCTTTCATACCACATATAAAGTATCTGAAGGATAAGTGTTCCAAGGCGTTAAACATTATACGAGTCCTTTCTCATACTGATTGGGGAGCGGATCGGGAAATGCTTTTGCGCCTATACAGATCACTTATTCAGACAGACTCTCTTTTAGTTTCTCAAAACTGTCCTGTTGCTCACGTCCCCAGGTGTACACAACACCTTTTCTCGTAACGGTTCTGATACAGTAGCCAGGTCTGGAATATATCTGGCACTGAAGTTGACCAATCCAATCTCGGATCCCGATTTTGGAGGTTTAGCCTCAGCAATTGCTTTCACTCGGTCGGTTGTTGGCCCTATGCCATCAGTTGAAACCATATGTCCCATGAACTGAATTTGGTCAATCCCTAACTGGCATTTCTGACGATTCAATGTCAAATTGTTCTCCTCGATCCTTTCGAACACTTTCACGAGTCGACAGTCATGTTCCTCCTTGTCTTTCGCGTATACTACGATATCGTCGGAGATATTCCGTACTCCTTCACAGTCGTGGAATACTTGTGAAATGACCTGTTAGTACTTTTCAGGTGCGGAGCTGATCCCAAACATGAGTCTCTTATAGCGGTACAGACCCTTGTGTAGTGATGGGAAATCGGTTGGAAATCATAATCGATTATCGGTTGGCATCAGTTTGGCCTTTCGATCGACTAACCGATTATTAATTTGGCCTTATCGATCGACTAATCGATTATTAATCGATTAAATCGGAATTATATAATATATCCTTCCATCACTGATTAGTGCATTTCAAGTTATGTAACAACAAATATGAAATGTAATATATGTACATATGTATTGTATAGAGTGCAAAATTTTGTGTTGCCTTATTTAATATTTCTTTGTTTTGCACTTTTGCTTATATCATTTTTGTGTAATTTTAGTTAATATAAGGAATGCCTTATGTCGTTTTATGTAAGGTCGCTGTCTGTTTCAAATAAAATCATTGAAATAGCCTTGCTTGCTTTATTATTCTTTAATAAATCAAGAACCAACAAAAAAACAAAACAATAAGAAAAAAAAATTCAATCGAAACAAAGCCCCATATGACAGTTCTGTTATTGTGAGTTTTGACTAGGAAGCTACATTTTACATGTAGGAAGGTGAGATTACCAAAACTTTTTCATGTTCTTATTAAGGAAAACAAAAAAATCAACATTCCCAGGAGAAAGTTGGCTTCTTTTTTTTGACACAAGTTCACCACAGAGACTGAACACCCTCTCTGAAGGGACAGAAGATGCCTGAACAGACAATATTTTCCGTGCTAACACAGACAGTCGAGGGAAAAATGTTTCATTCTTCCTCCACCACTCTAATACAGTTGATGCTCTGTCTTGTTCCTTTATATCCGTTCCAAGATACCTTGAGATTTCTGCTTGTGCCATATCCAGATTCTGGATTTCACTCTCACCCACACAAACAACATCATCCAGCCAATCCTCTGTGTCAGCTGACTTGAGTTTTTTCTTGTATGGCTGATCAGGTTGACGAGTGTGATCTTCTTCAGAAGGGTGGTCTGCATGCTGAGAGTCAGGATCAAATGCTGCATCTATTGTTAACATTGGTAATGGCCGCAAT
>NW_018408783.1:1468811-1480055 GCF_002113885.1 Mizuhopecten yessoensis | reverse complement strand
TGTAGTGTCTACCTATAGTACTATATACTTACTGTAGTGTCTACCCAACTCACAAATGTCGGCCAAACTATTCCAAACGGTGTTCCTATCATGCAAGCTGACAGCCAGATTCCAGTGTTAAATTGCGCATGCGCACTAATGGTAATCCCAATAAAACCGACAGTACATGTAAGGCATGCTTAACACATCAGATGAGGGAATTTACCCAATCGCCCTTCAAGAGTACACACAAAGACAGTTCATGTATTGAACACAGAACAAAAAAATGTATCCTCCAAACACGTGATGATTGTTGTCGTTGGCGCGGAAGTTATTCCAATGTTAATGATGTGTAGTCGCTTTACTACAATTGGCAGATTTGCGATAAATTCTAAATTATCTTCTCTGTTCTTTTCCTTCCCACGTGGATTTGATTGCAGGAAAAATACAGCAAACGGTAGAGCGGTAAGCAACGCGATGCCTGCTGATATAGAATAAGCAATATACAGATGAGACGTCTGCTGATGTTCGATGGCATTTCTGTTGACCTGTCACGATGGATGACATATTCAATACGTGAATGGAGCTGACGTTGGCGTGAGTTTGAAGTAAAAATGGGACAGTTGCCATGGGTGCAAGTATCCCGGAAATAGCAAATGATGCACACAGAATCTGGAGATGGGATCTCCCTCTAGCAGTTGGTCTCCATATTGTAACGCCTTCGGTAACGGTTGCTGCAACAAAACAAATACTTCTTTATATTTTGCTTCAAATCTGGTTCTTGGCGGAATGGACTCCTAATACGTATTCTGTTATATTGTATGTAATAACTATAAGTATAGCAACGTGATTTGCATATAAACAAGTTATAGGAACTGAAAGACTTGTATTGTCTAAAACTCTGAATTCCGGGTCAAATAACATTACTCATAAATAATGACCCTTACCAACATCTAGAACACCTCCGGAAGTACCATGTATGATATGGGTGGCAATCATCAATTCGAAGTAGGAACACCAAGGAAACGCAGCAACAATGGCCCCATCAACTGATATAGAAATCACAAATAAGAGATACGTGTTAATTTTTGAATGCATAGCACCAGCCAGAACGGAACCAAGCAGGCGTCCGGCGTAATATGACGTCATAAACCTAGACCTTTCTCTAAATCGGCACCGGCTATGAACATCAGGTCTAAAAACGCTGGTCCTAGCTGGCCTTTGGTCCATCCCTG
The DNA here is from genome assembly GCF_002113885.1 of Mizuhopecten yessoensis. Taxonomy (NCBI): domain Eukaryota; kingdom Metazoa; phylum Mollusca; class Bivalvia; order Pectinida; family Pectinidae; genus Mizuhopecten; species Mizuhopecten yessoensis. The sequence goes on along the minus strand of NW_018408783.1, from coordinate 1,478,841 downwards.
TATTAAATGAAATGAATGTTTGTATAAGACTTGGTTCCATTTTTTACCATTTTGTATATAAGAAAGTGAGCAAATGGTCGACAACCTATCAGTCTTCGGTACATATTCCCTAATCAACACAATACAAACACACACACACGCACATACGTAGCCAACCCCAATACAAACACACACACGCACATACGCAGCCGACCCCAATACAAACACACACACACACATACGTAGCCGACCCCAATACAAACACACACTCGCACATACGTAGCCGACCCCAATACAAACACACCCACGCACATACGTAGCCGACTCCAATACAAACACACACACGCACATACGTAGCCGACTCCAATACAAACACACACACGCACCTCCGTCGCCGACCCCAATACAAACACACACACGCACACACGTAGCCGACCCCAATACAAACACACACACACACACACACACACACACACACACACTCGTAGCCAACCCCAATACAAACACAAACACACGCACATACGTAGCCAACCCCAATACAAACACGCACACACGCACATACGTAGCCACCCCCAATACAAACACACACGCGCACATACGTAGCCAACCCCAATACAAACACACACACGCACATACGTAGCCGACTCCAATACAAACACACACACGCACATACGTAGCCACCCCCAATACAACCACACACACGCACACACGTAGCCGCCCCCAATACAAACACACACACGCACATACGTAGCCAACCCCAATACAACCACACACACGCACACACGTAGCCGACCCCAATACAAACACACACACGCACATACGTAGCCAGATACGCACAATGTGCCTTCGCTACAATAACAACGTACATAGCTGATGTAATCTTATCTACACAGATGCATGTCAAATAAATGTTTGTGGACAGATCAATATGAACCAATATCATGTACGAAAACGTGATGCTCAGACTAAAGATGAGCTTCCGTCGGGTGTCTTTTTTGTGTCGTAGTTCGGCAATAAATGAGTCGTCTGTTCGATCTTGGTCTGCAGTTTCCGAATCAGTTCGCAAAGGAACCAAATCATGTTCTATTCCGTGAATCGCAATTTCTTGTTTTCCTTCTTCCATTGATAATGTGATTTACTTCGCGATTACGTTTCGTTAACCTGTAATATAGTATCTCCTCATTAAAATGAATCCTAACATATGCACATGTACCGCAGGGTTTGATATGTGCATAATAATAATAATAATAGTCTTAATTTAAACTTGATTACATTTTGAGTCAAAGACTCGTCTCCCATATGGTCAAGCATATTAAAAAATGTACATTATATACAACAATGATAAAATAGTAATATGAATAGTTAATTGGTAAGATAATTTTACATGTACATTTTAAATCCACTATTATCACAGAAACAGCTCTAAATGAAACAATGACCCGAGCTTTCCAGCGGTGGGGGAGAGCCCTACCAGCATGGTCAGCCCAGGTTACATTTTAACTATACAACAGTTACATAAATAAAGGCTAAATTACACAAATTACAAATGATGAGCATACATGTTTTTTAACCCATAAAATACTTTTTGGCACATTTCTTAAAAGATAATAGACTTTTGCAATTCTGTACATATGATGGTAAACTATTCCATATATATGGACCTTGATATGTAATGCATTACATTTCATATATATACGATCTGTTATGTAATGCATGTTGAGTATGCGTTCTCAAGCTGACAGTGTGTTTGTCAGCAATATTGTCTCAGTGGATAGACTGAACCGCCTGATGACAAATACTAGTTAAACATTAAACATGTTTGACATTACTAACTTCAATAAATCAAACCATTGAAATACCGATGTACAATATAAAAAACAGGATTTAGCACGTCTAGAAAAATGAAATATCATATATAATGAATGCACAATCGCCAATCTCTTTCTTAAATTATATGGACAACTACATGTACATGAATGATATAACACTATAGATGATACGTAACGTGGATACAGTCTGAAGTAATGTCGAGTCAGGTACTTGCCTTTACCCAGGTTGCTTAATGCTCTGTATCTGTTTTAGTAATGGTAGTGATGCACTTAAATGTATTTCATTTAGATCAGGTCAAATGTGTAAATGATATGTAAATTACACTACATATTTAGTATCATATACCAAGAAATAAGACGGATTAAGTAATTGAAACTAATCAATTTGGTTCAAAACATCGTAGGCACTATGTTTATAGATACAGTAATCTCTGGATCAGGCGGCCAGCACAGATCATTCATGTGCACCCACACGATCATGTGACGGGACCCATTCCAGTTAGTTGACAACCCGTGTTTGATAATAAAAAAAAAAAAAAAAAAAAAAAAAAAATGAAAAAAGCATCTCCTGTGTAAACGGCAACACCCGCCATGCAAATTGAGTGTACATGTAGCTAACGAGAAAAATAAAAACACCGACCTCTGCATCCATGAAATGTAATACCGACGAATGAGATGACGAATGAGATGACGAGGGAAAACCTGTCCATTGTCTTGTCCCTGTGTTCGATGGCCGACAAGAGCCTGACAAAAAGATTTGAACTTTCATATCTTTTTGTACCACGGTACACTTTGATATGGTACACAAAGATATGAAAATTCAAATCTTTGTGTACCCTGTAAAAGAGTACCATGGTACACAAAGATATGAAAATTCAAATCTTTGTGTACCCTGTAAAAGTGTACCATGATACACAAAGATATGAAAATTCAAATCTTTGTGTAACATGTAAAAGTGTACCATGGTACATAAAGATTATAAACAACTTTACAAAAACACTCTTTACTTTCACATTTATATGTACCAACAGCCGATATCAGTCGGCAAAAAGATATGTAAGCTTCTCTCCTTTTAGTACCGCGTTACACTTTTTTCATTTCTTTTTGTACCACCTACGGTACAAATAGATATGAAAAAAGTGTACCACCAGAGCATCGGAATGTTGTTATCGGGCATTATGAACATAACTGACCCCGAATAGTGAAGCCCTAATTACAACGTCGAAACAAGTCGTGAAGTTCATTTATCACTTCTGATGAAAAACAGAGTTAGTTGCAATTGTGTAAGTATAGGGGCCTTGACAGGGTCTCCAAAAGGGAAAAGGGACATCTGAATAAGTAATTAAATTGATTTTCCCCTTTTTTCCCTTGTTCCATACGGACCCGTCAGCGTTTTCAACTGATTTGGAGTTTCTTTCATTTGAGAAGTTGAAGCGATATTCGAAATGAAATGTAAGTATTAGAAAAATATTCCATAATGCCTTCCTTTTTAACGTAAAACTTTTATAAAATTCGTTAAAGGATATTGAACAGTTGATTTAAATTTAAATGAGTAAGTAATAGTTCGGTATCTCATTTGGTGTAATCAAAATAACAGACATTCCGTGCGATAACATTTCATTGTATTTGATGACAGTCTTATCAGGGTGTAATTTGTCATACTTGGTAACCTTTACGTCTGATGGTTTCACATATTTCTGTACCATGACTGTTTTCGGCCGTTATTTTGGTACAGAATGATACAAAAGCAACGGGTTGATTTTATTTCTGCTTTCATATCTTTGTGTACCATGGTACACTTTTACATGGTACACAAAGATTTGAATTTTAATATCTTTGTGTACCATATAAAAGTGTACCATGGGACAAAAAGATATGAAAATTGACATCTTTTTGTCAGGCTCTTGTCGGCCGTCGTACTATGTTTTAATTTTGTCGATATATCTTGAGGTGAAATCAAAAAGTTTGGCAAGAATTTAGTTGCCAGTCCCGATAACCCCTGAAATAAATTCATCATCAGTTGAGGACAAAACAAGTCGGTTAGACAGCGGGCACCTATTGTTCCACTAGGACTGCCTAGACAGCGAGCATCTATTGTTCCCCTAGGACTGCCTAGACAGCGGGCACCTATTGTTCCCCTAGGACTGCCTAGACAGCGGGCACCTATTGTTCCCCTAGGACTGCCTAGTCAGCGGGCACCTATTGTTCCCCTAGGACTGCCTAGACAGCGGGCACCTATTGTTCCCCTAGGACTGCCTAGACAGCGGGCACCTATTGTTCCCATAGGACTGCAGTACGTGTACTTGTTACGTGTCTCTCAGTACGTGTACTTGTTACCTGTCTCTCAGTATGTGTACTTGTTACGTGTCTCTCAGTACGTATACTTGTTACGTGTCTCTCAGTACGTGTACTTGTTACGTGTCTCTACACATACTGAGAGACACGTAACAAATACGCGTACTGAAAGACACGTAACAAGTACACCTAGTGAGAGACACGTAACAAGGACACATACTGAGAGACACGTACCAAGTACACGTATCGAGAGACACGTAACAAGTATACGTACTGAGGGACACGTAACAAGTACACATTCTGAGAGACAGGTAACAAGTACGTGTACTTGTTACGTTTCTCTCAGTATGTGTACTTGTTCCGTGTCTCTCAGTATGTGTCCTTGTTACGTGTCTCTCACTACGTGTACTTGTTACGTGTCTCTCAGTATGTGTACGCGTTACGTGTCTCTCAGTATGTGTACTTGTTACGTGTCTCTCAGTATGTGTACTTGTTAAGTGTCTCTCAGTATGTGTACTCGTTACGTGTCTCTCAGTATGTGCAGTTGTTACGTGTCTCTCAGTAAGTGTACTTGTTACGGGTCTCTCAGTATGTGCACTTGTTACGTGTCTCCCAGTATGGGTACTTGTTACGTGTCTCTCAGTGTGTGTACTTGTTACGTGTCTCTCCGTATGTGTACTTGTTACGTGTGTCTGAGTATGTGTACTTGTTACGTGAATCTCAGTATGTGTACTTTTTACGTGTCTCTCAGTATGTGTTCGTTGTGTGTTCGTTTTGCGTGTCTCAGTATGTGCACTTGTTACTTGTCTCTCAGTATGTGTACTTTTACGTGTCTCTCAGTATGTGAACTTGTTACGTGTCTCTCAGTCTGTGTACGCGTTACGTGTCTCTCCGTATGTGTACTTGTTACGTGTATCTCAGTATGTGTACTTGTTACGTGTCACTCAGTACGTGTACTTGTTACGTGTGTCTGAGTATGTGTACTTGTTACGTGTCACTCAGTACGTGTACTTGTTACCTGTCTCTCAGTATGTGTACTTGTTGTGTACTTGTTACGTGTCTCACAGTTCGTGTATTTGTTACGTGTCTCTCAGTACGTGTACTTGTTAGTTACGTGTCTCTCAGTATGTGTTCTTGTTGTGTACTTGTTACGGGTCTCTCAGTATGTGTACTTGTTACGTGTCTTGTTACGTGTCTCTCAGTACGTTTACTTGTTACGTGTCTCTCACTCTCAGAACGTGTACTTGTTATGTGTCTCTCAGTATGTGTACTGGTACGTGTCTCTCAGTATGTGTCCTTGTTACGTGTCTCTCAGTAGTGGACTTGTTACGTGTCTCTCAGTACGTGTACTTGTTACGTGTCTCTCAGTAGTGTACTTGTTACGTGTCTCTCAGTATGTTTACTTGTTACGTGTCTCTCAGAACGTGTACTTGTTACGTGTCTCTCAGTATGTGTATTTGTTACGTGTCTCTCAGTATGTGTACTTGTTACGTGTCTCTCAGTATGTGTACTTGTTACATGTCTCTCAGTATGTGTACTTGTTACGTGTCTCACAGTTCGTGTATTTGTTACGTGTCTCTCAGTATGTGTACTTGATATGTGTCTCTCAGTATGTGTACTTGTTACGTGTCTCACAGTTCGTGTATTTGTTACGTGTCTCTCAGTATGTGTACTTGTGACGTGTCTCTCAGTACGTGTACTTGTTACGTGTCTATCAGTATGTGTACTTGTTACGTGTCTCTCAGTACGTGTACTTGTGACGTGTCTCTCAGTACGTGTACTTGTTACGTGTTTCTCAGTACGTGTACTTGTTACGTGTCTCTCAGTATGTGTACTTGTTACGTGTTTACTTGTTACGTGTCTCTCAGTACGTGTCCTTGTTACGTGTCTCTCAGTACGTGTCCTTGTTACGTGTCTCTCAGTACGTGGACTTGTTACGTGTCTCTCAGTATGTGCACTTGTTACGTGTCTCTCAGTATGTGTGTTTACTTGTTACGTGTCTCTCAGAACGTGTACTTGTTACGTGTCTCTCATTACGTGTACTTGTAACGTGTCTTTCAGTATGTGTACCTGTTACGTGTCTCTCAGTATGTGTACTTGCTACCAGTCTCTCAGTATGTGTACTTGTTACGTGACTCCCTCTCAGTATGTGTACTTGTTACGTGTGTCTCAGTATGTGTACTTGTTACGTGTCTGTCATTATGTGTACTTGTTACGTATCTCTCAGTACGTGTACTTGTTACGTGACTCTCTCTCAGTATGTGTACTTGTTACGTGACTCCCTCTCAGTATGTGTACTTGTTACGTGTTTCTCAGTACGTGTACTTTTCACGTGTCTCTCAGTACATGTACTTGTTACGTGTCTCTCAGTACGTGTCCTTGTTACGTGTCTCTCAGTACGTGTACCTGTTACGTGTCTCTCAGTATGTGTACTTGCTACCAGTCTCTCAGTATGTGTACTTGTTACGTAGTACTTGTGACGTGTCTCTCAGTACGTGTACTTGTAACGTGTCTCTCAGTACGTGTACTTGTTACTTGTCTCTCAGTACGTGTACTTGTTACGTGACTCTCTCTCAGTATGTGTACTTGTTACGTGACTCCCTCTCAGTATGTGTACTTGTTACGTGTTTCTCATTATGTGTTCTTGTTACGTGTCTCTCAGTATGTGCACTTGTTACGTGTCCCTCAGTACGCGTACTTGTTACGTGTCTCTCAGTATGTATACTTGTTCCGTGTCTCTCAGTACGTGTCCTTGTTACGTGTCTCTCAGTACGTGTCCTTGTTACGTGTCTCTCAGTACGTGGACTTGTTACGTGTCTCTCAGTATGTATACTTGTTCCGTGTCTCTCAGTACGTGTCCTTGTTACGTGTCTCTCAGTACGTGGACTTGTTACGTGTCTCTCAGTATGTATACTTGTTCCGTGTCTCTCAGTACGTGTCCTTGTTACTTGTCTCTCAGTACGTGTACTTGTTACGTGACTCTCAGTATGTGTACTTGTTACGTGTTTCTCATTATGTGTTCTTGTTACGTGTCTCTCAGTATGTGCACTTGTTACGTGTCTCTCAGTATGTGTGCTTGTTACGTGTCTCTCAGTATGTGTATTTGTTACGTGTCTCTCAGTATGTGTAGTAAAGTTACTTGTTACGTGTCTCTCAGTACGTGTCTCTCAGTATGTGTACTTGCTACCAGTCTCTCAGTATGTGTACTTGTTACGTATCTCTCAGTACGTGTACTTGTTACGTGACTCTCTCTCAGTATGTGTACTTGTTACGTGACTCTCAGTATGTGTACTTGTTACGTGTTTCTCATTATGTGTTCTTGTTACGTGTCTCTCAGTATGTGCACTTGTTACGTGTCCCTCAGTACGTGTACTTGTTACGTGTCTCTCATTACGTGTACTTGTAACGTGTCTTTCAGTATGTGTACCTGTTACGTGTCTCTCAGTACGTGTACTTGTGACGTGTCTCTCAGTATGTGTACTTGTTGCGTGTCTCTCAGTATGTGTACTTGTTACCTGTCTCTCAGTATGTGTACTTGTTACGTGTTTCTCATTATGTGTTCTTGTTACGTGTCTCTCAGTATGTGCACTTGTTACGTGTCTCTCAGTATGTGTGCTTGTTACGTGTCTCTCAGTATGTGTACATGTTACGTGTCTCTCAGTATGTGTACTAGTTACGTGTCTCTCAGTATGTGTACTTATTACGTGTCTCTCAGTATGTGTACTTGCTACCAGTCTCTCAGTATGTGTACTTGTTACGTGACTCTCAGTATGTGTACTTGTTACGTGTTTGTTACGTGTCTCTCAATATGTGTACATGATATGTGTCTCTCAGTATATGTACTTATTACGTGTCTAGCAGTATGTGTACTTGTTACGTGTCTCTCAGTATGTGTACTTGCTACCTGTCTCTCAGTATGTGTACTTGTTACGTGTCTCTCATTATGTGTACTTGTTACGTGTCTCTCAGTTCGTGTACTTGACAAGTGTCTCTCAGTATGTGTACTTGTTACGTGTCTCTCAGAACGTGTACTTGTTACGTGTCTCTCATTACGTGTACTTGTAACGTGTCTTTCAGTATGTGTACCTGTTACGTGTCTCTCAGTACGTGTACTTGTTACGTGACTCTCAGTATGTGTACTACTTGCGTGTCTCTCAGTATGTGTACTTGTTACGTGTTTCTCATTATGTGTTCTTGTTACGTGTCTCTCAGTACGTGTACTTGTTACGTGTCTCTCAGTATACTTGTTTCGTGTTTCTCAGTATGTGTGCTTGTTACGTGTCTCTCAGTATGTGTACTTGTTACGTGTCTCTCAGCATGTGTACTTGTTACGTGTCTCTCAGTATGTGTACTTGTTACGTGTTTCTCAGTACGTGTACTTTTCACGTGTCTCTCAGTACGTGTACTTGTTACGTGTCTCTCAGTACGTGTACTTGTTACGTGTCTCTCAGTATGTGTACTTGTTACGTGTCTCTTAGTTCGTGTACTCGTTACGTTTCTCTCAGTATGGCAGCTTGTAAGAAACATCTTTAATACTGCTGATGTAGTCTCGTTCAATCAGACGCTTGATCACTTGTAATTCAAGAAGTCGATAACAAGAGTCTGGCTGAATGAGACTACTGCTGATATTGAACCAAATATGATTAATTAACTCTGGAAAACATGTTTTATATGCTTGAATTTTTTATTACATGAAATTAATATTTATAATTGTAAACTAGGCCTGTTGTATTCTCCCATTTTAGTACATTCTTTCTGTGTCAAGGTATGTCTCACAAACTATTACATTGTTACTTAGCCATTTACTGCACTTCTGTCCAATCTGTTCAGGATCACTCGGCTGTGGTTTTGCGTATACAATAACCTCCTTTCAATCTGTTTTCGTTTAAAAAAAAACATTTATCAAAGCTATAGCAATGGTGGAGAAAACAGTTTCCAGTGCGCAGTTCCAGTTTGTAGTAGAGGCACAGAGACTCTTAACTACAATGCTATGTAGTGATTTTCGATAAGAGTCCTCTTTGTAAGGACGGACTACATTTTTAGGCGGAAGCATTTAAGTGTAGAGGTAATATTTAGTTGAGGCTCAATACTGGGTATCTGTAGTCTTTAGCAAAATTGGTAACTTTTTTCGAATTCAAAGGTGCGAGAAAGAATATATTATTTGTAACTGAGCAATAATTGGGCAGATTGTTCGAGTGGTAAACACTTCGGCCTTCCATGCAGGCGGCCGGGGTTCGATCCCCGAAGTCGTCGTACGCATGGATATTCAGAGAAAGTGTTTCCCTCCTGCCCACACAACACCAACAACCAGGATGGCGTATAAATTGGTCTGGGGTGGATGTTGCGGTATCTGTGCTGTAGCATTCAAGTGAGGTGGCACTATAAATTATACTGTTGGCAGCACGGCCCCACTACAAACAAAACACATAACATCTCCAGCACACACGCAGGCAAACACACATAGGGAGATATAAGCCAGGTGACATAGGACTAGCAGTTAGCGCCTGATAAAGCAGCTACTGCAAATTCCTCAAAATTGTATCGATTAATATATATGCTAATTGTATTGACTGTATACCATTGTATATGTATGTACTGTAAAGCGCTTTATAGTGGCTTTTGCTAGCTAGATAGGGCGCTATATCAAATGCTGTATATTATTTATTTATTATTTTAAAGTTGGTTTATTTCTGTCTCGGGTTAAGATTCTGTAACATCCAAACCTCAGCTTACGCCTCGGTTGGGATTATGTTACAGAATCTTATCCCTCGTCTGAGATAAACCGATCTCGCTCAGTTACAGAATATATATTGTATAAGTCTATATCCCATTAAATATAACAGCCATGGATATAGATAATAAGGTAGATGTACTTGGTCATTACCTGTAATGCCAGCTTTTGGGGGCTTCCAGAACACCCCTTCCTC
>NW_018408783.1:1465390-1467025 GCF_002113885.1 Mizuhopecten yessoensis | reverse complement strand
GTGTACTTGTTACGTGTCTCTCAGTACGTGTACTTGTTACGTGTCTCTCAGTATGTGTACTTGTTACGTGTCTCTCAGTACGTGTACTTGTTACGTGTCTCTCAGTATGTGTACTTGTTACGTATCTCTCAGTACGTGTACTTGTTACGTGTCTCTCAGTATGTGTACTTGTTACGTGTCTCTTAGTTCGTGTACTCGTTACGTTTCTCTCAGTATGGCAGCTTGTAAGAAACATCTTTAATACTGCTGATGTAGTCTCGTTCAATCAGACGCTTGATCACTTGTAATTCAAGAAGTCGATAACAAGAGTCTGGCTGAATGAGACTACTGCTGATATTGAACCAAATATGATTAATTAACTCTGGAAAACATGTTTTATATGCTTGAATTTTTTATTACATGAAATTAATATTTATAATTGTAAACTAGGCCTGTTGTATTCTCCCATTTTAGTACATTCTTTCTGTGTCAAGGTATGTCTCACAAACTATTACATTGTTACTTAGCCATTTACTGCACTTCTGTCCAATCTGTTCAGGATCACTCGGCTGTGGTTTTGCGTATACAATAACCTCCTTTCAATCTGTTTTCGTTTAAAAAAAAACATTTATCAAAGCTATAGCAATGGTGGAGAAAACAGTTTCCAGTGCGCAGTTCCAGTTTGTAGTAGAGGCACAGAGACTCTTAACTACAATGCTATGTAGTGATTTTCGATAAGAGTCCTCTTTGTAAGGACGGACTACATTTTTAGGCGGAAGCATTTAAGTGTAGAGGTAATATTTAGTTGAGGCTCAATACTGGGTATCTGTAGTCTTTAGCAAAATTGGTAACTTTTTTCGAATTCAAAGGTGCGAGAAAGAATATATTATTTGTAACTGAGCAATAATTGGGCAGATTGTTCGAGTGGTAAACACTTCGGCCTTCCATGCAGGCGGCCGGGGTTCGATCCCCGAAGTCGTCGTACGCATGGATATTCAGAGAAAGTGTTTCCCTCCTGCCCACACAACACCAACAACCAGGATGGCGTATAAATTGGTCTGGGGTGGATGTTGCGGTATCTGTGCTGTAGCATTCAAGTGAGGTGGCACTATAAATTATACTGTTGGCAGCACGGCCCCACTACAAACAAAACACATAACATCTCCAGCACACACGCAGGCAAACACACATAGGGAGATATAAGCCAGGTGACATAGGACTAGCAGTTAGCGCCTGATAAAGCAGCTACTGCAAATTCCTCAAAATTGTATCGATTAATATATATGCTAATTGTATTGACTGTATACCATTGTATATGTATGTACTGTAAAGCGCTTTATAGTGGCTTTTGCTAGCTAGATAGGGCGCTATATCAAATGCTGTATATTATTTATTTATTATTTTAAAGTTGGTTTATTTCTGTCTCGGGTTAAGATTCTGTAACATCCAAACCTCAGCTTACGCCTCGGTTGGGATTATGTTACAGAATCTTATCCCTCGTCTGAGATAAACCGATCTCGCTCAGTTACAGAATATATATTGTATAAGTCTATATCCCATTAAATATAACAGCCATGGATATAGATAATAAGGTAGATGTACTTGGTCATTACCTGTAATGCCAGCTTTTGGGGGCTTCCAGAACACCCCTTCCTC